>NC_136797.1:13059650-13441325 GCF_951216825.1 Electrona antarctica
CACATCCACAGATGGAAACGTGTCCAAACAGTGTGATCTTTTTCATGAGCTAAGTGTTTGGCAAACACTTAGCCAGGGCCGGATCTACCATATGGGCACTTTGGGCACGTGCCCAGGCAAAAAAAAAATCTGAATGAAATAAATGTTGTCTAAAAAGATTAGTGTTTTATTGTTGGTGAGAAGGGCAGCTGAAAAGTGCAATTGTGTGTAAAGCAGCAACAATGCGCTAGATCACCAGGAAATAGGCCAATATAACGGCATAAAACTGCCCCAAAACGGCTCCGAAAATGTTGCGCGCGCGTGAAGGGGGGCCCTTCGAGCTTCAGTGCCCAGGGGCCCTCAGAGGTGTTAATCCGGCCCTGCACTTAGCTCATGAAAAAAATCACGGTAACACTTTATATTAAGGTCGTCTTTATAATGCATTATAGCGCATTTATAATGGATTATAATGTAGACTGTTGTGTTAGGAAATGTTAGGAAGGGACTAGTGGACAAGAGATCCAGTATAAGTCATTTTGCAATTGGTTGCATGCCGGAAATAGACGATCGGCTATTTTCAGAAAGTCATTACGACGGCATCAAAGCACGCCAAAATACATTTTGTTCGACTAAATCAACTGTAGATTTAGTCGACTAAAGTCTTATGATATTTAGTCGACTAAAACTAAACGCTAAAACATTCCAGGTGACTAAAATGTGACTAAAACTAAATTACTACCAACTATTCAAGAGACTAAAAACTAAAATCAAAATTTGCTGCCAAAAACAACATTGCCTTTCACTGTTTCTCATTTCCAGCTGCTCATCATGTCTGCTTCCATTCTATGGTTATCATTGGATTGTATTTGTGATTTGGTGTTTTACACACCTCCGTCACCCCAGTAGCAACAGTAAGGTAATGTGTAATGTAACGTAACCAGTCAATACAAGTGTTATTAATCAACCCTGGTCCAAATCTAATTACAAATTGCCTTTCCCCTAAGGATTGAGGCTGACTAATTCACTGGCATTTTAACCCTGTAACACCCGGATTAATTTCTACTTGCAAAAAAGAGATTTCAACCTTACCACTACTTTTTACTACTAGGACTTCTCAGATGAAATTATGTAAAAAGAAAAAAAGGTTTTTGCACATTTATTATAATTAAAATATTAATAATAAATTAATAATTTACATTTGGGGGATATCTTTCACAATAATAAATAAAACATGTTCTAGGCATTCTAATGATCACAAAAAATATATATATTAAAGGCACACTATTTTAAGCCTTATGCATGCTCACACTCCAAATGTTTTTTTTCTTCTCCCTTGTATGACATGTTTCATTAGATCTAACATTGTGTCTTTTGTGGTTTTCCCCTCCATTGCAGGACACTGAGATCCTCAACACAGCTGTCCTCACAGGCCGCACCGTTGCCGTGCCAGTCAAGGTAGTCACTGTTGGAACGGACGGAACCGTCTCGGACGTGACAGAGTCTGTGGAGTGCAAGTCGACAGACGAGGAGGCCGTGAAGGTGAGGTTGTCAGTGGCTCGGTTAGTTTTTAATTGCTTTGTGTTGAGCAGAATAGATTGAAGTGTGGTATACTATAGTTGTCCTTGAGGTTATCTCCATGGCTGGACTGAGACAAAAAGATTCGGCCCGGACATTTTCAGGGAATTTAAGGCCCAGACTGGCCCACACCACAAACCTAGCCTCGCTAATAAGCCAGACCGAATCAGCCGTTGGCAAAAAAAAATTGCCTGCCGGCGGATTACGGTCTGGAGAGGCTCAATTGTACGCCCATTTCCCAATCGGGACACGGTATGCAATATGGGCGGGCTTTGGTACAGTGACGTTCAATGCTTGAGACCTTTGACTGACAGTAGCTCTGACCAATTGCGTCAAAGAGAAAATGTTTGAACCCGCCCCCGGGAAACAAGATCCATACACAGCATCTCCAGACTCAAATACCACACGACAGTGTGATTTGAGTCTGGCTTATTAGCCAGGCTACCACAAACCAGCGCGCAGATACTCTACTGACTTTTAAATACAAGCCCTTAACACCACCACATTTACAACATAAATGACACACAAGCAACAGACAACTAATTTAACATTTTGGCCCAGACCGGCCCACCAGAGAGTCGGCCCACCGGGCATATACGTACCTGGTACGTCCTGTGGCCAGTCCACCCCTGGGTTTCTCCGTAGTTGGACTAAATGTTCCACAGACACATCATCATTGCAAATGTCAATGATAACATCCACTGGGTTGATCACAATTATTATCCTATAGCTGATCTGGTTGTGCTTCTGTATGTCCTTAACACTCCGAACGCCCAGGACGAAGTTCTTTGTCTGTTCTATTAGTAACACCCGACGCTCAGGACGAAGTATTGTCCAAAAGACAAAGTTTATTGATACGAGAACAGATCGCATGGCTGTATAGCCCAGGCGCGCCTCCTGGGCTGTCCTCTGTGACGCGCAAGAGTGAGGCGTCATCGAAAAACTCCCTCCTCTGTTTAGCTGATGAAAACGAAAATCTTAAAACGTTCATAAATCGCGATCTAAATCATCCCGTCTTTTTCTGAAAAAAGATCCTGTGTTAGACGGCGCTCCGCGGTCCAGTCGCTAGTCTCGATAGATTTATTCTTGTCTCCCGTTGTTGTCGATCGACTCTCGAGTGCTGTGGCTATTGTTAGCTGCTACACAACATCATGAACTTCCGGCCGGTCCGTCCGGAAAAGGCGTCCGTGTTTATAAATCGACTGGGCGCATGAATGTAATGGATTAAATAGTTCCGGGCAATTAAAGTGTTAATTGTTCATTTGCCTGGGGTAGACCCAATTAAAGTATGGTCCAAACAAAGCAAGTTATTTTAGACACCGAGTGAAAGAGAATAGTGTTGGAGAGAAAGTCATTCTTTGCTACTTCACAATTTCTACATCTACGTTTGCAATCTGTTGCTGAACCTGCCAACTCAATTTCCTGAGCAGAAAGTATAAGAAATGCAGCTGCTTGTATTCCTCATCCGTTTATTGTGAAACGCTATTTGTCTCCTAGCAATGTCTACTGCGTATAATGTTGTTGCCCAAAGAATGCACAGTCTGGAAGGACTATGCATCTTCATCTCTTCCAGAAAAGAATAGTGCTCTGTTGTTGTTGTTGTCGTCGTTGTTTTTCCCTTCGATGGCAGGCTGTTAGATTAGACAAGTTTTTCTAAGGGTCACAGAGTGATAGATCAATATCCTGGGGTGAGCCCTGCAGAGTTTCAGGAAAAAAAGTAAAAACAAGAAAAAAACGAGTCCGCTGCCAGCATGTTCCTATTATTCAGACAGAGCCTCTGGATAACAACATAAATACGAACATAGAATTTCTACAGCATACTCTTTGGCATGTGTGGCACTCCATATGGTCAAAAAAGTGCTTTTGGCGGTGCATTCTATGTTGATCATGATCAAGGCTGTGGTACTGTACATTGTACAGTGACTATAGCATCAAGAATCACAGTAGCAGTGGGTTTATCATATACTATGGGTAGAAACCTTGCATGTCCAAAACTATTCTATACACAGGCACGCACGCACGCACGCACGTGTATGTGGGTGAAAAATGAGAATAGCTTTCCTCAAGTGCGTCAATGTTATCATGCTGAGCATCTCGTGGTGTGTGTGTGTGTGTGTGTGTGTGTGTGTGTGTGTGTCTGTGTGTCTGTCTGTCTGTCTGTCTGTCTGTCTGTCTGTCTGTCTGTCTGTCTGTCTGTCTGTCTGTCTGTCTGTCTGTCTGTCTGTCTGTCTGTCTGTCTGTCTGTCTGTCTGTCTGTCTAATGTGGTCATGCATGTGCATATACTATACAAGCATGCCTGAGAGAAATAAAGGCAGAGCTCCCAGTGGGTTTAATTATCCACGGCGTGCGTACCTCGCATAGTGACGTCGACCTGTGTGTGTGTCCCCCACTGGGGGGGGGGGGGGGGGGTTGCAGCATCTTGTTGCTTCTTTCATGGGTTTTCTCTGACTTCTACAGGGTTATTCATTAGTGTAAGAAAAATAAGCTGAAGCTACTGGCTATATCCTTAAAGACTTGAATATACCATCCATGCACTTGTGGAATTCAAACCAGTTGTTTATATCAGTGGTATGATCAGTGGTATGATCAGTGGTATGATCCCACACACTTTTTTTTATATCAGTGGTATGATCCCACACACTTTTTCATGCCAAGGACTCCCAAATTGACACTAATTAGCCTGTGGACCCCCATGTGAAAAGATATGCCAGAGAGACCCCCATGAGAGAGAAGATTTGTATGGCTCTAGCAGTGATTCTCAACCCGTTTAATTTCAAGGACCCCCAGTTTGACCCCCATTTAATGGCATTTCTATCTCTGAGACCCCCATGTACAGTATATTGTAAAATCAACGTTCATTTAACTCAGAGTGTACAACTTATACACTTACAGACCCATAAGGGTCCATTTGGGTCCAAACTATCATCTAGCTGGGGACCCCCTGGAGCTCAATCAAGGACCCCTGGGGGTCCCCGGACCCCACTTTGGGAACCACTGGTTTATCGACCCCACCACGTGTGCGCTTTATACAGTGGCATGCATGCAAACCTGCAGGAATTAGCATCACTCAATAGGTTTTCTCCTTGATTGGTTGCCAATGAAAAGTAATGATTGGGAATAGTCTGCAGGGGAATGCGATGATGTGTATTATATCTGAATTTGCCTCTGAAGTTATGGATTACTTGGTTGGCTTCCTCTGGCTCGTCTTTCCAAAGACGAAGATTTATTTTCACATATCTTAGTTTCTATACCAGAAGCCACTGCGACACCCAAGTGTTGTGGAGCGTCTCACAGCACACCACTCAGGGCCGTGCACACACTTCACACTTCAGCCCCTGCCCTTTTACCCGTCTGTAAAACAACTGCCCTCTCCAGACCACGAATGCAGCATTTACTATATGGTGAAAGAAATGCAAATGCCGGCGGTGGCTCAGGGGTAGAGTTTCCGGATGGTAACCGCAAGGTCGCCAGTTCGAACCCGGGCTCCCCCAGAGTTAGTGTTGAAGGGTCCTTGAGCAAGACACTGAACCCCTAATTGCTCCCGATGTGCTGGTTGGTGCCTTGCATGGTTTCCGCCGCCATCGGTGTATGAATGTGTGTGTGAATGGGTGAATGTAATGCACAATCTATGTAAAGCGCCTTGGAAAAAGGCGCTATATAAATGCACCATTTATTTACCAGTTAGTGTCGAAGTGTCCTTGAGCAAGACACTGAACCCCTAATTGCTCCAGATGTGCTGGTTGGTGCCTTGCATGGTTTCCGCCGCCATCGGTGTATGACTATGAATGTGTGTGTGAATGGGTGAATGTAATGCACAATCTCTGTAAAGCGCCTTGGATAAAGGTGCTATATAAATGCACCATTTACCATTTGCCCTCCTCTCCTTCCCATGCCATACCATTCCCGAAGTCTCCTGAACTAATTTGTTTTGAAATCCATTTCGTTACACCGCATCTCCAGTAGATAAAGAGTGCAGGGTTGCGCCCCGAAAATAGCTGATCTACAAGCTCTCAACGCGTCGCAGCGTGACGCGTTGTGAGCTTGTAGATCTTCTATTTTCGCTATTTTGGGCCAAAAGTGCCCTCCTTTGGGACTTCAGCCCCTGCCCTCTCTTAACACTCTCTGCACGTGCCGGAGACCACTGCTCCAACTGGCTCCACACTTTGCACAAATATTTGCTCAGTGGTCTCTGGCTAATGTATACTTCAAAGTTGGACAGTTTGTATGCAACTCCACTGTTGCACAACAGTGGCGCATATGCGCGCCGGAAGTGCACACGTATGCGCGAGTTGTGGACAGACACGGACATGCTGTGTTCAATTTCAAAACAAACACAACACGGCCGGGTCCAGGACATCACACTTGTAATCAACGTGCACTTGGCGATGCGCTCTGTTCAATGAACAATAATCTTGTTTACTGGTCAATACAAGAGAAGAAAATAAGCTCTGCACACTGGAATAAGCTCCAAAGCTTAAAAATGTATTTAAGATTCCTTACACCATAGTGGACATGACATTTCGAGCCTCATGGCTCTTCATCAGACCTGATGAAGAGTGTGCGGACATTATTTTCTTTTCTATTATTTACCTCGGCCCGGAACCTGGCGTTTAGGTAGTGGATGTGCGTGCTCTATTGCACCCTACTGTTCAATACGAACCATGTTATGATAATCTTCACTGCTGTAATGTACTGTAATGTACACAATTACTACATGTTTGTTTGCACCAATAACACAACACTGTGCTATTACCACACAAAAACTCTGCACACACCCGAAGGGCGCTTTCCTCTTGTTGGTTTAAATTAGAGATGTCCCGATACTGTATCGGTATCGGAAAAGTATCGGATCGGCCCTTATTTTGTCATATCGGGTCATATCGGTACCGGCAAATATGCCAGTCTAACCAGTCTAAGCTTTTGAGTTGCCCAAACTGCAAGTGCACATTTGAGTGAGGAGTCTGCTATAAACACAACACGAGATACTGTATATAGCTAGATGGCTATAAACACTATTCCCAATCGGTGGACATCAAAATAAGATATTTTTTCTTTTTTTATTATATTATTCTCTGGTATCGGTATTCGGTATCGGCTAACACAGAAATTGTAGTATCGTGATCGGATCAGAAAGGACAAAACAAACAAACAAGTTTAAATAGTGTGGTTCATCTCAATAAACAGAATCAATATATGTGCCATATGGTTGATTCTTGAGTCGTGCGAATATCTATTTTCTTTTGTCATGACAACTATAGTGTACATCACAGGTTTTCAGGTACACTTAATTAATGACTGATGAGTTTTAGGTGGGACATGGTTAAAAAAACACGGACGTATCAGTGGAACGATGCAGTGGTGCGGGCGAGTAGACCTGCTGGTCACACGGACTGATATTAATTGCCCATTCTCCCCCTAGTGTTTAGTTTAGTCTTATGTCAATCACCAGTATGTTTCCTTATCAGACCTGCATGCAATGGAGCAATATGGACATTTCCTACATACTGCCTACCGTGGAAGTGAAATTAGATAGATAGATAGATACGGGGGACCGCGGGGGGGGGGGGGGGGGGGGGGGGGGAGAGGAGAGGAGAGAGAGAGAGAGAGGAGAGAGAGAGAGGAGAGAGAGAGAGAGAGAGAGAGAGAGAGAGAGAGAGAGAGAGAGAGAGAGAGAGAGAGAGAGAGAGAGAGAGAGAGAGAGAGAGAGAGAGAGAGAGAGAGAGAGAGAGAGAGAGAGAGAGAGAAATAATGTACTACAATGCAATGGATCATTTCCTTGGAGGAGGACATTGATCTGCTTCTGTCGTCGTCAAGGAGAACTGTAGAGATCAATGAAGTGGCACATTTGTTGTGCTGAGGGTGTCTGTCTGCTCTCAGAGATGTCAATTAAATGTTTACTACGGTATCATCATCTGTGGCACCAACCCATTCTGTCAGGGAGGAATCAACCTGAGAATGATACAAAATGATCTCAATTTTAGATTTTGAAAGCATTGGATAGATTAAAATAAACTTTATTTCAACATTGTCAAAATGTAGGCCATAATAAAGAGAGAAAAGAACAGAAGATGAAACTAAAGAGTTCATTATTTCAGTTCTCTGGGTGGCTGCTCATTTGAGTAGGCCTATAGGCTTAAGTGTACATCATTGTTTTAGTGTAGTTGCATGCATGCACGCGTGTGTGTCTGTCTGTGTCTGCGTGCGTGCACGGCTGCGCGCCGCGTGCGTGTGTGTGTGAGAACATGCGTGCGTATGCGCTCGCTCATGTGGGTGCGTGCAGTGTGTTTGTGTGTGCATGCATGTGCAAACGTGATTTTCCATTATCCTCTTTGCATCACATGAATGATCACACTGTGTTGTATCAACTCATATTGAAAGAGAGCTGCACAGTAGAGTAGGCCTAATACATTTCCCATCAGGCGATTTACTACACTACACCTGTACGTGCCCGTCGGCTACCGGCCTTGAGAATGATGCAACTCTGTGTCTCACATGGAGATCTGCCTGTGTCTGAAGAGGGCAAACTGATTGACTGTGAAAAGTAGACTGGTTAAGTAGGCTAATCAATTGTCAGGTGTGGTGTTGCCATGGCAATCAATTGGCTGAGGCAGAGGCTGGAAATTGCACAGGTGAGGGGATTTAGGCTGATTAGGCCCACTGGCAGAGCCTGGCCAGAGCCTTTTGTGGTGGTTCTGGAGAACCGTGGGTCCGCCCGACTCGATACCGGGCACTGCACTCCCTGCGTGGGTGTGGACTGCGTGTGTCGAATGTGAAGTCGGTGGGGAAAGCGGTTGGCGAGTTACATGCATTACAACCGTACGCAGGCACGCACGCACGCACACACAGACACACATCTTCAGTGGTATTACTGGAAGACATGTGAGGCAGGCCGGCTACACGTCGTTTTCCAAAAACTTCCCAAAGTGGTTGTCTCACAGATGGCTCGACAGCCTATTGGATTATTACATCGTCCTACTTTAATTTCTGTTCAACTTCGTTTTTTTTTTTTTTTTTTAAGTACAACCTGTTTTCATGACAGACAGATAAAAAGTAACGAATAATAGAGCAGATAATAGATAGGGGAGAGAGAGAGAGAGACATATGAGGGAATTGTCAGGGGCAGAGAACTGTCATTTGGCAACCTGTCAGTATTGTTGGAAAGAGAGAGATGGGGTTTCTCTGACATACATGTATCATTTGAGGGTAGAGCTGCCAACTCGTATTGAAAGAGGACGAGGCAAATGACAGCCTGCTTAAGATTGTTCTTGTTATAATGGAACAATTGTCACACCACTTGCGCGCGACATATGCTTAAATTCCCAGCTATGCCAATCATGCATTAATATGATACCCTTCAGAATGTATACATTTAAATGTTGCTGATTGGAAACAAAAGCCCTGTGGAATGATTTGTTCCTATTTATAAAGGTTTGATGAAAAGATTATTGTGGTTTGAAGAAAGATGTGTTAGATGTCCCTGATTTGTCATTGGCTGTGCATTGGCTGTACATGTGAGAGCCTTTGTAGCTGATTGAAGTTGCAACTTCTCCAACAAATCACAAGCCAGGGCTTTCTTCTTGGGTTGGAAGAAAATTTGTGGGTCTTTTTCAACTCCATCTGCTAACTAGCATCTACCAAAGCCACATACACCACCCACAATCATCCACTTGAATGAGCCGCATGCACACACATACACCCCTATGTGTGAACAATATCATGAATAAACAATATACATGACAATATGGAGAGAGAAGGTTGAGGCTGTCAAAGCACTGTCAGGCACCCGGAACTGGTAGCATGCATTGCAATTTGCATTCATATCAAATAAATAAACATGAACATTAAAAAAAAAGTGCAAAATGACAACAATTCAACACGAAAAAGCCTTCCGAAACAGGAACGTTTTCAGGCCCGTTTTAAAAGATTCAATAGTCTGCGGCACTCTCAAGTCCACGGGGAGGCTGTTCCACAGGCGCGGTGCTGCCGAGCAAAATGCCCGGTCCCCCATGGTGCGCAGTTTGGTGTCAGGAACCTGGAGCAGGAATTTGTTTGCAGAAATGTTGTATTATTTGTATCTCGACGACACTGCAAATGAGGATGACCTCAATGTCTTTCGAGAATAAATAAAGGTTTGAATGACATAATAATATGCTTTCTAAATTACATATTTTAGCCTTTGCATACGCCTGGCAGTGAAACGTTTATAAGCGTAGACATATGTTTAATCCATATATGAACACGCCGTCGGTCTGTTTACCTTGTAGCATTGCTCCGGCTAGTATAGCCCTCCTCCTTCACCAGCAGCGATGCGATTTCTAAATCCAGCTCCGTTGAGCCGCCATTATAACCCGATTTTCAAAGCGCCGAATCTCCAAAGGTTAGAGAGTGTTCCATGGTGAGCCGCCGTGCACCCGACGATCCTAAATCATTTGTGATTTTGTATCGCATCGCTGAGAAAATGTAGCTGGTTGTTCTGCTAGCTAAAGGCTGTGGGCTGTGTTGTGTGGTGTCGTTCCACTTCCGGAAGCCCCCACCTTCCTGTTTAACCCGGAACGACAACAAGCTCTATAGACTGGGCCTGGAAGGGCGGCCCCTAGGGCAGTACAACCATGCTAACACTAAAGGCAGCAAAGGAGTTAAATGTGAGAGAGGGAGACAATGGACTTGAATCCTGCATGTGTGTGTGCTGTGCACACACACACACACAAACACACACGCACATATTAACTGTATATATGGTGATTTCAGGTGTGCCAGTACAGTACAGTAGAGGGTACAGTAGAGGGACCCCCACACGGTAACTCAACCGTTTCGGACGCGGGGCGGCTCGCCGGAATCGGGCCGGCACCATGGGTGCGTTCCTGTGGGTCTGGAACTCCCCCCCCCCCCCCCCCCCCCCCCGGGGGACCCCCACACAGAGTTGCACCACTTACTTCACACGGGTGTGATTTTTTTTTTTTATGTTTTTTTGTGGCTTTCGCCTTTATTTTATATATTTTATGGAGGGACAGACAGTAGGCTGACAGGAAATGGGGCGAGAGATGGGGGGAAGACATGCAGTAAAGGCCGTCGGGATCGGGAGTCGAACCACACTGACAGACTGGATTACCAGCCAAGGTGCCCGGACAACTGAGCCATTACTCTGTCACATTTGACGGAGTAAAGCATGGCAACCCGACCTGGTGGAGATGTGCTCTCTGCAAAGCAGCCATTTCTAGTCATGCCTTGCATTGATTTTGTTTAGACATATGAAATCAATGCTCCCTTGAAAAAGAGGGCTCAATGTGTCCTCTGAGACTTAAATAAAGGTTAAATGAATAAATAGTGTTACCCTTTCATAATACAAAGACCAAGTGCAGTTTCAACTGTGTTGAGTATAAACACAGCCCATACTGATGTGAAATTCCGGCAGTGTTATGATGACTTGACTACCCAGGTCTATATAGCTCAACATCCCAAAGGCTGTTCATGCCCACATTTAACAAGAATTGTTTTTCGTAATGGTCCTAATGTAATATGACAACGGGAAAAGGTGCTAAAATGGACAACTAAATCATTTCCATTGCTATCGGTATTTATTTTTATTGCGACTGCAGGTCGCATTTACTATGAAAACGTGCATTTCCCGTCAGTCAGTTAGTCCGTCACCCCAGGCATGACCATATGGTCATGTCACATCACGTGACATCATCAGGGATGGAGATCCCTGATGTCATCAATATTAAGCCCATATGGGAATGCCATCAATATTGGCCAGCAACTCTACATCTGACCTCAAACCCGTAGCTCTCCATATATGGAGCTTACCTGTTCTGACATTCCATATCCTTCCCATCCTTTCATCCTCTTCGATGTCTCCCTTTTGACTGATACCCGTCCATTTAAACTCTATAGACGGGCCTGCCCCAAAGTAATTTTTCCAGCCGCGCCCGCCAGCCGGCGAAAACTAGAGTTTTAAACAGGCCCGAAAATGATGGCCCGGCCCTACAGTACCTGCATGGGCCCTCATCAAACCCTGTACACTCAAGACACTGCCCCTGCTGCCACCCTTAGATCTCCATATATGGAGCTGACCTGTTCTGACATTCCATATGTTGATCTGACCTTACCAAACTCAAGACACTACACTCCATATATGGCCAGTACAGAATTCATTCCATATGTTGATCTGACCCTCCCCCATGCCAAAGCGCCAGCGCTCGCCCAGCAGTCTGCCGTCACCCAGGCGGGCGCGTGCACGGCGAGGTCGCTTCTTGCCCTCAGATGTCTTACTGGTATATATAGTTTATAGTTTTATCAAATCAACCCTTTATGCACAAGATGCATCCTCAGTGCAGAAACACTTATTGTCGTTACTCCATATATGAAATTAAAGCTTAGGGTAAAAGCAAAAAGAAAACGCATACTATAATGTAGGGTAGACTTTATCAATGTGTACAATATGTAGGCCTACTGTACAGTTCCGGATCTGGCATAACACAGCAACATACTACTGTACATACTACTGGCTTGAGTGGCTTCAATCTCATGGCATGACAAAGAGTTATTTCATGCTTAAATTGCACATTATACATGGTTTATTCGTTTTCTAATGCAACAAGATTGATTAGACGGAGTCAGATATAATAGAATCATCAACCACAGTCAGACCACGGGATATGCGAAAAAGGCTAAAGCCATGTGTAAGATATACCGGTATTACTGTATATAAATGTTATAAATGGTGAAGCTGCTGCTGGGGTACTGCACAGCACTGCATGCATGCTGACTGGCATATGCAATCACTCTCTGCCAATAGTGATAACCTTAATCAAATGCACGTTAACACGCATGTGATAAGAGTGACGTTGGAGTGGCAACTCGAAGATGTACGTACACTGTGGCACATGTCAGCCTTTAAAGGAGCATTCAGTGATTTGCGTGATTTGGAAAACCCCCCGATCTGCCCCGGTAACAAGATGTGCACATGCACGCACTACAGTGGGGTGGGCACGCGACAGGCCAACAGCACGCACACCAAGGCCCGCCCCCGCTCGATCATGATTGGCGGAAGGCCCCTCTCTATCCTGATTGGATGAAGGCTGTGCCACCTAGCCAAAAACGAAACCTAAGGTTTCTGGTATATGGTCAGTACACTCTATAGTAGGGAGGATTATCACAACAAAACAAAAAAAGAAGTGATATTTGAATTAAGTGAAATCACTGAATATACCTTTAAATGAACATTGAAGTTGTGTTTTATCATTTATCCTGTGTGTTCGATCTTCCTGTACTCTATAAAATGTTAAATGCAATTTGTACAGTGTACATTATTTTGTCATGAAAAACAAAAAGAGGAATAAAAGAAAAGAACAAGACAGACAAGAGGAAAAGGAAACCTCCAACCCATACTGCTCAGTGACGTTGCTTAAAACCCATTCAGGGCGGGAACCCCATTTGGCGTTTAAGCATTGTATTATACCTAAGATATTGAAAAATAGCAGATCTACAAGCTCATAGCGGCATGAGCTTGTGGCGCAAATCTTTGTGGCGCAAATCTTTGAATATATATTCTTTCAGAGCGAATGGTTTTAACTCTAATCCTTGCTTCTGGGGGGTGCCTGGAACAACATATTTTCAGATGGGGGGTCGGCGGCCAAATACAGATAATTCTGGGGCTCTTTGACATGAAATAGTTTGAGAACCACTGACATGGAAACATGGGTCATGATTTAGAAGACATTTGTTAAATTGTCCTCAGGTCCATATGGGATAAAATAGAGTAGTAAGATGAAATGCTGCCATGGAAAACGGACACAAATGATGATGATAGACAGTCGATCACATCAATGGTATCCTGTCCATTAGGTGCTTCTATTCAGGTTTATTTAACGGTCGAGGGGCAGCCAAACCTTATCAAATTGTACCAAAATGAAGTGTCTGTAATCCGATACTTAGACGCACGCACGCACGCAAGGACGGACGCACGCACGCACGCACGCACGCACGCACGCACGCACGCACGCACGCACGCACGCACGCACGCACAGTATGCTACTAAATGCAGTTTGCATTTCAAGTGAAGCAATGCCAAGTCTTTCAACCATCCAGCTAATTAGTCCGGGCAGTGTTCACTAAAATACCATGAGATCTACTTCTAAGTAATTGGAATGTATCTTACAGCTGTGTAATTGCTGGAAGTCGACGTGTATCCAAGACAGAAAATGTATTGGTATGTGTACTATGTCGTGCACTAGTCTGTACAATCATCTATTATGCTCTTTATCTCTGTCCATCTCTCTGATGTCCTCTTTGTATGCCCACTTTCTCTCCTCGTGTCTGTCTGTCTGTCTGTCTGTCTGTCTGTCTGTCTGTCTGTCTGCCTGTCTGTCTGTCTGTCTGTCTGTCTGTCTGTGGCCCAGGTGTCGGATCGCTGTGACTACGTCTATGTGAACGGCAAAGAGACCCGAGGGAGGACCAAGGTGTTGCTCAACTTCACCTACAGCTTCCTGAGTGCCCAGCTGGAGGTCAGTGTATGGATGCCCCGCCTGCCTCTGCAGATCCACGTGTCTGACTCTGAGCTCAGCCAGATCAAAGGATGGAGGGTCCCCGTCTCTACTGGCAGCAGAAGGTAAGGCAACGCCACTTGACACATCATTGATTAACCCTTTTAGACCTGAGGACGATTCTACAAAATTCCTTCTAAATCCTGACAGTTTTCTGAAAAACCCTGTTTCTATGTCAGTGGTGCTCAACCTTTTTCATGTCAAGAACCCCCAGAATTATCTGTATTTGCCCACGGACCCCTATCTGAAAATATGTTATTCCAGGGACCTCCCAGAAGCAAAGATTTGAGTTGAAAACGTTTGCTCTGAAAGAATATACGTATATAGTCAATGATTTGCGCCACATTTTCACGATTAAAAAAAAATAGCAGACCTACAAGTTCATAGCACGGCACTCTGTGCTGTGCTATGAAATCCAGCGATGTCCCCGGATTGGACACTAAGGGCCCTATTAAGCAAGTGGAATCTAATTACATATAATTTTACAGTTTTTAAGACGTGGGGGCGGGTGCAATGTCATATTACAATTATGGGCCAGGTGAGAAGCGCTTTCGACACCCCGTGGTGTGAGCAAAACGGCCTTGAATTAGTCATGGGAGTGTTTCAGGGAGTTTTGAGGTTTACCCAATGAACATGTCCGTACTAATCTCTTTACGACACCAGCTGATCCTCATGGAATGCGCCCTTTTCGGCAAGTGGTATTACATTTCTGCAGACTGGCACCATAGACATGACATGACTTTGTCACATTTGGGTTAATTATTCATATTGCACTGCATGCTGTCACCTTTATGCCTCAAAAGAACAGATCCACAAGCTGTCACAGCCATGATGTGCATAGCTTGTAGGCCTATGTCTCTATTTTGTTAAGTAACTTGCAGTTTTCATTGGAAAGTCATTACAGCGGCGCAGCCATATGCTAAGGGAGGGAGATATACGCACATCATCACTTAATTTGTTTCTGTTCTAAGCATGAAAAACAGCTGTAAAAATCTTTATTCTAGTTGATTTGATTCATAAATGAATAACTAAGACTTTGAAATGGCACCTACCTATACCTTTCAGATCGGAATGGAACTGCGAGTAGATACGCAGCATTGGCTGGCAAATTGGCAATCCATGCGTAATGTTCCCAGAATCGTCTAACCCCCGAACATACAAGTTCGTACTTTGATATTGTTTAATTCGATAAAAATAGAACCATGTACCATACAGCGAATGAAAGCAAGATTCCTAAGGAATATGGGGATTTTTACATTTTAAAAAACGGTTGAGAAATGAGAGAACCATGAGTGTTTATAATATCAAATATTATAAGAATAATATGAAAGACAAACGGGCTGTGAAGAGCTCAGCTCACCATCCCGACAAGGAGGAAATATAGCCTATAGAGCATGCACGTATATGCACTGACTGTTGCACACACGCTCTTTATTTGTTTCTATTGAAAAACACCAGTAAAATAACGTTTATTTTATTTTATTTCATTCGAGTCACGACGAAGGAATGAGTTGAAATGCCAGAATACGTGCGCCATGCGTATTGCTGCGGCCCCAATGTTATGGTCTTCGCTCGTAGCATTTTATTGAGTCGGGTGTGATACAGCA
Organism: Electrona antarctica; assembly: GCF_951216825.1. NCBI lineage: Eukaryota > Metazoa > Chordata > Actinopteri > Myctophiformes > Myctophidae > Electrona > Electrona antarctica. Next base: position 13,075,358 of record NC_136797.1, read on the forward strand.
TATGAAAGCTAACTTCCCAGTGATTATGGAGATGTTTTAATTTTTTTTAAAGGTTGAGAAATGAGCGATATATGACCCTTAACAATCTCAACGTTTGAAGTTTGAGCCAGAAAGCTCGTCTCCTGCTGTTGCCATGTCTCATAGAAACAAGTAAATAGGTCTATAAACATACTCCCTAAAGAATCGCATATAACAGGGGTCTGCAACCTATTTTAAATGAAGTGCCATGTTTTTATTTTCTAGATAGTGAGTCTGCCATATCAAGATTCATTTTAATGACACCACATTAAAATTTCCAGCATATTTTGATTGTCCACAAATATAAAGTTCTTCCTTCTTTTTACATATTTTCTTGCACATTGTTATAATGATCATTATAAATATATATCCCCCTGCAGTCAGAGTTCATTGTTTTAATGAATGAATGTGATGCATTGTGAGCTGGTAGATCTGCTATTTTCAAAAGTAATCTTTGAAAAAAGTGACAATAAGAATATTTTTGAAAAATGTTATTGAAACATTTAAAAACACAAATCTGTCATGGGGGTCACTGGCTTAGTTGGGCAAATGCATTCATCTGGGGGTCCTTGACATGGGAATGTCGCTGTGTGAGGATCACTGGTTTAAACAACATTAGGAGAAAAGCCCAAATAAGCACTTTAGAAACAAGAAAAGCAACCACAACTACCAATATTTACAAGCAACTTTGCAGAAAAAGAAGCCGCTTATAATAAACAGCAAACAGACATGGCAACACTCCAGCAGCACTCCAGAGCCGCTCAAGTGTAAAATCAAACAGTGCTTTTTGCTTTTAAGACGTGGTCAGACCCAGGCGGAATCGGTATGCGCTGAGTGTTTTTAGGTCAAGGGGCTTAATAGCAAAGAGCGCAAAGCGAAAATAATTAACATATGGACACTCCCCCAATGCTAAATTATGCAGGAACGTGGTATTCCATATGAGTGAGCGCTCACCACGGCTTCCATAATACGAAAAGGCGCAGAGCGAGGGCGAAATCTGTATTACCGCATGGGTTTTTCGTCTTGCTTAATAGGGCCCTAAGTGTGAGAGAGGGAGACAATGGCCTTGAAACACTATATACTTAACTGTACTATTCAAACCTGAACACACACACACACACGCACACACACTGACACACACCAAATAACATTGTTTGACAGGTGTTTTTGTAATCTAAAAACATGGGGAAGAACTTGTGTAAACTTAGTACGAGTTTCACCTATAGGTATGGTTAAGTCTTTTGACGTTTTCTGCTGACTACAGCAGAGCTGGAAAAGTTCTCTGACCATTCATGCAAAAAGAAAAGCTGAGAAATCATCCAGCAAAGTTAAACGTTTTTTTTTTAATGAATTGTTTAATCAAGCCCATTCTCATTTATGCAAACAATCTTGATTAATTTTAAGGACCATATGGCAAGTGTATAGCAAGTCTTGCCAATAAGTGGTCAACAGTGGCTCGGCATCCCACTCCCACAAGTTGTGATTTGTGATTATGCGTAAGAAATACTCTGTAGAAAGAAGTAAATTATTATATTAAAGACAGTAGTCAGATGGAAACAAAATAATGCTGTCTACGTGATATGTGTACCTTAACAAATGCCATCCTGCCATTTTAAACCAAAGCTTTCGATCACTGACTGCATTCAGGCAGAACAACATGCTTGCAACTATAGGAAAGACATTCCATGGAGGGACAGCCTATTGTCTGTCCCTCCATAAAAAATAAAGGCGAAAGCCACATAAACTAAACAATAAATATTTGTATAAATTAACAAATAATAATTTAAAATAGAGAGTAGGAGAATGAGAGGAATAAACAAAGTAAATGAATGCCCTGCTTCGACATAGCCTATACAAGAGTCTCATGCAAAAGTATCGAAAATAGCCAATCTACAAGATATAAGTAATCTTTTAAGAGAAGTTGTGTGTGGATTTGATAACTATAGAGCCTATGAAAAGTATTTACAAGAGCTTCTGAATAAATAAGAACTACATTTGATCCATTGGAAGTTGGAACATAGATTATCTTCCCATTTCCTGGAAAGTAACGGTCATGGACATGTATACGAGGTGTCTGGCCGACAGCAACGAAAAGCAAATATCATCTTTGTATACATACTGTACAGTATTCCTGGCCCCATTTCAGAGTCCCATGAGTCCCTACACTGCACACCACATGGTGGCACTCTTATACAAATACCCCCACCTCACCCTTCATGCCCTTTGTCCATGCTCATTCAGTAATCCCTGGGCCATGACTGTCATTGGGGTTGGGGAGGTGAACCAGTCAGAGCATCAATTTTATCTGTGCGTGCGTGCGTGCTTGCGCGTGTGTATGTGCGCGGGGACATTGATTCACATGCATGCATAATCCATCTTACATTGCGACACCTTGGCTGACCTGTCATGTGTCCGTACAGTACAGTACAAACACCAACCAGCCAGTGTTTCTGTTCCCGCAGACGGAAATGTCACCTCATTTCAGGTGACACTTTTTGGGCCGACCGTAACTGGTGTGGAAGCCAAGGGGGTGTGGGATGTGGGAGCAGAGCAGACGGCGGCTAGGAACTAATCCAAGCTATTCGGCCACAGCATGTTAACCTGTCAACCCATTTTTCTGCCCGACTGGCCACGCCTCATTAAACCTAATGGAAGCTGTCACTGTCAGCCTCCCCCCTCTCCCCCAGCCCCCGAGCCAGTTGGCTGGTAGAGAGAGAGAGAGAGAGAGAATGTGAAGAAAGCATCAAGTGCAAAAGGTAGATTAAGAGCGTGACACAATCACGAGAAGAGAAGAGAAGAGAAGAGAAGCGGGCTATAGTCTAATACTCAGTGGTCCCCAAACCTTTTTGGCCATGCACCCCCTGTTACCTAGCTGACGCACCCCCCCGATGCTCAGTCTCGTTGTATTTGGCCGTAAATTATACATTTTTTTTAATATGATTATGGCAAATAATCACTGAATGTCACTGCACTGAGAGACATGCAGCTGCTGTATACTCCCGCAAATGCTCTGATCTTCTTACAACAGCGTTTTACATGATCTTGGCGTTTGTGTTAAATAACACCATAAAAACCGCCATTACTCTTTTCATGTCACGCACCCCCGCCTAGAGGGCATTCGCGCACCACAAGGGGCGCACGTACCACAGTTTGGGAACCCCTGGCTCTAATTCATACTTTGCTGTGTAAAACCGCAATGCTCACTGAAAAAAAAGAAAATAAACGCTTTTCAGATGAGTGTGAGGGACCGAGCAGTCAAAGTTTAAGGATTACACAGGTTTTCAAACTCAAAGTTTGTTTTAATGTCAAAAGTAACAAATAATTAACACAAGTTCCAACAAATGAAGTGGTAGGGCCCTTGAGGTCAACATAACTTTAAATGAAAATAATGTGTAACCAAACAGGAAATGAACTCAACCAACAGACCTCATACAATGGCATATGAGAGAGGCTTATATAGTGGTGGATCAAACCAATAAATACACAAAGGGGTGGACAGCAATTAGAGACAACTGGAATCACTAAACAATTCCCAATTCCCCCCTTCTCAATCAAGTCTGTTGGTATGGTCCTCTGCATCACAGCTGACTCCACCCCCTGCCCCATATGTTGCCATTTCAGGAACTAAATAAAGAACAAAACATTAGTACAACAGTGCATATTGTCACCAAGCCATTCTCAAATACTGATTGTTTTTATGCATTACAGTATAATTATTGCAAATGTCAATATTATAAGATAAAGTAGAATGCAAATGTGAGTGTGGGTTGGTCGAGTCTTATCTCACTGTGAGGCTGGGATCACAGCCCTCACAGTGAGCATCAAGATTGTATGGTATAAATGAGGCTTATGGTACCAGAGAGGGAGCAGCAGAGCATTCCGAGTAGATGCATTACACACGGGGAAGGAGGGTAATGGCCATAGCTCCTGTGTTTATGGGCTGTCATGGTGGCTGACTGTTTACAACACGTTTAGGTCCCAAAGCCACACTCCACCTGTCGCTGTACAGAACCCACTGCCCTGCCCGTGGCACTATTGGCCAAATTAATCACCATGAAATAGGACACTCTGGAGAATAGCATGAAAGATAATAGAGCCTATAACATTGCACAAGGCCCCGCACCACCATCATGAGAGGGCCGTAGTAGTATACCCAAGTATGCAACTATATTTCTTAAATGATTATTTTACTGGCCATCTTTGTGCTGCCTGATGATTGAATAAAAGTAAATCAATAAAAAAATTACATCTTCTGCAAACATTCAAGTCAAATTGTGATGGATTCATCTTCAAAATAGATGTTTCCTTCAATCAAAAGTATACCAGAATGAGGAGAGAAAATAGAGAATTGTGTGCATTTAAGACAAAACAAAATGTATTTGTCATGTGCCATAGAACTTACAAACAGCCAGAAATAAACTTCTTGCAGTGCCAACATTCCTCTCCACTACTCACAACATATGGTGAAAAAATAAATTGAAACCCTACTGTATATTCTCAATAAAAAAATAGCCGATCTACAAGCACACAAGGCTTTGCATTGTGATATTGTAGAGATGCTATTTTATGGCATTTTATTTGACCAATCTGGGAACTAAATCGTCACCAAGAAATGTCTTCACCAATATGTTTCTAAAGGTGTCTAATAAGTACTAAAAGTTTGAAATGCAACTTATGCAACTTATTTGCATAATATGTGACCATACCATTAACATCCTATATAAGGCAAAATAAATCCAAATGTCATCATTCTTTAAGTAGCAGGTGACATATGAAACTAGGGGGTTTTCATGATTCTGAATCCATTAGTTTTGCACAAAAAGCACTCATTGGGCTAAATTCGGCCATATCCACTTGCCCAAATGTGCTGACCTCATCACATTTGTGATGACTGCTATGGCTGTTTTCCTCCCAAGGAATGTTTTTGTGCAAAACTAATGCTTGGAATGGATTCAGAATCTTGAAAACCCCATAGTTTCATATGTCACATGCTACTTAAAGAATGATGAATTTGGACTTATATAGGATGTTAATGGTATGGTCACATATTATGCTAATAACTCAAATTCCCCACGGGAGTTGAATTTCAAACTTTTAGTATGTTATTAGACACCTTTAGAAACATATTGGTGAAGAACTTTCTTGGTAACGATTTAGTTCCCAGATTTTCATAGGTTTCTCTTACTTCCACAGTATATAATATGTGACTACATTTGACTGAGGGACTGCCATTGGATTTTTTTGAATTTTCGTTTTTTCATGTCATATGAAAGCAGGGAATCATAGCTTCAAATTGACATTGGTTGTTCAGTTGAGAAAACAGGCTTGAAAGGTTCACTTTTGTGGTCTCTAACATTACACCTAGCTACATGTTTAAGCATTTATTTCATATTTACATGTCGATTTCAGCTCTGACACTTATTTCAGACATGCTCTAGTATGTGAAGAGTCTGCCTGTGCTATTAACTCATTAAAAAAAAATAAGTTTTTCTCCTCTGGTGAAAAGCTGGAATTTGCGCGATGGCAGTCTCTCAGTCAAATCTGGTCACATATGGTCAAAAGACAACTTTCTTTTGTGAATGGCTCTTCTTGCCCCACTCCCTCCCTCCAGGTACGAGAGAGTGAGCGATGCCAAGGATGGAGACGCAGGGGAGAGGACGGAGAACGTCTGCATGCCCCAGTACCAGAGCACCAGTGTGCGTGTCCTGGCACACTTTGTGGCCAACACCGGGGAAAGGACAGGAGGCGTGGTGGGGGCGGCCGAGGAGGAGGAGGACGACGACGAGCTGGGCCAGCAGGACTTCCTCCTGGGGAGCGATTGGCAGGTGGACGTCACAGACCTGGTGTGGGACTCTCTGAAGGTCGAAGACCCCAAGGTCGCCCAACTTCAGGAAGGCCACGTCCTGATAGGACGAAGCCCTGGCAGCACAAGAATACAGGTATGGGTGCATGCGTGGCAGTGTTGATTTCGTCGAGTAAAACTAAGTCGTCGACTACCTTTTTCCACTGACTAAATGGAAACTACATGAAAACTAAGCTATGATGACTAAAACTAAGACTAAATATACTGACGATTTCGTCGACAAATAAAAAGTAGACTAAAATGTTAGGAAAGGACTAGTGGACAAGAGATCCAGTGTAAGTCATTTTACACTTGGTTGCATGCTGAAAATACCAGATCTACAACCGCGACGCGTTGTGAGCTTGTAGATCTGCTATTTTCAGCATATGTAAAATCTGCCATTACGACGGCATCAAGGCCCGCCAAAATGCATTTTAGTCGACTAAATCAACTGTAGATTTAGTCGACTAAAATCTCATGACATTTAGTCCACTAAAATTAGACTAACACTAAAACATTCCGGGTGACTAAAATGTGACAAAAACTAAATGCTACACTATTCCAAAGGCTATGACTAAAACTAAAATAGAAATTTGCTGCCAAAAACAACACTGGTATGGGTGCGTGGTAAAAAAAATCTAAATATTTTGCATGAAACTATTGCCGATGCCTCATTCGTACAGGTCGATGCTTTCTTTCCAGTGAAAAGGCGACCTCATTTCAGAAACATTATGTTGCTTTATTATAATCAAATTCTGTGTGAAATGAATGTACTCATGACGACACAAACAACACTTAGGGCAAATTAATCGTACGTGAAAAATTCAATTGTCATTCGGAGTTGAGTTAAAACGGAAGATTTGACTGTGTCTATGTGGCTGTATGAGTGTTACTGTAGGCATTTCTGCTTACTTGAGGTTGACATTAAATGGAGATTCCCACAGGACCCATAGCATTCCCACAGTATTGTGAGAGAAATGTCTAAATTGAGAATATGATCTTGCAGCACAGGAGAAGTAAAAAAAAAAAAAAGAAAAAAAAAAAGAAGTAGGATAGCCGAGGGTGTTTTTCTACTTGGGATTTCAGTGACATTCAATTTATTTATCAATCTGATAAGAATGTGGCAGCGTGTCTGACTTGCACAGGTCTCATTTTATGACTGACAACTAATCTAAATGTGTTAATTTAATTCCTGAAATTCTGCTTCGGTGCTTCCAATTGTAACACCTGTCCACTTTGATACATCTACTGTACTGTGCGTTAGAAATGGTATCTTTTATTAAATACATATTGATATTTTCCGAGATTACTTAATAGTAGCTGCCTCTATTTCCTTTTCATAAATAGCAATAATTTTGAACTATACCAAAGCCCCTCCAGCTCCAGTGTGGCCTACTGTACAAACTATTTGATTTGGGAGTGCCATAGTTTGGTTATCCTGCAAGTATTTACACATTGCATCGTGTACTAATTTGCACAGCCTTCTCCTGTGTTGCATAATGCATTTGCAGCCTGTCCGCCAAGTCAATGCTTTGCACCTTTTATTTGAACAAAGAAAGTCATTTGATAACTTTATGCAGACAAATACAGTGTTTCGGGTGACGATCACTCCACTCTCCCCCCTGTATAACTGACTCTGCCTGAGTTCTATAGCTCAGAAAAAGTCCATTATTAACAAAGTATCGCCAGGAAAATTGCTCTTTACTCCAAAGGAGGCGCTATAGTCTATCTTGCGGCAGGGGCCCTTTTTGAGTGCTCCTATAGACAGCTATGTGTGTCCCTGCCTGCCTGTGTCCTGGGTCCCTGGCTGGCTGTGTCCCTGGGTCCCTGGCTGGCTGTGTCCGAGCACGAAAATAGCGTTTGGTTGATTTTCACCACCAAGTGTCACTGTTGCGCAGCCTAACACACACATGCATATTAACTGTATATATGATGATTTCAGGTGTTACAGTACAGTACAGTACAGTACAGTACAGTACAGTACAGTACAGTACAGTACAGTACAGTACAGTACAGTACAGTACAGTACAGTACAGTACAGTACAGTACAGTAGAGGGACTCTGCACCACTCCGCGGGTGTGATTTTTCCTTAATTTGGGGATTTAGTATTGTGTGAGAGGTGTTCCCGCTTTAAACTGGCTATCTTATGCCACCACCTAAATCCTTAAAACACCTCCGCTACCCATTACATTATGCATACGTGTGGTTTGGGCGTTACGCAACATAAACCAATCAGTGTGCCTGGTGCCATTGCCTTTAAGAGATCCATTATCCATTATGCCCTGGATCTTGCCTTATGGAAATGACACCCATCTAGCCTTTGATTGCCTTTCATTTGGTTGACACACAAGTACAGTATCAGCTACGTGTTACTGATTATGGGGAATTTGACATGATATTAATCCATTACATATTTGCTGCGTAATGGGGTGATGAAACTGAACGAGGGAATCGCGCATAATGCGCCTTTGCACAAATCTATTTATCTACTTATTTGACTTCACAAGACAATAAAACATAATGAGCACAAGGAATTGACACTCTGCTGATTATTGGGAAATTACAATCACAGAGATTTGTGGAGAATTAAAGACAGAACGAGACCTCTGAGCTGTGAATGTTCTGCAACATGCATGCGTCAAGCCGAGGCAGCTCCAACTCAGGTCTCAGGAGCGCATTCTTTTATCAAACGGATTCGCATTACGGGTGGTTTGAAGAGGCACTTTCCGTTGTCCTAAACCTGTGTGTATAAGATAGCAAATATAGGGAAAGCGCCTACAGACACACCTCCACCCGCAAATATAGGAGTGAATAGTGGGTTGTGTGGCCGCAAGATAACGTTTATGCATAGTGGAAGCTCCTAAATGAGTAATTCACGGATGTGAATGTTTAATACTTGCGGGTAAGGCATGGCATACGTTAGAGCCGTATATGTCTATGATGGCTTTTCCTTTTGTTCATAGTACTGTTAATTGTCTTTAAGAAGGCATATTCTACAGTATACTTTTACTAGACACAATTTGTCTTTTATCTAAGGTTAATGATTCCCTGAGTATTCTCAATCATACCTCAACGGTCTCTTTGAAATACTCATCTAGGTTACCAACTGTACTGACACTGTATACTGTAGGTCATGTGTTGCATCTACCTCAGAGCATGAATACATTTGGCACAGTAACTGACTGGATGTGCCCCTTCAACTAATTTTGACCTGGGAACGATTGTACAAATGCTTTCTAAATCCTGACAGTTTTCTGAAAAACCCATGTTTCTATGTCAGTGGTTCTCAAACTATTTAAAAGGACCCCTAGAATTATATGTATTTGGCCACTGACCCCCATCTGAAAATATGTTGTTCCAGGAACCCCCCAGAAGCAAAGATTTGAGCTAAAAACGAACGCTCTGAAAGAATATATTCAAACATTTGGGCCACATTTTCACGATTTTGAGCTTGTAGATCTGCTATTTTTCAATACCTAAAGCATAACATAATGCTTAAAAGTAAAACACCAAAAGGGGTTCCTGCCCAAAATGGGTTAAAAGGGGGGGGATGTCTCTGGAGGAGCAGTATAGGCTATCAAACTTAAACTAACAAACTGCGAGCCAAGGATTCTATCCACCTCTGTATTAATCACCTCAACATGACATGATGGCCAAATGGTTAGGGCCACATGGGCTCTAAATGCCTGACGGCAAGTCCCCAGTTTGTCCCCAGTCGTTGCAGGTGCAGTTCAATCTTTTTCCTTTCTCTCCTGCTCCTCTTTTACTTCCGTTGTTCCCCATGGATCCTGAGTGCCGTCGAACTACTCGGTTAGACTCAGTATGTGTGTAAGATAGATAGTCCTTTCTGAATGTCTTGTTATCCTTGTCTCTCTTTTCTTTTGTTGTAGTTCTGCCACCTTTTTCAGACCAGGGCCATGAACATCCTCTCTGTTCTGTTTCATCAGCTCTATACGGCCACAATAGTTGATACACGATTGCACCACAAACCCCCAGATAGCATTTCTCCCCCCCCCCCCCCCCTATCTCCGTTAACATCCTCGCCCCTCAAACGACCGGTTCAAAACAATGATGGAAACATCAGGGTCAAATTGAATGAGCTTTGGCTTTTAGTACATGTATTCATGTTCAAGATGAAAGACGTTGCACTTGTCAGTCACTCATACAAGTAGATGTGCAATGAATTTTTTTTCTTCCTCTTCTTCTTTTTACTGTGTCCATGACAATGAAGTCTTTAGTGACGTGCACATCAAGCCGGTAGTTGCAACTGCTCATCATCTCCACTAGCGTTCCATTTGATCACGAGTGGGGTTGTATAATAGGTCCTCCCCTGCTGTCACTTACAGAAATCCACTATCCTCTCCTCGTTCAAAAAAAAAGAGGCTTTTGTCCTGGCACCGTACAGCGACAGGTTTACAGTACCTCCTCCGGGTTGGCCCTTCTTGTTGCTGTTTTGAAATGTGTCATCAACAAACGGATGATGTATTGTTACAGTGACAAGGCCACAGCAGGGGCTCCAGCACACATCCCTGCATGGGGAAGCGCTGGTGTTGAAGGGAGAGCAAGGACGTACTGTACACACATAGACATCAAAGGGGGCTTCAGCCCCTGCCCCTTTTACCCGTCTGTAAAACAACTGCCCTCTCCACACAAATGCAGCATATGCACTATATGCGGTGAAAAAAGAAACGCAAATGCCACTCCTTTCCTTTCTATGCCATGCCGGAAAGGCAGCATTCAAGGAGAATTGCTTTTTTCCCGAAGTCTCCTGAACTCAAATTGAACACAGTATTTTTGCTTTGAACAAATTTGTTTAGAAATCCATGTCGTATATACACCGCATCTCCACTAGCTAAATAGTGCTGGGTTGCGCCCCGGAAAAAGCTGATCTACAAGCTCTCAACGCGTCGCGCTGCGGCGCGTTGTGAGCTTGTAGATCTGCTATTTTTGCTGTTTTTGTCCAAAAGTGCCCTCTTACGGGATTTTTGTCCCTGCCTCTCTTAACACAGCCGACGCGTATCGCGTATCAATACGTTATCAATTAATCAAACGTCGGGTGCGGATCACGTATCAATACGTTTCAATCACTTTTTTATAGCATACTTTCATTCATCTTTTTACCCACCCGGACAATGAAGAACCATCGCCCTATCATTGCTGCTTAGTCCCGCTCACGTGATCAGAAAAAAAAACCAAAAAAAAAAAAAACCCCTCCCCTCCTGAAAACAGGAGGGCGGGCCGCTTTACGTGTATAAACCAGTGTAGAATGGATGCGCCCATGCCGATGTAGCCCGTGTGTGAAAATAATCAAATTTCACCTAACCTCGCCTCACCAGGCTTTCCTCCACCTATTGGCTTTTATACTCGATTCCCCCCTCCCCTCCTGTTTCTCCTGCAGGAGGGCCTTGCGAGATGGGGGCTCATGTCTCGGAAAAAAACATACGGAACGCTGTTACGCTGCCTAACACATGATCTGCAGATTCTGCACCAGATCGGCAACACACATGGACAGATGCATGTTTACTTCTTCATACTGTAGCGACCAAACGATCCCCGAGCCTACAATACTACGAACTAACCGTTCGTAATACGTGAACTACCGTTGGTGGATCACGTATCGCCATGCAGAGCCGTCATAATCGGAGATCGCTCAGACGTGTGATTGTAACGCTTTTTTATTCATTATAATTGTAGTGATAAGACCGCAATGAACGCGTCGGGGACGTAATCGACCCGGGTGTAAAGTATAACGAACTTTTCCGCGTCCTAAACCGTGCATGCCCAGGCATGTTCCCTATACTAGCTTGAAAAACAAAATCAGCTCATGATGACAACGCGTCTCACCGTTATACTATAGTTCTGAACCGAACGGTGGAATGGGACTTTTTATAGCCGTACGATCAAGACTTTTGCTGCCCAATGTGCCCATGACCCCCCCCCCCCCCCCCCCCCCCCCCCCAATGTTACTGCGATCAAAACAATGAAAGCAGTGAATCATCATCATCATCTAAAGGATGCAGAGTTATGAAGGTTTATAGTCAGACATTGACAGGCAGATATAACAATAAACACAATAAATATGCTATACATCCTATACACCGAATGAAAGCCCTGAATGTGTACTTTTACGAGGAAAAGAGTAAACATTGATCCCATGTACAGTCTGTCATAAATTAGTTACTGGGTGGATGCACATTGCGCCCACCAGATATAACTGCAGAGAAGACATGGACCCGAACTCAATATTCACAAAATAAGGCCTATAGCGACATATAAATACTATATACCGTATGAAACAGAAGACTCTCTGCTTTCATAAGAAAAAAACTTCTACTGTAGTAATAATAAAAATCACACCCATGTGAAGTGAGTGGTGCAACTCTGTCCCATATTCTGTTCTCTGCTTATTCAATACAGGTCGCTATATACGGACTGAGGCAGAAAGTCATGTAAACCTTTTATTTACAGTTTGGTCTGTAAACTTCTACTGTAATAATAAAAATCACACCCCTGTGAAGTGAGCGTTGCAACTGTTCTGTACTTATTCACTACAGCTCGCTATATACGGACTGAGGCAGAAAGTCATGTAAACCTTTTATTTACAGTTTGGTCTGTAAACTTCTACTGTAATAATAAAAATCACACCCCTGTGAAGTGAGCGGTGCAACTGTTCTCTACAGTTGCGCGGTGCAACTGTAGAGAACAGTTGCACCGCTCACTTCACAGGGGTGTGATTTTTATTATTACAGTAGAAGTTTACAGACCAAACTGTAAATAAAAGGTTTACTTGAAAGGTTTGGAAGGTTTGAAAGGTTTGGCTTGAAAGCGAAGTAAAAACTATGAAATGTACGGTGTCTGTTGGACTTAGTAAAGGTGGCGGTTATTGGTGCCCATTTCCCCTGTAAAACACCATTGATCTGGCATTTATGAGAATGCAAAACATGTGGAAGCCATGTATGGACCTGAATCGTAATCTCTTCCTTTGTTTTTATAAAGTAATGTGCGTAAGTAAAGTGCTCTTATGTCAGGAGTTGGGATTTAAACCTTTTTGAGATTGACACAATTACAAATGGAAGTAACAGCTTGTTTGACTATATGACAATATAGGCCCAGTTAATGTCAATGATGAATCTCACCTCAAAGTTATTAACGCACGCACGCACGCACGCATGCACGCACGCACGCAGGCACGCACGCACGCACGCACGCACACAGACAGTTAGGAATCGGATAGCTTAAATGCATAAACGGTACAATATGTATAATTAATATACTCTTCTCTCCCTTACTCTGTAGCTTTATTTGCGTGTAGCACACACAGACAGGTACTCACTCAGTCGATTCTCTCTCTCCTTCATTAGCTGTTGTCTCAGATGTGTATTGACTATGTTGTTAGAAAGACTGAAGTTTTATTTGATTGCAAAAATGGCCTTTGCTTCACTGCAGTGATTGTAGATCAAACTTCAAACAAGAGTGCAGCCCTCCATTTGAATTCAACAGAAGTGTAATCACTGCATGGAGATCTTATGAATATAAATGGTCACCCACAAGGAATATCATGGTCAGAAACAGAAAACACATTATTTAACTTTTTTTCATCACAAAGACAGCAGAACTGCTTTTGAGAGACATCGTGGGAGTGTTAGTGTAGAAGCAGCATTCTGAGAAAAATATTATTATGAGGATCGGCTTGGCACATTTTGATGCCCCTTTGGCATGCTGCCCATAGAGTTATAAAGGATAGTGAGGACCGGGAGCGACAGCCTCGCCCCCCCTGCTATTCATTTCAATAGAAGTTGCACCAGTGGCGTTTTGAAGCACCCGGACTGCCGGAAGTACCATTATAACTCAATGGCTCGAGCGTGCGGAAGTTGAGAGCGGTCTCAAATTTGAAGTCAGGCTTGACCCACGTTACGCACAAGGTACGTCTACCTCCATGAACGTGCTGCAGTTCCACTTTTGGCCAGTAGGTAGTGGCAGCTTCAACGTTGACCAGCCTTTGTGGGGGCTTGGTGCTGCCCTACACACTGCATGTGCGTATGCCTAGCCGCGGCACTGGAGGACCCCTTGGGGACCCGGACCCTCTGTTGAAGATAACAATTAAGGGCCATTGTTCACCCCAACTGAGAATGATTGTCTGTATCAGCCAGGGTGTGGGAGGGAGTCTATCCCAGTTTCAATGCGCTATAGACCTCTGGGAGATGGATTGCTGAGGTGGAGCGCAACACCTACCATCAGCTCCCAGTACTTACCGCACGGCATTAAGCCGAGCGATCAAACCCATGACCTTTCGGTCGAAAGGCACTACCGATTGAGCTACCCGGACACAATTCACCTTTAGCAAAGCCCCGCCCTCTACCACTTAGACACTCCCACTTGGACACTTTCCAGCCGGGCTCATTCATTCCAATGTAAATATCATGGATTTTACACATTAAAGGGGAATTATCAACTTACTTTTGTAAAAAAAGGTTTAGGGAGAAATTCCCCTTTAAATACTGGTTAATTATTTTAACTAGACCTTCAAAATCTCTTCCAAATCTGGTGGGAGTCCTCAACTGCCTACACAAACTAAACATTTTTCTTTTCCTTCAACTTCATCATTCTGATATCTTTACACAGCTCTGTGTTCTTTTCAGGTGGATGTGTTCCTGGAGGCATGTATTCTATATCCACTCCTCCAATAGTTTAGGCCTCCACGGAGACTGAAGGTCACCTTTCAATTTCTTGTGGATTTCACTTTGACCTATAACGATTGTGTCTTTGCCAAACATTAGACTCAATATCCATTTGAAATTGAAACAGTTTTGTTTATACCGCATTTCTAAGCGTTTACGTGTACTCGTTCTTTGAATAGACGTTGTAGATTGGCTGTTTTTGCCAAAGAGATTTGGTGTGCAGTGAAAAAAGCACTGCCAAATTTTACCCCAGTCAAACAAAGCAGGGTTTACAGGTGAAAATGCCATTGACAACTTGTAGAGGGGCCAAGCTTGGAATGCCAGGCATATCGAGAAAAGTATTATTCACATTTTTCTCACATCTAAGTCAGTGCTTTTCCCCATGCATGGATTTAACTAACCAAACTTACATTGGCAGTAAGCCTTACAGCATAGTCTTATTTTTAGAAGGGTAAAATGTTCTCACATTTGAAAATGTGGTATTATCATTTTAATTGTAATGAGTATATTGTTTTTTTATTAGTCAAGTTTGGAACATTTTCATAAGTAAAAGCCAAATGTACATGGAGTGTCAGATTATGAAACCGTACACTTATGTACTGCGCGCCTTTGTTGAGAGAGGTTACTGTATAATTTCTCTCGTGAAATATGAATAATTATTACAGTGCAACCTTCGACCAGCACATTCGTAGCATTATTAAAATGTATAGTATATTAACATTAAATATTACACTTCTACCTTCAAATGTTCACCGTGCACTCCAAACAAATAAGAACAATAGTAATAGCTTTTTTGAACCCAAGGACGCTTTACAAAATGTACCAGTAACCATTGTTAAATAAACATGATCACCTTTGCCCTTAGCTTAGAGGTATGATTAAACTGCATCTGCCAGCTCTGAGCCCTCTGTGACTTTATCTGTGCGTTTAGCATTCAAGGTTAGCGATGTCAGCAATGTGGGAAGAACAGGGTAAAGGGTGGATGCTAAAGGGAGTGGAGGAAAACAGGGAAAAGAGCCTGTACAGATGAGCAGGTGATCAGTGCTGACAGTTCATTATAGCACGGGTAAACGTGGAGATGTGGGGGTGGCTGGGCCAGGGACCGGGGTCCTAATTGGAGCGGATGGGAGGGCTTCCCATCTCGTATCTCAACATCACTGCTGTTTATACATGTCTACACCACCAGCACCTCTGGGAAGGGAGGTGGAGGATGTGTCAGTGAGGCGTAGATGGTTTGTATGTGTGCTGTGTGCTGCACAGGGGGGGGGGGGGGGGGGGGGGAATTGTGTGAATGTGAATGTGTATGGACCTGTGTTTGTGTTCGTTTGTGCTTAGGTAATTTTCCTCATGGACCGAATATTTCTAGAATGATTAGCATACTATACTGGTAAATTAGTCTTTGTGATCAAAGAAAACGTCATCCCCAGACTGTCTGTATGTGTGCGTGTGTTCTGCGTGCGTGCATGCATGTTGTGCGTGCGTGCGTGCGTGCATGTCGTGCGTGTTTCAGGTGCTGTCCCCTCTGTCCTCATCGGTCCTGGCTGAGAAGAGCTTCAGGGTGATGGAGGATAAAGTCAGTGTGACAGAGCTGGGAGTTCAGCTGGTGTCTGGTCTCTCACTGTCTCTTCAGCTCAGCCCAGGGAGCAACAGGGCCATCCTGGCCACCGCTACCACACAGGAGGTCATGCATGCTCTCAAACAGGTACACGTGATGTGCATCGCTTGTGTCATTTAAAAGTTGAAGAAGAAACGGCCAAGGAGCCTTGTCTGGAAACATCGATCTCTGCCACGACCTCCACCCACAATACTACAGTACATTCTGTTTGCCCTATTTTTTATGACAGTTGCAGTTCCGCAGTTCCTGAATGTGATTTAGTTTACATACTGTATATATAGTGTATACTTTATCTGTGTGTATGTGTGTGTGTGTGTGTGTGTGTGTGTATATATATATACGGGATATAGAGGCGAAGTGGGCTGAACTCCGAACCTCTAGTATATAAATGGCATGTGTCATGCTGACTGACAGCTGAGATGGGCATATGGCATCAGGGATATCCATATATGGGCATTAAAGAGACATGGATTCGGAGCCATATAGAGTAAAGGTCCCTGCACACTGCTGCGTTTTTCGGATTCTTTGATGCGTTTTTCTGTCGGTTTTCCGAAAAAACGCATCCCAGTGTGCAACCACCTTAAGACAGAGGTACGACAACTCCGTTCACTTCATGGGGCCAGTCCAATGGCGGCTCTTGTACATAGACTTCTATTGGATTTGAAGCCTTCAAATCGGGACAACCGGAAGTTTACGGAATGCATTGGAGTCTGTGGGCGTTTTCTGCCCCCCTCAATGTCGTAACTCTGTCTATACTCTATGGCTCTGCATGGATTGACAGTTAGAGATCTCCATATATGGGAATAAATTATAAGCATTGGATCGGCAGTTCAACGTGGGTGTGAGCATATACATTTGATTATAAATTATTTTGTATTATTTATATTTATTTGTATTCCTCCGTAGGAGGATAGCAGACGCAGAGAGGCGAGACTCACTTTACTCATAACTCAAGTGTGTTTGTGTGATTCTTGTTTACTTAGGAGTCCCTCCTCAGTGCTTGGCTCCAGTTCAGTGATGGCTCCATGACTCCTCTGGATAGTTACAACCCTGCCCACTTTATTCTCTCGGCAACGTCTTTGGATGAACAGGTGGTGGTGGTGCGACGTGACGCGGCGTGGAAGTGGCCCGTTATCATCGCCAAGGGAGAAGGCCAGGGATTGCTCGTGCGCGTAGAGATGAGTCAGTCCGAGGCGTGTCAGAAGGGAAAGCGCCGAACCGTCTTGGCCGCTGGTGTAGGGAACGTACGCGTGCGGGTCGGCCGCCCCGAGGAGCCTTTCAACCGGCCGGGAGACCGCCAAACCCACCCCGACTCCCCTTACTATGGTGGATCTTTCTCGGACATGGAAGCGGGAATTATGAACCGGGGGGCCACAACCGTCAAGGGCCACATGCCAGTGAGGCCAAATGGGGGCCGTCTCTCGGCTGACAGTGGGGTTGGGGTGCCGGGGGAATTCTCCGAATACCCAAACCAGGCGGCGGTCCCGCCGGGTCACGGTACTGAGGAGGACGTGTCATCCCGTCGGGGCCTGACGGACCTGGAGATCGGCATGTACGCCCTGCTTGGTGTGTTCTGTCTGGCCATCCTAGTCTTTCTCATAAACTGTATCTCCTATGCCTACAAATACAGGAGTAAGCACTTTTCCATAGAGACCCCTGAGGCTATGCCACATGCCCATGACTGGGTTTGGTTGGGCCAGGAAGAGGGGTTGTGCCTCCAACAGCAACAGCAAGAGGAGTTGGGTGGCACCCTGGAGGAAGGAAGCCAACTACTCAATGGCGGGGCCCTGCGCAGCAACGCCAGTGTCCAGGGAGGCTGCAGCTCATCCGGAAGGGATCATAGGAGTGAGTCGCTTAACTCACCCACCACCAAGAGGAAGAGGGTCAAGTTCACTACCTTTGCTAATGTCAAGCCCAGCAACGGATGCCCTGTACTGAGCCCCCTAGCACTGGTGCAGACCAGTGATATAAAATGGGTGTGTCCGGATATCCAGCTGGGGGACTCGCAGGAGCTCCGGAATTACATGGAGAGATTGAATGAGAATGCTCCCAAGAACATTGTGTAGGGAGAAGTGTGTATGTGTTTTCCACTGAACTAAAGAGAAACTCACCTGAATGCCTTCACAGTAAGAAGGGAACGAGGGGGGATCATGTATGGAGTAAAAATGGATGGACAATGTAGCCTGGAGGGACCTGGTTGCAAACTGTACCTTGACAACAGGCTGCGACAACAGGATAGAACATTCTGCCTACATGTTGTTTCCATGGAAATTGTCGCAAAAGGTTGAGCATATCAGACTTAAAGACTTTGACATGATGACACCACTTCATACATACAGTAAGAGGGGGGAGGGGGGGATGTGAACTTGATATTGTTGCTTAACTTAAATGTATGTTCTTTGTGTTTAAGTTGACCTTTCCTTTATTACTCTCCATATCATTGTTTTCTTTTTTTTGTATCATGTTTTGCCGTTTCATTATTTATATTTCCTTGCTTCTTCTAGAATTACTATGCCCTGTGCCACCCTAAAGCAATTATAGATTCTAGGAGTGTTGAAAGCAAATTGTATATAATAAAATGCACAGAGCTTTATTGGGAGATACTGTATGTAAAGTGGTATTTTGTAGTGTTTTTTTGCTCTTCCAAGACCAGACCCATGCATGCTGTTACTGAAGACGAGACGGGTGTGTCTGATCTGGTACCTTGAAAAGAAAGCGTGTAGATATTGCTAATGCCCACTTAAGCCTGATTTACGCTTAGTTGTTATGATGGTGTCTTTTACTGAATATATTTGATCTACGAGCTAAAGTGAGCTTGTAGATGTACCATTTTCAATGTGGGACACCACCGTCATACGACGGAGAATAAATTAGGCATTGTGTGGAGCTGAGCTTCGGGGTTGTTTTCTGTTGTTATTTTTTGATATTGTTGAAGGAATATTCTATTGTTTCATCCTGAAGAATCGCCTTCACTTGAATGTTACCATCTGTTGTTGTGGACATCCATCCGATAGGCCTATCTCACAGCCCGTTTTTCACGCCCACTTCCGGTAAATAGTGGTGACTTTAACATGGGCATTTACACGTTTTTTTCTAAGTACATTTTCTAATGTAAAAATGTGACAGACCAATATTATTATGAAGCAAACAAGATGGTAAATCAGGTCGAGCAGATAGAACAAACCTTACCTTGAGAAAACAAAAGTTGTAGACTTCTTAAATAACCTCTTTTAACATGTAGCGTCTATGGAGTGACGTCACGCTATCACCACTAACCCCGAAAGGGGGCGTATTTAGGGGGGCGGGGAAATTCTGTGAGATAGGCTTATTGACCCTGCATTTGATTTGATCCGATACTGTACATTAAGTAGACGTTTTGCCATTCTGATGAAACGATGTCAATTCTAAACATACTGGTTGCTGCACATTCAACAATGTATTGTTATATGGGTGACAAGATGCATTTGACAACACAAAGAAGTATCATCAAGAGCATTAAAGGGATATTTCACTTTCGAAATAACTTTTGGTCATTTCATCGTCTACTCTGGCTTATGTGAACACCCCACACAGATTTAAAGTTTCTTGATTCAGTATTTAGATATTTTATATTGATTTTAGCTTTTTTCTGGTGACCCATAGTGTCCTAATACGGTGAGGGTCCGTGTTTTTTCATTTATTGTTTTCATATATTTTTAATGTTTTGGGAAAAGGTTAAGGAGCAGTAGAAGGCCGGAGGACACTACAAATTATTAAAAATAAATGAAAACAGTAAATTAAAAAACACAGCCCCCTCACGTATTAGGAGGGCAGTATCAGTCACCATAAAAAAGGACAGGTGATTTTGATGAATCTGACATGGTTCAAATGTAGTTTGAAGCTACAATGTTTTTGCATAGGAAGGGGGGGGACAGCTAAAATGAATATCAAATATCTAAATCAAGAATCAATTTTAAGTGAAATATCCCTTTAATAGACAATCACCTTTCATTTAAAATGTGCATTTAAAATGTGCTATAGAGCTTTCAACAAAGAAAAACATTACCGTGAGCCAAAACTATCAAAATTATGTAAACCTAGATTCTGACTTCCTCACCCATCATGCTATTTGTCAATATGAGTCACACCCACCCCTTTCTATACCTCTTTTTTTTTTAAACTGGTCATTGACGTAATTAAACCTGAAGGTGACACTTCTCCATCTTGCTGCAGTGTGATCCATCTGTCTGACTGGTCTATTTATTTCTCAGTCTTAATGTGCACGTCTAACCAGTAGATGTGAGTAAAGAGGGAGAGAGGTTTCGTCATAAAACATAACAATGAGCCACTTGTCATCCGTTTGTCGTCTTTGTCCTGGGTGACTAAAGGAGAAACAAGACATAATTTACGTGTTATCCCACCACTGTCTGTGTGCATTTAACTCCAGACCTACATAAGTCCGCTATACATTCTTCTTTTCAGTTGTTTCTGAGATCAAGCTGGCTACTCACGGTTGTGGGAAGTCAATTGCAGGCAAATGGTATGGAATATCAAAAAGCTTGTTGAAGCTCACTCACATGTCTACCGTCAAGGAGATCATGTGTAACTAATTTGTTTTGTTTTTAAAAAAGAAAAAGAAAAAAAGGCAGCTGCATTGCAAACAACTTGAGACAGACACTCACTCCTCCATCAATATATTGTTGCTTTTATGCTTCATGTTTTGATGAGATTAGCTGGTAAACAGATGTGTTCATTTCATGATTGGTTTAGCTTGGTTTGTAGTCAGTCAGGGTAATTGTTTCCCCCTAATTTCCAATCAATCAGGGGTCGACCATCGCCATATGCATGGCTTGTGGTGGACTTTTTTCTCCGAATTGTATTTTTGCCACGGACATACAAAATGAGTGGACTATAATACTTCCAGAAACGCATAAGAGCTATAGCCCTAAATGGCCATTGCAGGTCTGTAACTCTGAGAGTGTAGAAATGGAACCAAATAGAAACATTTGCCATGGACAAGACCTAGTCTTTGCCACAGACACATTTTTGTGTACGGACGGACATATTGATGATGACCCCTGCGATGATCAATCAGAATCAGAATCAGAATCAATCTTTATTGTCACATCACATTACAAGTAAGGTGGGTGAAAAACTTGGTTGTGCAGGCTCATATCAATGCTTTAGTTTGCACTCGTCTCGTGTTAGGCTCTCATGTTAGTCTGTTTGTGCATGGTATAGAGATGCAGGAGGTAGAGGAGATAGGGCGGTAATAGTAGCTCTGGTCCATATAGAGTTAGAAGGAGTTCCCCTTAACGCTGGTATCAGGTACGGTCGCCCCTAAACCTGCATCTCGCCCCTCGATTTTTTTTCCACCGACCTCACGCCGACCGCTCGGTCCAACGGTCCTTGTATTCTTTATTTTGTTTTACTGAGAATAAGGATAGAAATAAGTTTAGGGTTAGGCATAGTTTTACTGAGGTTAAGGTTAGGAATACGGTTAGGTTTAACCGTTACATTAGGAATACCAGGCCGTGCAGTTCCGCCGAGTGAGTTGGTAAAGGGGCGACTCGTTTGGTATGTTACTTCGAGCCGTTGCGAGCACCTCCCGGTATAGCAGACTCTCTCGTCTGTAGTACAAATATAAAATACACGTTCGCTACTCACCAAAACAAAGGCTGTTTAGAGGAGTTGAAAGCCTATACTTTCCTTAGTGGGAATACTCGGAGCCCCCAACTTCACGTCTAAAATGCACTTTTTGGCCAGAAAATAAAATATTTCGCAGGACGGAAAAAAATCTGGTCAATGGAATATTTGTATTGACAAGATAGAAATATAGACATATTTTTAGGGCCAATCTATGTTTCCATGATTGTCCCTGAATTGAGACACACATGCAGGGGCAAAAACATCTCAACATCAACAATCTCTGACCAAGCCTTTAGCCTGCATGGCAGAGAGAAAATAAAACGGATGAAAGTCATAAAGTAAAAGGATATTGCAAAATATGACACTATGATGAAAAACATTAAGCATTATAAAATGTCATGCATGTTTGTGTATTAGTACTACTGTACTACTGACTATAGTTTAGGCCAATTATCGTACAGGAGTACAGGATAGAGGGGCATATGGTGTAAGCATGAGAAAACACGAGTCATTTGCATTATTGCAAGCGAGAAGCATAATGTAGTACAGTAATTAGAACATGGCAGTGGACATTTTGAGGCCATGTTGGTTAAAGTGCAAAAGGTGATCACTTTATACGATTCTCAATTAGTCTATCCTCAGGACAACAGTGCTCTCCTTTGTAAAAGGGCAACCCAATTAACGATTACCGAGATGAGTTTTATTACATGTTAATGTGACATTTTCTATGCCGCCCTTCAAGTCAAATTATTGTACCCACTACCCATTTAACCCATTCAAGCCTGACGTCGAAATTTAAAAAAAATGTTTTCTAAATTATGACAATTTTCTGAAAGATTTGAGGCACATTTTAACGATTTTTCAAAAATAGCAGACCTACAAGTTCATAGCGCGGCACTCGGTGCCGCGCTATGAGCTTGTAGATCTGCTATTTTTCAATAGCTAAATTATAACAATGTATGTAACCACCAAAAGGGGTTCCCGCTCAAAATGGGTTAACTACCTAGATGTCAGTGATTAATTAAAGGCTAGGTGAAACACCTGTAGATAGGAGATGGCCCCACGTTCTGAGCGAAGTTCCTGGGTAATTTTTTTTCCCCCGCTATAGCTAGCACAGTCAGTGATGAATTGTGTAGTTATATAAGACAGATTAGAATTAGCAATTCATGAGTTTCAAATGTAGTCTTACACCTGTTGGGGACCAAACAGTTGTTGCAAACAAATCAATTAGTTATACGCCTAATCAGACCGTTCAGACAAATTGTAACACCCGCGTTGGTCCCAAACATCATGGCAGTTGTCGGAATACATTTGAAACTCATGAATAGGTTTGGGTGAATTATAGAGACTTTTACTGCATGAAATCAAGCCCCCAGTATAAGGCTATCCAACGTTGAAGCTGCCACTACCTACTGGCGAAATGTGGAATTGCAGCACTTTCATGGAGGTGGACGGACGTTCATGTGTGAACGTGTGTGTTGGGGGGGGAGCTATCACTCCGTTTCGGTCTCTATCCTTTTATTACTCTATGCATGAAACCCACATTTACACAAAAATATGGGAAAGGATGTCCTCTTCTACCTGCCGTAGCCCTACCTACCAGCTTACTGGCTCACAGTACAGAGCACAGTGCAGTACAGTACAGAGTACAGTAAACTACAGTAGCCTACAGAGCACAGTACAGCTTCTTCTGGTAGCCATCAGTCAAAGAGCAAATGATTGTCTGTCTCAGACATCACTCATACCGGAAGTAGTCCAGACTAGTACGGTAATACATTTGAAATAGAAGATGTAAATTAACTTTCGGATGAAATTGGAACGAGGACCACATTGAATGGCAGGCACGCACGCACGCACGCACGCACGCACGCACGCACGCACGCACGGCACGCACACACACACACACACACACACACACGGTCAAAAACATAACCTCTGTCCCTTCCTTTGGCCTGGTAATCATGAGCGACAAAAGGAAGCAAGGCCTGTTGCACAATGGACTATATGTTTCTGCTTCTTACAGTAGGCTACATGCACTACTTATTGATCATATGGCTTTATATTTAATGAAAGTCCAAGGACAGATTAAACTCTCTCCACTTTGACACCCCACAGGTCCATTAATTTCAAGCTGGGTGCATGTGTCATGTGAGTGTGCACTGTGCGCGTGTGTGTGTGTGTGTGTGCGTGTGCGCATGCGTGTGTTTGTGTGTGTATGTGAGAAGATCACATCAAGATGAACGATTGCAGCTCTGATGTTTCTTTTTCCTCTTTAAGTTGATTTAAATTGCATTTCTATCAGTGGAAGGATTTGTGTTGGAAGCCACCAGAATCCAATGTGAAGGTTATTGGAGCTGGCAGGCCTCTGATTCTCTGTTGTTGTCTTCTTCTGCATGCACGTGCATGTATGCGCGCATGCGTGTGTGTGTGTGTGTGTGTGTGTGTGTGTGTGTGTGTGTGTGTGTGTGTGTGTGTGTGTGTGTGTGTGTGTGTGTGTGTGTGTGTGTGTGTGTGTGTGTGTGTGAGTGTGCGTGCATGCGTGTGTGTGTGTGTGTGTGTGTGTGTGTGTGTGTGTGTGTGTGTGTGTGTGTGAGTGTGCGCGCATGCGTGTGTGTGTGAGTGTGTGTGCGTGTGCGCGTGCATGCGCGTGTCTAGGCACGTAGGGGTGCTGAGGGCTTTCGTTATTTTTTTTTTTGAAGGCCTGTCCAACCCCCATGGCCCTTATCAAGATGAATACTTGATAAATAATAATAATGTTGCTATAAATATAATGAGCTTGGCTGGCGTCAGTCAGTCCCCTTCACGCAGTGGTGGACACGACAGTAACAAAGTACATTTACTTGAGTAGCTGGTCTTCCGTTCCGCACATTTTTTGAGTATCTTACTTTACTTCTTGGGGCGGCGGTGGCTCAGGGGTAGAGTGGCTGGATGGTAACCGCAAGGTTGCCTGTTGGAACCCGGGCTCCCCCAGAGTTAGTGTCGAAGTGTCCTTGAGCAAGACACCGAACCCCAAATTGCTCCTGATGTGCTGGCTAGTGCCTTGCATGGTTTCCGCTGCCATCAGTGTGAATGGGTGAATTATAAATTTACCATTTTTACTTCAGTATTTTTGGATGCTCCACTCACTCCACTGCATTTCAAAGACAAATATTTGACCCCACTCAGTAGAGTACATTTTGAGGAAGAGAAAAGGGTACATTATGAATTAACCACCCGATCTACAAGCTCACAATGTGTTGCATTGTGTGACGCAGTGCCAGTGACATTTGGAGCCACGGGGGATTTTTTATTCCGCAGGGTGAGTATTGATAGCGGTGAGTGAGTGAAAGAATGCCACGACAAGGAATATCCATTTCAGGGTGTTTACTTGGCAGAACGGCAGGTTTACAGCACTCTTCAACAGCTCGGCAATAATAACAGCAGTAAAGGTAGGCTCTCAATAACTCACACAAAACAACACACTGTCACACGTACAGTATATTGGCCGTCAATCTGCGGTCCCCGGCAGGCTGGCACTGACGGAGGAAGGCTCACTCACACATCCATACACTTTGGGATCTGGAAGAGGAAGATAACTAACTCACTATAGGTGCCAGTGGGCTGAACAAAGACACATGGGAACCCGCTGTGCCCGAGAGCCAATATAAGAACACATTATATTGAGTAAAACACACAGACAATACTGTCTGTGTGTTGGAATAAGCTGCCATTTGTTCCTGCGATACAATACAGAATACTACTATATTACCATGGTCTGTGTGTGTATAGGGGAGGGGCTAGGTGTATAGCCTGGGCAGCATTTCATTTCGGGTTTATGATCCGGTCGGGAGCGGATGGTAACTTTCGTCATGTTGTAGTCAATGATTTGTAGTCATCTGGCAGGAAACCACAAAACGGGAATCAGTAGCCTACTGTGAATGGTGGAATTATTCCGTCTTGTGGAACGGTTTCCTGCCTGATGACTACAAAACAAGACCACAACATGACGTGAATTACCATCCGCTCCAGACCGGTTCACACAGCGATTTTGGAACACAGACCAGGCTTTCCTCCGAGGTGGAAAGCCTGGTGACGCGAGGTTAGGTTAGGTGAGGTTTGGCCCTAACCACTGGCCTACAAACAGCCACTTGGCATTTGATCATCGACACTCGAGGCATAGAGAGGAGGGCGCCTGAGGAACATAGGACCATTTAAAATAAACACAATGAATGGACTAAACACACACAGCTCTAAAGCTCAGACACGCCATGCAGTGCATTCAGAGAGGGCTGTCACGAATAAGGAGAGAATATTATTCAGGACGAGGAAGAAGAACTCAGTGACAGTGATGATGGTGGTGGTGCTTCTACGATCAGTAATGATATCAACAACAACACCGCGGCTGCCAGTGTGGAGGTTTAGGATACGGATAATACCACCGTCCGTGACCATTGATATCAGTGAACAGCCAAATGAGGGGCCAATAAGACGTCCAATTCTGAAATCATACCGATCTGAGATGTTTGGGAATTATTTGGATTGGGAACAGATTATCAATGCCTTTGCCGGCAATCACAACAGACGCGTTGTTCTTCTGTGAAAACGTCTAATGGTGAGGGACGGTTTTATTGTATTACCATACGCGCAGTTTAAGTGCAGGCACTGGGAAGACTGGGCACTGCCACTGAACTCTATAAGTGTGTGTCATGATGGCCAGGAAGGCCACATTACCGTGGCATTATTCTGCTTTTAAAACAGCTTTGTTCTTTGTATGTGCAGGCCGCTGCTCTACTAGGGTGGATTCTGTCCTTGTTTTGTATATTGCTGCCATGCGCGTGTATTTAGCACCCAATAAAATATGTGAGCGCTCTGCTCGCTCTCTCTCTCAGACAGTCCCAGCAGAACAATTAAAATAAAGACTTGTTTAAAGATGCGGTTGGTCGTAGTCCCTCTAACTACGTAATGTGCATGATTTTGTTTTACAATGTTGGTTACTTGGTTTACTGATAATCCATATAATGCTCAAGAGATTGTGTTGGATAGGCATGGACTAAGGGCCGATTCATACTCCTATTTTAGAGCCGAATAAAAGTCGGTTCGGCTCTGTAGAGCCTACAATGTGACGTCATTTGAGGTTCGGGGGGGCGGGTACCGTCCTAAAGTCGGCTCTTCGGTGCTACTGAAAGTTTCTGACGAGCCGAAATCATTTCGGCACTACAGCGCCGAAACAGCGGTAAAATAGGAGTATGAATCGGCCCTAAGACTGCAGACAGCCTGCCGCATTAATAGGAAAACCGCAAAAATAAAACATAGGTGTGTTTTTTGGGACTAAAACCCGAAAATAATCGTCCCGCCTGTGGTCAAGCTCCATTCTAGCACCCTCAGTAAAAATTGTCTGGAGCCGCCACTGAACGTACACAAAATGCACAATAGTGTGACCTGCAGACTGACATGGTAATCATACAAATATAGAAAGAAGCAGGGGCTCACAACTCACTTTAAGATGCTCCAAACTTTTATTCAGCGACAGGCAGGCAGACAAAATTAGTATGATACTTTGACAGTGCCTCAATTCCAAATATTGCCAGAATGTAGATCTGGGAAGGCCGAATTCTGTAACTACCGGTAGATCATCAACCGATTTAAGAGTATTCTTTTCACAAGGGGCCCAATGTAAGAATTCCTTTATTAACCCAATCCTTCAATAAAAAGTGAGTTTTGTTAACCCTATAGAACACTAACCACGGGGGATTTTCACCCGGACAATTATATTTTTGTAATTTTCATAATGTTGCTGATGTCTGAGGTGGGGTCTTTCAGTACCTTCCTAATGCTTAGTGACATCATAGAAGCTTAGGTAGATTGTTGGAGGGGATGGCTGACCCAAGATTTTGGGTCACAAGGTGGCGGTAATGCACCAAGAACTGGATGCCAACTGCCAGAAAGAAGAAGAAGAAGAAGAAGCAGCCATTTTGACTCTGACACTGAATGGTGTTCACTGTTCACCAAGCATGGTAGGCCAAAATGTTTGTTGCAGCTAATGCTGCTACTGGCTTTTGGTTGTTTTAGCACTTTAGGCTGTGTCAACAATATTAATGTTTTATTTGACCTTATTCAAATGTATTTATTTGTTTCAGTCTTCAAATGAGTTGACCACAAATTAAGTGCTCTACTGCTGTGTCTATAGAGACGTGGAGATACTGGTAAAAGGCATACATGTGTTCTACATTCTACATGCGTCTGTGTATTTAAATGCAGTTTTAGTTTTGTAATATCACTGTCTTTTCTTGTAGCTGTGCTGCTGTTGATGCCCCCCTTGCCCTCCCATTGATTGTGCTGTAGTATCACTGCTAAACAAAGTAGGTTTTATTGTTTGTTCTTTTAATAATGATTTGAATGCAGTGTTTGCTTATGTTGCACTACCAGGGCTGCCAACTAATGTGTTTTTCCGTTTCCTTAACCCATTTAGGCCTGACGTCAACATTTTAAAAATGTCTTCTAAATTCCAATTAGTACTTTTACTTTTTACTTTACGTATATTTTGGTGCCAATACTTTTGTACTTTTACTCAAGTAATTCTTGAATACCAAACCAGACTATGTATATGATTGGGTACTGATACTTATACAAACTGCGAGTAGTTCCTTCTTTTCTTGGAAATACATTGAACTGCGTATTACAAGATTACAATTAGGCATAAGCAGTGTAATATAAAAATTATTATTATTATTATATATTATTATTATATAAAGTAAAAACAAGCATAGAACGGTGTGAAAACAATACTGTCATCTTATTTAAAACGGTAACAAATGAAAACAAGATTAGCTTGCAAGTTTCTAAATTGCCCCATGCAATGACATCATGGAGTCCATTATTGAAGTCCATTGTAATTGATTCCAAGTAAATGGAGCGCTAAAACCGAAGGCTGTTTTACGGCAGACGGGAAACCCTGGGCTGTTCCGATCATTATCAAAAAAGTTTGATATTTATTTGGCTCGCTATACTGTATGGATACTATACTGTAAGAAGCTTGGGGGCTCTTTTGGGTCAAACAACAGTAGTGTGTTGGTGCTAGAGGCCCATTGGCTCTGTGTCTCTCCATTTGATGATGTTTGGTTGTAGCCCCATTCCTTGTGTTGGGAATTGAAGTCCCCTGTATATATGGCAGGTGCAAATACCAGCAGGAGTGAATGAATTCAAATGATCATGTCTTCTGCAGATCATTTTCCACCAACTTCTTCTAATATCACCTTCTAATACCACCTCTTTCTGACACGTCCTTCTAACACCACCTCCTTCCATGTTGGTGGAAGCTGATCTACAGAAGAGTAAATGTGACCAGATTTGACTGTGGGACTGCCATCGCGCAGCCTCCAACTTTTCACCAGAGGAGAAAAACTGAAATTATTTATTTTGGATCCAAAATGAGTTAATAGCACAGACAGACTCTTCACAAGCATGTCTCAAATAAATGTGCCTGTCTTCTATAAAGGGGGACTTCAATTCCCAATTACAAGGATTGGGGTTACAGCCAAACACCATCAAATGGAGTGACACAGAGCCAATGGGCCTCTAACGCCAACACACTACTGCTGTTTGACCCAAAAGAAGCTTCCACTCTGCACAATGGAACACCCATACGCACCCAGACCTGGCCTTTGCCATGTGTCAGCAATGGAAATGCGTCAGTACCTCAGTCAAGTGCAGTATCTTGCAATTTACAATTTAGGCATTTAGCAGACGCTCTTAATCCAGAGC
Source organism: Electrona antarctica (assembly GCF_951216825.1). Lineage (NCBI taxonomy): Eukaryota > Metazoa > Chordata > Actinopteri > Myctophiformes > Myctophidae > Electrona > Electrona antarctica. The sequence goes on from NC_136797.1 coordinate 13,104,880, forward strand.
GACTTACATTAATCAAGAACAAAAAGCATGGCAATACATCACACACATAAAATGTAGTTATCATGAAACATGCGTAAGCTAAGAACGTAACAGTATATATCTATATAATGAAACTATACATATATGGGCCATTCTACCGAATTAGTTCAAATTCAGAGTTGGAAATTGTGTGAAATCTGTATGCTATTTTGGAAAAACTTTGACCATATTCATGTTGCACCAGATCTAAGGGACACATATTTAGTAAAGGTACAGTCAATTATCATATTGTAGTAAAGGTACAGTCAATTATCATATTGTATTTTAATAATGTATTCTCCCCAAATTTGTCACTACCGAAACATAGACAGATGATTGAGAAATCCGTGGTAAGTTCCACGATAGCGGAATCGCGGATTCCTGTGGGGACTAATCAATGATGTCAGATATATAATTATTGTATATTCACAATTATATAATTATATTGTAATGTAGTTGCCTGTAAAATTGCTTTCTCTGGGCAGTATCTGTCGGTCCTTTGCTCTACATGTAAAGTGTCGTGGGGACTGATTGGTATGATACATGATGGGGCGACTGTGGCTCAGGAGGTAGAGCAGGTCGTCCAATGATCCATGGGTCGGCGGTTCCTATCCCGGCTCCTCCTGTCTACATGTCGAAGTGTCCTTGGGCAAGACACTGAACCCCAAATTGCTCCCGATGTGCTGGTTGGTACCTTGCATGGCTTCCGCCGCAATCGGTGTATGAATGGGTGAATGTAATGCACAATCTATGTAAAGCGCCTTGGATAAAGGCGCTATATAAATGCACCATTTACCATTTACCATACAGAAAAGGAGGGGTGGTTATTAAATATATTCCAGAACACTGTACAGACTCACGGTCCAGTAAGGCCTGCCACTAACTCATCGTCCGGGGAGCCACTCCCTGGAGTTTGTCTCCCACTCTGCAGGTCCATGGACTTCTATTATGGACCCCCAGCTGCCTCAAGAGTGTGACCGTGGACCAGGCCTCTTCATGGAGCCAGCAACAGAGTGCCTGCCTGCCTACCTGGAAATGGGCATCAAGTATCCCATGTAAGCTAAGAACCTAACCATTGAAATTTCTATATAATGAAACTATGCATACTGTAGATATTATAGTACTATTGTATGTCTAGTGTCTACGTAAAATTACGTTACATAAATTGAGCCTTTGTGAACGCGAATGAAGACGTGAAAACTCATTGACTGCCACGTCTTTTCAGAGCAAGCCTGCCGGCCTGCAACAGAATGCCTGCCTGCCAGCAACAGAGTGACTGCCCGCCTGGAAATAGTCATCAATTTACAATTTAGGCATTTAGCAGACGCTCTTAATCCAGAGCGATTTACATTAAGCAAGAACAAAAAAGCATGGGAATACATCACATAAAAAAGCATTTATCATGAAACATGCGTACCGTAAGCTAAGAACGTAACAGTGGAATATCTATATAATGAAACTACATATAAACTATACATATATACTATGCTATACATATGTACTATGATGTGCTATGACTACATACAATGCAATTATAGTGCTGTCTACATAACATGCTATAAGTCTGTATCAAATGATATCTAAGTCTACAGAAATGCTATCTAAGGGGGTAGGGTAAGTGCTATGGGCCATGATGGAGTCTGAAAAGGTGGGTTTTCAGACTACGGCGGAAGATTGGGAGTGATGCTGCAGTTCTGACTGCAACGGGAAGTGCATTCCACAGTTTTGGAGCCAGAAGGGAGAAGAGTTTGGGACGTGTGGAGCGTTGTCCTGGCGTTTTTAGTGAGGGTACTTCCAGCTTCCCTGCGTTGGCTGATCTGAGTGCGCGGGAGGGTTTGTAGGGTTCAATCATACTTGCAAGATATGGGGGAGCCATACCTTTGGTTGCTTTGAATGCCAGCATCAAAGTTTTGTATTCTGTGCGGGCAGCGACCGGGAGCCAGTGGAGGGAGCGGAGCAGGGGGGAGACATGTGAGAATTTTGGCTGGTTGAAGACCAAGCGAGCTGCGGCATTTTGGATCAGTTGGAGAGGCTTAAGTGCACATGCCGGTAGGCCAGTAAGGAGGGAGTTACAATAGTCGAGTTTTGACAAGATTCCTGGGTGAGGAACGGTCAAATTCGTCGTATGTTAACTTATAAGTGTGAACCTACAGGATCGAGTGACGGCTGTGATGTGAGTTTTGAACGAGAGCTGACTGTCCAGGACAACACCAAGGTTCCTGGCTATTGGGACAGACATTACCAGGGCGTTGTCTATGGAAATAGTTAACTCCCGCATAGGGCAGGACTTAGCTATCAAGTATCATATGTAAGCTAAGAACCTAACAGTTGGAATTTCTATCTGTATGTCTAGAGTCACACAGATGATACCTGAGGAAAGGGGCTTGTCATTTGTGTGCAGGGCAAGACCAGCACACTGGAAAGACCCGTGGACAAGTTATGCCTCATCTGTGAGACGGAAACTTACGTTTAATGTTTTCATGAAAACGTTTATTTATTGTCTCTCCATTTGATGTTTAGCTGTAACCCTAATCCTTGTGTTGGGAATGATAGTCCCTTGTATAGATAGCACGTGCAGGTAAAAGCGGTAGTGAGTGAATTCACATTTTCGTGTGTCTTCTGCAGATCAGCTTCCACCACCTCCTCTACCATTTCCTTCTAACACCACCTCCTTCTAACACCTCCTCCTAACACCACCTCCTAACACCACCTCCTTCCATTATGTGGTGGAAGCTGATCTGCAGAAGACATGTGAAATTTAGAAAATATATGTAAAGAAAATGAAAAGAAAGACATGTATGGTTAACATTGAACGTGTCTGTTTTACTACATAAGTCTCAAATAAACTTTATCATCATATTCCCCGCCCCCTCCCTTTTCTCCTCTCCTCCTCCCCCACCCCCCTTCTTCATGGAGGCCTCTTCATGGAGCCAGCAACAGAGTGCCTGCCTGCCTGCCTGGAAATAGTCATCAAGTATCATACCGGTATGGAAGCTAAGAACCTAACCGTTAAATGTTCTATATAATGAAACTATGCATAGGTACTATAGTGCTACTGTATGTCTAGAGTCACACAGATGATACGTGAGGAAAGGGGCTGGTCATTTGTGTGCAGGCCAAGACCAGCACACTGGAAAGACCTGTGGACAAGTTATGCCTCATCTGTGAGACGAAAACATTTAATGTTTTCATGAAAAAGTTTATTTATTGGATCAGTGTCTCTCCATTTGATGTTTAGCTGTAACCCTAATCCTTGTGTTGGAAATGATAGTCCCTTGTATAGATAGCACGTGCAGGTAAACATTTCCGTGTGTCTTCTGCAGATCAGCTTCCACCACCTCCTCTACCATTTCCTTCTAACACCACCTCCTTCTAACACCACCTCCTAACACCACCTCCTCCCATTATGTGGTGGAAGCTGATCTGCAGAAGACATGTGACATTTAGAAAATATATGTAAAAAAATTAAAAAGACATGTATGGTTAACATTGAACGTGTCTGTTTTACTACATAAGTGTCAAATAAACTTTATCATCAAAACATTTTGTTATGGTATATCAACGTCAGATAATATATATGTATTGTATTCACAATTATATAATTATATTGTAATGTATTTGCCTGTAAAATTGCTTTCTCTGGCTAGTATCTCTGTCGGTCCTTTGCTCTACATGTAAAGTGTCTTGGGGACTGATCGGTATGATGCAGAAAGTGCGGTTGTTAACACTGTACAGACTCACGTTCCAGTAAGGCCTGCCACTAACTCATCGTCCGGGGAGCCACTCCCCAGAGTTCTTTTTATGTATGCCACTCTGCAGGTCCAAGGACTTCTACTATGGACCCCCAGCTGCCTCAAGAGTGTGAACGTGGACCAGGCCTCTTCATGGAGCCAGCCTGCCTGCCTGCCTGGAAATAGTCATCCAGTATCATATGTAAGCTAAGAACCTCTGTGAACATCTATGAGACTGAAACTAACGTTTAATGTTTTTATGAAAAAGTTTATTTATTGGATCAGTGTCTCTCCATTTGAAGTTTAGCTGTAACCCTAATCCTTGTGTTGGGAATGATAGTCCCTTGTATAGATAGCACGTGCAGGTAAAAGCGGTAGTGTCTTCTGCCGATCAGCTTCCACCATCTCCTCTACCATTTCCTTCTAACACCACCTCCTAATACCACCTCCTTCTAACACCACCTCCTTCCATTATGTGGTGGAAGCTGATCTGCGTGTGAAATTTAGAAAATATATGTATAAATATTAAAAGAAAGACATGTACAGGGTATGGTTAACGACAAACGTGTCTGCTTCACTACATAAGTGTCAAATAAACTTTACCATGACAACCTTTTGTTATGGTATATCAATGATGTCAGATAATATATAATTGTATTCACAACTATATCATTATGTATTTGCCTGTAAGATTGCTTGCTCTGGGTAGTATCTCTGTCAGACCTTTGCTCTATATACAGTTTTTATTTCTCCCCCTCCCTTTTCTCCTCTCCTCCCCCCTTGGTTGTGTGGGTTCATTTCCAATCAGTGCGATTGTTATTAACACTTGTATTGTATGTATTTTTGTATGGATAGTTTTATCATTTTTAAGAGCCTGCTCAGAGTCTACAGATGTAAACTAGCTTTTGGCTAACTCTGGCCCATTTACATGGATGTGAAAACTGACATGTTGATTAATGAGCATTGTCCCTGTCAAATAAATAAACATTGTACAGAATCACTGTACAGTAAGGCCTGCCACTAACTCATCATCCGGGGAGCCACTCCCCGGTGTTTATTTTTGTCTCACACTCTGCAGTTCCATGGACTTGTATTATGCACCCCCAGCTGCCTATCAAGAGTGTGACCGTGGACCAGGCTTCTTCACAGAGCCTTCACTGAGCCTATCAAGAGTGTGACTGTGGACCAGGCCTCCTCACAGAGCATGACCATGGAATGCTACCATATCATAGTACACCACAACACTGTATTTTATCTTAACATTATTATACCACTTCATATGATCTGACATCATTGTGGCATTACTGAGGTGCTGATATATTTCCATTGCTGACCCGTGGCAAAGGCCAGGTCTGGGTTGGTATGGGTGTTCCATCGTGCAGAGAAGAAGCTTGGGGGCTCTTTTGGGTCAAACAGTAATGTGTTGGTGCTAGAGGCCCATTGGCTCTCTTCATTTGATGATGTTTGGCTGTAACCCCAAACCTTGTGTTGGGAATTGAAGTCCCCTGTATATATGGCAGGTGCAAGTATATCAGCAGATCAGCTTCCACCAACTTCTAATACCACCTTCTTCTAACACCACCTCCTTCTAACACGTCCTTCTAACACCACCACCATGTTGGTGGAAGCTGATCTGCAGAAGATATATGACTATGTGAATTCACTCACTCCCACTGGTACCAACCCAGACCTGGCCTTTGCCGTGTGTCAGCAATGGAAAAGCATCAGTACCTCAGTCATGCCACTTGAACTGATACACGCTGATGGGTGAAAAAGTGCAGTATCTCGTTGACTTGTTTTGGAAGAGATGGGTGAGTACCTCTCTCTGCTTCAAGTGCCACAAAAGTGGACTCGGATAAAGAAGCCCCGTTTGTGTTGTCCCCATCCTGTTATGCATAACAAATATTTCAGGGCCTTATGATATTGATGTCGCCAGATTAACCCCCTGGTCTCTGTCCCTATTATATTTAATTGTAAAACTGTGGAATAATGTGATTCAGTCATGGAATAACCCTATGTCAAGCCTGGATCTGTAACAACTTTTCACTGAGAATCCATTTATATAAATTCCCCTAAACTTTATAATTCGTTGTGGTCTAAATTCCTGCGTCTTCCAATTACTTTTTAAGGGTCTTTTACCAAGGTGTTTTATCCATTGCCTGGATTGTGTACAAAGGGTTTTTCTAGGATTGGCTAAGGTGACTGACTAAAGGATTTTATTTGAAGGGTATTTCACTAATTTGTGAAAGGTAATGTATACAGATTCATTTGGTTCCATTCAAAGTTCTCTCAAAGGTTTATCCATTGTGCTATCTTAAATTGACAGGGCACTATATTTGACAACTAGGCCTAAGGTTTTTGAAAATGTTTCTTACTGTCTTAAACTGACAGTCCTATATTTCTATAACTATTAGGATCATTTCTTTGGGGTTTTTCCATTACATTTTTCTGGTGGTCTGGACATATTTTAATTTAAGGTCCTGGTTCAGACTTGCATTATTCACTTATAAATATAAAATAAAAACATTCTCATCATAATGGTAAAATTAGAACCATCACCGTCTCCATTTGATGTTTTGCTCTAACCTTCTTCACAGAGCCTATCAAGAGTGTGACTATGGACTCTGCCTCCTCACAGCCCAACTATGCACTGCTACCATATTATATTACACCACTACACAGCATGACCATGGACTGCTACCATGTTATTACACCAATACACTGTATTTTATCTTAACATTCATATTCCACTATATATTATCTGACATTGTTATACTATATATTACTATTAAGTTTGTTATTTCTATTGTTACTACTTGTATTTGCCTGTATTTCGTCTGTCTCCATTTTTCTCTCCCCCAACATGGTCGAGGCAGATGGCCACCCACCCTAGAGTCGGGTTCTGCTTGACGTTTCTTCACAAATCTCGGCCACTTGCTCACTCGCACTCGGTCATTCCAGCATGGTGGTGTTATGGTGAAATTGGTGACCTGCTGAAATATGTGACCATCTATCTTGTGGACTTCACACAACTTTATGGAGATCTTTAAATATAAGGCCTAAATACCACTAGGTTGAACTCTGCTAATATATTCACCGTAACAATTTACATTCAGACACTGAATGTAAATGTAAACACGATTATCACATATTTCAGCAGGTTACCAATTTCATCGTAACACCACCATGCTGGGGTATTGGAATTTGGCTACAGGTGTTTTTTTTTATGTGGACTATTGTGTGAGAGGATTGGACTATGTTCAAAAGGACATTTGAGGTTTTTGTGGTATGGGATACACCATGTATTAGATGAGTGAGGGTGTGCATATAGGCACCTGAGCTCCAGGTCACCGGAATATGTACCGTCATTTCCCTTGCTGAACACTCTGTAAATGTTGCCTTACATTTTACCTTTCGTGTCTGACTCATGCCCCCCCCCCCCCCCCCCCCCCCAATAAAGTTGTTTTTTTATATTTGTTGCTTCCTCTTGCCTCTCGTAAAGCATCTTTGGGTACTCAGAAAGGCGTTATATAAGTGTGAGATATTGTTGCGACCATAGGTCGCATTTACTATGAAAACCTGCATCTCGCGTCCATCCATCCGTTAGTCACCCACGCCTCCATACTGTGTACGGTCGAATTGCGTTGCTGAATCGATTATCGACATGTTATGTTAATTTGGCATGGATATCACGGATGCATGTTTGGTCCAACGTACTAACATTCACACCCTACCAAAACCTCTGGCTCAAGTTAGGGTAAAGCAAATATCACATCAATATCAATACGACGGTCAAAGGGACGGTGCCCTCAGTACCCCTCATACCTGTCAAACTACTTCTCCACAGCGGGTGACAGCCACAGCCACAACACCAGAGAGAGAGACCATGATCTGGTACCACCCTAGAACAAACATGGGAAAGTTGTAATTCTACCGCTCTCCCTCTAAAATGTGGAATTGGTTTGATTGATTGATTGATAATTATTATTTTTTTTCATAAACTACAGCGTCCCAAATGTGGAATGGATCTATACCAGCATGAGGATTTCTCACCTAAAAATGTTGAACAACAACGACAAGGATGTTAGGGAGCTGGCTCGATCCTCCCTGTTCTTGGACCTAAGGAGGCGTAAGGTACCACTGGCCAGGGAGTTAGAGCCATACTTTCTTGGCTTCCGGAGGAAACCCAGCGGGAAACTGGACACCCGTTCCCCTGGCTTTGGGGTTTGGTCGGACTGGCCAGACCTAAAATACATCTGTGTCCGCACTGGAGTGTCCCTGGAGTGGGTGCGGTCTAACTCAGAGACTGTGAGGGTCTCAGAGGACATTATAACTGACCCCCTCACCCAGGTCACCTATGCTGGACACAGTCACCTGCTAACAGCTACAGGTGCCAGACGAGTCCTCATGGATGTACACCAACACCACCAACAACAACAACACGTACTGGACTGGACTAAAACTCCAAGGGAAACTTGCATGTCTTCCCTATGCTGATCACTCTAGGCTATCACATGCATTCATTAAGAACACTGAACTCAATGAGGACATTATCACATTCACAGTTGTTAAAGCCAGACTACAAGTCTTTCCCACCAGACTCAATCTCTCCATCTGGTTCCCTACCACTCGGTCCCTCATTGTTTGCACCACGCCACAGAACAGATCACTGAAACACTGTCACACATCTTGAACGGCTGTTATGCATACAAAGGAATGTACATAGCACGCCTTGATAGAATAGTGGAACTCATAGCAAAGGACATATCAAAATATCATGCATCTTCAGTGTCAGTGAGAATGTACAAACATTCCAGGGTCATTTCATCCATGCTCCAACTCTGTGATAACCCAGATACACCAGATATTGTTGTGGTTGATGAAGTGTCCAGAGAAGTGTCTGTATTAGAGATAGCCTGCACCTTTGACCATAGCCTAGAGGAAGCCTTTATGACCACGGTCATAAAATACCTTCTACATAACATCTCAGAGCTGGGCTATAGGTGCAGACTATTTGTCTTTATATTTGGCAGCCTAGGGCATACGCACAGACTGGTTGTTAGAGGGTTCCAACAACTTGGGATGCCCAAAGTATTGTGGTGTCCCTGGTATAATTGGCAGCCGTCATATATGACGGAGACTCTGTCTGTCTGTCTGTCTGTCTGTCTGTCTGTCTGTCTGTCTGTCTGTCTGTCTGTCTGTCTGTCTGTCTGTCTGTCTGTCTGTCCGTCCGTCCGTCCGTCCGTCCGTCCGTCCGTCCGTCCGTCCGTCCGTCCGTCCGTCCGTCCGTCCGTCCGTCCGTCCGTCCGTCCGTCCGTCCGTCCGTCCGTCCGTCCGTCCGTCCGTCCGTCCGTCCGTCCGTCCGTCCGTCCGTCCGTCCGTCCGTCCGTCCGTCCGACCGACCGACCGACCGACCGACCGTCCGTCCGACCGACCGACCGACCGACCGACCGACCGACATTCGTCTACTAAGAGGGGAAGGAGAAAAAAGAGGAGAAAGGGAGAAAGCAGGAGAAAAATAATGTGGAAAGGATGAAAAACGTGACAGGCCAGTGTTTTTATGCATCTCACAAGTGTACTTTATACACGGTAGATTCATGAAAATTGTGACTTTGTCAATTTTAGGTATGCTTGGTGAGGATCCAAAAGTCAAGGCTGGTCGTGGGTTTGATTTCCACCTACGCCTTGGAAAAAAAAATGCAATGAATAAATAAAAACATCCTTATTGTTTTAACCATCTAAATGGACCAAATGGACCTTCACCTAACCAATTTGTACTATTGTTGAGGGGTGCTATTCCCACCTATGTCCAGCTTTTAGGGTCTAGGTAAACACAACCATTGAAGACAAAAGTGAGGACGCAAATTGTGATTGGCCAGAATGAGATGATGTATTATAATAAGAGCGCCCCTCACTTCACACGGGTGTGATTTTATATTGTATGTAGGTGTAGAAAACCCCACCACTCTTTAGCTGAGAGTGGTGGTGTGAGTCTGTGAGAGCAGATTACCTTGTTTGGTGGTGGGTGCTGCTACCAGAATGTCCTTTTTAGTATTTGATTTGTTCATGTTTAAGTTTGTTTATAGTTTGAATTGTTAAATTAGTTTGTACCTTCGTTTTGCTTATAAATCTGATTATGCCTTTGGATTATGGCCCCAGCTGTACTACACCTCCCAGCCTCCGGCCCCCCAGCAGTATACCTCACCCCAGCCGGTCTCCTCCTCCTATGCCTCGCCCTAGCAGCCGGCCTCCTACGCCTCCCAGCAGCGGGCCTCCTACGCCTCCCAGCAGCCGGCCTCCTACGCCTCCCAGCAGCCGGCCTCCTACGCCTCCCAGCAGCCGGCCTCCTACGGTTCGCTTCAGCAGCCGGCCTCCTACGCTTCGCTTCCGCAGCCGCCGGCCTCCTCCTGTGCCTCCCAGTCTCCTCCTCCTACACCTCGCCCCAGCAGCTGGCCTCCTCCCAGACAACAGCCCATCAGCCTCCAGTCCAGCGCTACCCGGCCCAGCCCCCAGCCCGACTTAAAGCCAAGTCGTACCAGCATCCTCCGTCACCTCTCTACCCAGCGGTTAGTCTCCAGGCATTCCCATGCCTCCACTCCAAGTGACCCCTATGCCTCCCCTCCAAGTAGTGCCTGCTCAACCAGAGCCCTGTCCAGCACCAGCTTCTTTCCAGGCTCGCTGCAGCACATCCAGCTACACCCAGCACCTCCTCTGCAGCAGCTGTGGTCCTTAACTCCCCTCCAACACCGGTTCCCTGACTGGATCCAACCCCCTGGTCGGCCCCCAGACCTTCATCCGAGGTGGCTCTGCTACCAGACCAGGGTTGTGAGCTCTCATGGGGCAGCTAAGGATAGACGTTGCCATCCCTAGGTATATCGACCTGGGACAGTGGCAATGGTTTTGTTTGTTTTCTGTGTCTTGAGCAAATACAGTAGATATTTGATGGGGCGGCTGTAGAAAACCCCACCACTCTTACACCACTCTTTAGCTGAGAGTGGTGGTGTGAGTCTGTGAGAGCCGATTGCCTTGTTTGCCTTGTTTGGTGGTGGGTGGAGCTAATACTAATTTGGCACACCTGGGGCTATACAAGCCACACAAACATTTGCTTTTCTCACTGGAGAGGTGCTGGGGGACACCACAGCTATCCTGTGTTTGATGTTGATGCATTATTCGTAAGTTTGCTCCTTGTTTACCAGAATGTCCTTTTTTAGTATTTGATTTGTTCATGTTTAAGTTGTATAGTTTGAATTGTTAGTTTGTACCTTCGTTTTGCTTATAAGTCTGATTATGCCTTTGGCTTTTTTGTACTACTGATTGTTACCCGTTTCCTTTCTTGTCAGTTAAAATCATCATTCATCATCATTTCCATCTTGTCCATCACCTAACCCTAACCCTAACCCTCATCATCACTTCAAGCCGGTCTGGTCCTGGTGCTCTAATAGGCACACCTGCAAACTTCCTTCATTACATCAAGATATTTTTCAGTAGGCCTACATTGTGAAACTTTGACAGATGCCTGTTAATTATTTTTGTGCCGGACCCACCGCTAGGGGTAGCCGCAATTTGCAACTCTAGATTTTTTTATAATGGGATGAATCTAGAGTTGCAATACCCTCCATTGACTCCCCACTCATCATTTTGCGTTTGCGATCTGCTTGTCTTAAACAACGTTAAACTCACCAACATTGCAGCTGTAGTCCAAGCTTGAATTATTCTCTTTCAATCTGCAAAACTTGTTTTTCATAAAAATCCCCCGTAGACATGTTATGAGCTACTTTCTGTCAAGAAGAAGAAATGTTGGAGTTTGGAAGCGCTCGTTTGTATTAAGGGGTCACGCTGCTGCCTCCTGCATTATGTGCAAATGCGAAACAGATGCATACAGGGACGTTCAGTGACTTACGACGAGCGCTTCCAAACTCCAGCACTTAGAAAAATAATCACTTGCACAGAATTTCTTGACAGAAAGTAGCTCATAACATGTCTACGGGGGATTTTTATGAAAAACAAGCTTTGCAGATTGAAAGAGAATAATTCAAGCTTGGACTACAGCTGCAATGTTGGTGAGTTTAACGTCGTTTAAGACAAGCAGATCGCAAACGCAAAATGATGAGTGGGGAGTCAATGGAGGGTATTGCAACTCTAGATTCATCCCATTATAAAAAAATCTAGAGTTGCAAATTGCGGCTACGCTAGGGGAAGCTAGCCTAGGTACCAGTGGCTCAGTGTGTTAGGAGGCTGGCCACATGATCGGGAGATGGTGGGTTCAAACCCCACTCAAGTCTTTACTTTCAGCCTTTAGCTACTATCCCCCTGTACTGTGGAACAGCCTGCCGAGGGATGTACGGTTCTCTAAATCTGTGGACATTTTTAAACTAAATCTTAAGACACACCTCTTTAGTATTGCTTTTACGTCACGCTTTTTCGTCACGCTTTTCAAACCCCACTCAAGTCTTTACTTTCAGCCTTTAGCTACTATCCCCCTGTGCTGTGGAACAGCCTGCCAAGGGATGTACGGTTCTCTGAATCTGTGGACATTTTTAAACTAAATCTTAAGACACACCTCTTTAGTATTGCTTTTACGTCACGCTTTTTCTTTACGCTTTCCCCCACACACCCCTATACAGTTTTTTTCAGGCTGCTGCCCTCGGGGAAGAGGTACCAGAGTATCAAAGCCAACACAAGCAGACTGAAGAACAGTTTTCTCCCCCAGGCAGTAAGACTGCTTAACAAGCCTAAATGAACATTGAACATTATCATGCTATTGCGGCCTTGTATACTGATCTGAGTTCTTTTAAATTTTTTAAAACTTTTAGACTTAGTATCGTTATTTATTTACTGTTTTACTTATGTGTATTATGATGACCATGGTCACTCTGAGACCATGGTCTCGGAGGGATTTTCGTAATTTTTTTCAAATCCTCAGAAATGATGAAAAACAGCGTGCTATATATAGTATGCCGTCCGAGACCATGGGCCATCAAAAATGATGAAAAACGAGGATTTGAAAAAATGACGAAAATCACTCCAAGACCATGGGCTATAGTCCATTGTCTCTAGTGATTTTCGTCTTTTTTTTTAAATCCTCAAAAATGATGAAAAACGGCGTGCTATAGTATGCCGTCTGAGATGGGCTATAGCCCATGGTCAAATATGATGAAAAACGAGGATTTGAAAAAAAGACGGAAATCACTCCGAGACCATGGGCTATAGTCCATTGTCTCGAGTGATTTTCGCCTTTTTTCTTTTCAAATCCTCAAAAATGATAAAGCGTTGTGCTATAGTATGCCGTCTGAGATGGGCTACAGCCCATGGTCAAAAATGATGAAAAACTAGGATTTGAAAAAGAGACAAATCACTCCGAGACCATGGGCTATAGTCCATTGTCTCGAGTGATTTTCGTCTTTTTTTCAAATCCTCAAAAATGATGAAAAACGACGTGCTATAGTATGCCGTCTGAGATGGGCTATAGCCCATGGTCAAAAATGATGAAAAACTATTTCGCCTTATTTTTCAAATCCTCAAAAATGATGAAAAACGGCATGCTATATATAGTATGCCGTCTGAGATGGGCTACAGCCCATGGTCAAAAATGAAGAACGAGGATTTGAGAAAAAGACGAAAATCACTCCGAGACCATGGGCTATAGTCCATTGTCTCGAGTGATTTTCGTCTTTTTTTCAAATCCTCAAAAATGATGAAATACGATGTGCTATAGTATGCCGTCTGAGATGGGCTACAGCCCATGGTCAAAAATGATGAAAAACGAGGATTTGAAAAAAAGACGAAAATCACTCCGAAACCATGGGCTATAGTCCATTGTCTCGAGTGATTTTCGTCATTTTTTCAAATCCTCAGAAATGATGAAAAACGGCATACCACCAGCTCCTTTCCAGGCTCCTACCACGCCTCCCCTGAGTACCCTCTTAGTGGTGCCTCCAGAGACCTCCCCAGACAGAGCGCACCCTGCACCACCCCATCGCTGCTGCACGTCCAGACGCACCCAGTGCCATCCCCATCTCTGCAGCACATCCATGCACACCCAGCACCTCCTCTGCAGCAGTCGTGGTCCTTAACTCCCCACCAACACCGGTTCCCTGACTGGACCCATCCCCCTGGTAGGCCCCCAGACCTTCATCCGAGGTGGCTCTGCCACCAGACCTGGGTTGTGAGCTCTCATGGGGCGGCTAAGGATAGACATTGCCAGTATAGCCAGCCCCAAATCGACATGGGGCAGTGGCAATTTGTTTTTGGTTTATTTTCTGTGTCTTGTTATCAAATACAATAGATATTTGATGGAGCGGCTGTAGAAAGCAGGTTAGTAGAGGTGTGAGTCTGTGAGAGCAGATTGACTTGTTTGCCTTGTTTGGTGGTGGGTGGAGCTAATACTAATGTGGCACACCTGGGGCTATATAAGCCTAGTAGGAGCCACACAAACATTTGCTTTTCTCACTGGAGAGGTGCTGGGGGACACCACAGCTATCCTGTGTTTGATGTTGATGCATTATTTGTAAGTTTACTCCTTGTTTACCAGAACGTCCTTTTTAGTATTTGATTTGTTTAAGTTTGTTTATAGTTTGAATTGTTATGCCTAAATTAGTTTCTACCTTTGTTTGGCTTATAAGTCTGATTATGCCTTTGTTTTTGTTTTTTTGCACTATACTGATTGTTACCCATTTCCTTTCTTGTCAGTTAAAATTATCATTCATCATCACTTCCATCTTGTCCATCATCATTCTCACCATGTTCAAATCACCTGTATAAACTACATGAATAAACTGCTGTGAAACTTCAAGCCAGTCTGGTCCTGGTGCTCTAATAGGCACACTAGTGTAGATATTTTTCAGTAGGCATACATTGTCAAGGATTTTCCGAAACCATAGCATGTCGTTTTTTCATGATTTTCTAATTTTTTGAAATCCTCCATCATGAAAAGACTATAGTCTGTTTTCCGAAACCATAGTTTTTTCATGAATTTAATTCTTTTTTAAAATCCTCCCAAATCATGAAAAACTATGGACTATAGTCTGTCTTCCGGAACCATGAACTATAGCACTCGTTTTTTCATGATTTTCAATTTTTTTGAAATCCTCAAATCATGAAAAACGATGGACTATAGTCTGTCTTCCAAAACCATGAACTATAGCATGTCGTTTTTTCATGATTTTCAATTTTTTTGAAATCCTCAAATCATGAAAAACGACAGACTATAGTCTGTCTTCCGAAACCATGAACTATAGCATGTCGTTTTTTTCATGATTTTCAATTTTTTTTAAAATCCTCCCAAATCATGAAAAACGACAGACTATAGTCTGTCTTCCGAAACCATGAACTATAGCATGTCGTTTTTTTCATGATTTTCAATTTTTTTGAAATCCTCCAAAATCATGAAAAACGATAGACTATAGTCTGTCTTCCGAAACCATGAACTATAGCATGTCGTTTTTTCACGATTTGAGAAGAAGAAAACAAACAGCAGGCTTGATAATTGTAATGCTCTCCCAAACAAACTATTGTTTTTTTTGCACTACTGATTGTTACCCGTTTTCTTTCTTGTCAGTTAAAATCATCATTCATCATCACTTCCATCTTGTCCATCACCTAACCCTAACCCTAACCCTAACCCCAACCCTAGTTGTCTGGTACCAGATTGGTTACCAGATGGTACCAGAACAAAACAAACAAAAAAGCAATGTGGATTGTCTGGAACCAGTGGGTCAGTGTGTTAGAACGCTGCCACATGATTGGGAGATGGTGAGTTCAAACCCCAATCAAGTCTTTACTTTCAAGACCGATTTCAGAAGAAGAAAACCAACAAAAAAGCAGTGTGAATTGTCTGGACCCAGTGGGTCAGTGTGTAAGGACGCTGCCACATGATCGGGAGATGGTGAGTTCAAACCCCACTCAAGTCTTTACTTTCAAGACCGATTTGAGAAGAAGAAAACAAACAGCAGGCTTGATTATTGTAATGCTCTCGTGTCTGGCTTACCAAAAATAACTATTGTTTTTTTGCACTACTGATTGTTACCCGTTTTCTTTCTTGTCAGTTAAAATCATCATTCATCATCACTTCCATCTTGTCCATCACCTAACCCTAACCCTAACCCTAACCCTAACCCCAACCCTAGTTGTCTTGTACCAGATTGGTTACCAGATGGTACCAGAACAAAACAAACAAAAAAGCAATGTGGATTGTCTGGAACCAGTGGGTCAGTGTGTTAGGATGCTGCCACATGATCGGGAGATGGTGAGTTCAAACCCCACTCAAGTCTTTACTTTCAAGACCGATTTCAGAAGAAGAAAACAAACAAAAAAGCTGTGTGAATTGTCTGAACCCAGTGGGACAGTGTGTTAGAACGCTGCCACATGATCGGGAGATGGTGAGTTCAAACCCCACTCAAGTCTTTACTTTCAAGACCGATTTCAGAAGAAGAAAATCAACAAAAAAGCAGTGTGAATTGTCTGGACCCGGTGGCTCAGTGTGTTAGGACGCTGCCACATGATCGGGAGATAGTGAGTTCAAACCCCACTCAAGTTCAAACCAAAAAATAAAGGTCCAGTGTGCAATCCCACCCCAGTCTTTACTGTGACACTTTGCTTTCCACACTGACAGCAAGTAGCACAGAAAAGCTGTGTTGTAGTAACCAGCAGTTAGCTCAGTGTGATGAGAGGCTGTCCTTGGGAGCCACAGGTCCAGGGTTCAAATCCCACATTAGTCATAACTGTGACACTTTGCTTTGCACACTGATTTCCAGAAGGACAACTTTAAAGCAGCCCAGAAATCCACCATGATTGTGTGCTGGTAAGTGGCCCAACGGATAAGTCAGATGATATCCGTAGTATACCTAGTAGAAGTGTGCCGGTTCAAACCCGACATACTCCTAGTAGGCGGTGATGGTTCAAATCACCGACACCTAGAGTAGGAGTGGCCCAGTGGATAAATCAGATGATATCCGTAGAATACCTAGTAGAAGTATGCCGGCCGACATACTCCTAGTAGGATGGTGCTAGTTCAAATCACCAACACCTACAGTAGGTAGGAGTGTGTGCAGTTAAGTGGCCTGGTGGATAGATCAGATAATATCTGTAGAATACCTAGTGGGATGGTGCTGGTTCAAATCACCATCACCTAGAGTAGGTAGGACCGTGTGCCATTAATTGGCCCGGTGGATAAATCAGAAAATAATCCGTAGGATGGTGCTGGTTCAAATCGCCATCACCTAGAGTAGGTAGGGGGTCAGGTAAGAGTATGTAGGGGCAGAGTAGGTTGAGATGTAGATAGGGGGAGAGTAGGCGAGGGTTGGTCAGTTAGGGGGGGGGTCAGGTAGGGGGGTCAGGTAGGGGGGAGAGTAGGCGAGGGGGGAGGCCAGGCAGGGGGAGAGTAGGCGAGGGGGGAGGCCAGGCAGGGTCAGAGTAGGCGAGGGGGGAGGCCAGGCAGGGGGAGAGTAGGCGAGGGGGGAGGCCAGGCAGGGGGAGAGTAGGAGAGGGGGGAGTCCAGGCAGGGGGAGAGTAGGCGAGGGGGGAGGCCAGGCAGGGGCAGAGTAGGCGAGGGGGGAGGCCAGGCAGAGGGAGAGTAGGCGAGGGGGGAGGCCAGGCAGGGGGAGAGTAGGAGAGGGGGGAGGCCAGGCAGGGGCAGAGGGGGGAGGCCAGGCAGAGGGAGAGTAGGCGAGGGGGGAGGACAGGCAGGGGGAGAGTAGGCAAGGTGGGAGGCCAGGCAGAGGGAGAGTAGGAGAGGGGGGAGGCCAGGCAGGGGGAGAGTAGGCGAGGGGGGAGGCCAGGCAGGGGGAGAGTAGGAGAGGGGGGAGGCCAGTCAGGGGGAGAGTAGGCGAGGGGGGAGGCCAGGCAGGGGGAGAGTAGGAGAGGGGGGAGGCCAGTCAGAGGGAGAGTAGGAGAGGGGGGAGGCCAGTCAGGGGGAGAGTAGGAGAGGGGGGAGGCCAGGCAGAGGGAGAGTAGGAGAGGGGGGAGGCCAGTCAGAGGGAGAGTAGGAGAGGGGGGAGGCCAGTCAGGGGGTTTACCTAATTTTTATTAAATCATTTTGTAAATTTAAGTTAGAAAAATATATATATATATAAATATTAAAAAAAAAAAAAAAAAATCATTTAAAAAAAATGTATTTAGTAATTATAAAAAAATAATCAGGAAGACCTGGCCTCCCCCTGGCCTCCCCCTCTCCTACTCTCCCCCTGCCTGGCCTCCCCCCTCACCTACTCTCCCCCTGCCTGGCCTCCCCCCTCACCTACTCTCCCCCTGCCTGGCCTCCCCCTCTCCTACTCTCCCCCTGACTGGCCTCCCCCCTCTCCTACTCTCCCTCTGCCTGGCCTCCCCCCTCTCCTACTCTCCCCCTGCCTGGCCTCCCCCCTCGCCTACTCTCCCCCTGTCTGGCCTCCCCCCTCTCCTACTCTCCCTCTGCCTGGCCTCCCACCTTGCCTACTCTCCCCCTGCCTGTCCTCCCCCCTCTCCTACTCTCCCCCTGCCTGGCCTCCCCCCTCGCCTACTCTCCCTCTGCCTGGCCTCCCCCCTCGCCTACTCTGCCCCTGCCTGGCCTCCCCCCTCTCCTACTCTCCCCCTGCCTGGCCTCCCCCCTCGCCTACTCTCCCTCTGCCTGGCCTCCCCCCTCGCCTACTCTGCCCCTGCCTTGCCTCCCCCCTCGCCTACTCTCCCCCTGCCTGGCCCCCCCCTCGCCTACTCTCCACATCGCCTCCCCCCCCCCTCGCCTAATCTCCCCCTACCTGACCCCCCTCACCTACTCCTCCCCCTAACTGACCAACCCTCGCCTACTCTACCCCTATCTACATCTCAACCTACTCTGCCCCTACATACTCTTACCTGACCCCCTACCTACTCTAGGTGATGGTGATTTGAACCAGCACCATCCCACTAGGTATTCTACAGATATTATCTGATCTATCCACCGGGCCAATTAACGGCACACGGTCCTACCTACTCTAGGTGATGGGGATTTGAACCAGCACCATCCCACTAGGTATTCTACGGATATTATCTGATCTATCCACCGGGCCAATTAACGGCACACGGTCCTACCTACTGTAGGTGATGGTGATTTGAACCAGCACCATCCTATGTCGGGTTTGAACCGGCAGACTTCTACTAGGTATTCTATGGATATTATCTGATTTATACACCAGGCCACTTAACTGCACACACTCCTACCTACTGTAGGTGTTGGTGATTTGAACTAGCACCATCCTACTAGGAGTATGTCGGCCGGCATACTTCTACTAGGAATTCTACGGATATCATCTGATTTATCCACTGGGCCACTCCTACTCTAGGTGTCGGTGATTTGAACCATCACCGCCTACTAGGAGTATGTCGGGTTTGAACCGGCACACTTCTACTAGGTATACTACGGATATCATCTGACTTATCCGTTGGGCCACTTAACGGCACACAATCATGGTGGATTTCTGGGCTGCTTTAAAGTTGTCCTTCTGGAAATCAGTGTGCAAAGCAAAGTGTCACAATTATGACTAATGTGGGATTTGAACCCTGGACCTGTGGCTCCCAAGGACAGCCTCTCATCACACTGAGCTAACTGCTGGTTACTACAACACAGCTTTTCTGTGCTACTTGATGTCAGTGTGGAAAGCAAAGTGTTACAGTAAAGACTGGGGTGGGATTGCACCCTGGATCTTTATTTTTTGGTTTGAACTTGAGTGGGGTTTGAACTCACTATCTCCCGATCATGTGGCAGCATCCTAACACACTGTCCCACTGGGTCCAGACAATTCACACAGCTTTTTTGTTTGTTTTCTTCTCCTGAAATCGGTCTTGAAAGTAAAGACTTGAGTGGGGTTTGAACTCACCATCTCCGGATCATGTGGCAGCGTCCTAACACACTGACCCACTGGGTCCAGACAATTCACAAAGCTTTTTTGTTGGTTTTCTTCTTCTGAAATCGGTCTTGAAAGTAAAGACTTGAGTGGGGTTTGAACTCACCATCTCCCGATCATGTGGCAGCGTCCTAACACACTGTCCCACTGGGTCCAGACAATTCACACTGCTTTTTTGTTTGTTTTCTTCTCCTGAAATCGGTCTTGAAAGTAAAGACTTGAGTGGGGTTTGAACTCACCATCTACCGATCATGTGGCAGCGTTCTAACACACTGACCCACTGGTTCCAGAGAATCCACATTGCTTTTTTGTTTGTTTTGTTCTGGTACCATCTGGTAACCAATCTGGTACCAGACAACTAGGGTTGGGGTTAGGGTTAGGGTTAGGGTTAGGGTTAGGTGATGGACAAGATGGAAGTGATGATGAATGATGCTTTTAACTGACAAGAAAGAAAACAGGTAACAATCAGTAGTGCAAAAAAACAATAGTTTTTTTGGGTAAGCCAGAGAGGAGAGCATTACAATAATCAAGCCTGCTGTTTGTTTTCTTCTTCTCAAATCGGTCTTGAAAGTAAAGACTGGAGTGGGGTTTGAACTCACCATCTCCCGATCATGTGGCAGCGTCCTAACATACTGACCCACTGGGTCCAGACAATTCACACTGCTTTTTTGTTGGTTTTCTTCTTCTGAAATCGGTCTTGAAAGTAAAGACTTGAGTGGGGTTTGAACTCACCATTTCCCGATCATGTGGCAGCGTTCTAACACACTGACCCACTGGTTCCAGACAATCCACATTGCTTTTTTTTTGTTTTGTTCTGGTACCATCTGGTAACCAATCTGGTACCAGACAACTAGGGTTGGGGTTAGGGTTAGGGTTAGGGTTAGGGTTAGGTGATGGACAAGATGGAAGTGATGATGAATGATGATTTTAACTGACAAGAAAGAAAACGGGTAACAATCAGTAGTGCAAAAAAACAATAGTTATTTTTGGTAAGCCAGACACGAGAGCATTACAATAATCAAGCCTGCTGTTTGTTTTCTTCTTCTCAAATCGGTCTTGAAAGTAAAGACTTGAGTGGGGTTTGAACTCACCATCTCCGGATCATGTGGCAGCGTCCTAACACACTGACCCACTGGGTCCAGACAATTCACACTGCTTTTTTGTTGGTTTTCTTCTTCTGAAATCGGTCTTGAAAGTAAAGACTTGAGTGGGGTTTGAACTCACCATCTCCCGATCATGTGGCAGCGTCCTAACACACTGTCCCACTGGGTCCAGACAATTCACACTGCTTTTTTGTTTGTTTTCTTCTCCTGAAATCGGTCTTGAAAGTAAAGACTTGAGTGGGGTTTGAACTCACCATCTACCGATCATGTGGCAGCGTTCTAACACACTGACCCACTGGTTCCAGAGAATCCACATTGCTTTTTTGTTTGTTTTGTTCTGGTACCATCTGGTAACCAATCTGGTACCAGACAACTAGGGTTGGGGTTAGGGTTAGGGTTAGGGTTAGGTGATGGACAAGATGGAAGTGATGATGAATGATGATTTTAACTGACAAGAAAGAAAACGGGTAACAATCAGTAGTGCAAAAAAACAATAGTTATTTTTGGTAAGCCAGACACGAGAGCATTACAATAATCAAGCCTGCTGTTTGTTTTCTTCTTCTCAAATCGGTCTTGAAAGTAAAGACTTGAGTGGGGTTTGAACTCACCATCTCCGGATCATGTGGCAGCGTCCTAACACACTGACCCACTGGGTCCAGACAATTCACACTGCTTTTTTGTTGGTTTTCTTCTTCTGAAATCGGTCTTGAAAGTAAATACTTGAGTGGGGTTTGAACTCACCATCTCCCGATCACGTGGCAGCGTCCTAACACACTGTCCCACTGGGTCCAGACAATTCACACTGCTTTTTTGTTTGTTTTCTTCTCCTGAAATCGGGCTTGAAAGTAAAGACTTGAGTGGGGTTTGAACTCACCATCTACCGATCATGTGGCAGCGTTCTAACACACTGACCCACTGGTTCCAGAGAATCCACATTGCTTTTTTGTTTGTTTTGTTCTGGTACCATCTGGTAACCAATCTGGTACCAGACAACTAGGGTTGGGGTTAGGGTTAGGGTTAGGGTTAGGTGATGGACAAGATGGAAGTGATGATGAATGATGCTTTTAACTGACAAGAAAGAAACGGGTAACAATCAGTAGTGCAAAAAAACAATAGTTTTTTTGGGTAAGCCAGAGAGGAGAGCATTACAATAATCAAGCCTGCTGTTTGTTTTCTTCTTCTCAAATCGGTCTTGAAAGTAAAGACTGGAGTGGGGTTTGAACTCACCATCTCCCGATCATGTGGCAGCGTCCTAACACACTGACCCACTGGGTCCAGACAATTCACACTGCTTTTTTGTTGGTTTTCTTCTTCTGAAATCGGTCTTGAAAGTAAAGACTTGAGTGGGGTTTGAACTCACCATTTCCCGATCATGTGGCAGCGTTCTAACACACTGACCCACTGGTTCCAGACAATCCACATTGCTTTTTTTTTGTTTTGTTCTGGTACCATCTGGTAACCAATCTGGTACCAGACAACTAGGGTTGGGGTTAGGGTTAGGGTTAGGGTTAGGTGATGGACAAGATGGAAGTGATGATGAATGATGATTTTAACTGACAAGAAAGAAAACGGGTAACAATCAGTAGTGCAAAAAAACAATAGTTATTTTTGGTAAGCCAGACACGAGAGCATTACAATAATCAAGCCTGCTGTTTGTTTTCTTCTTCTCAAATCGGTCTTGAAAGTAAAGACTTGAGTGGGGTTTGAACTCACCATCTCCGGATCATGTGGCAGCGTCCTAACACACTGACCCACTGGGTCCAGACAATTCACACTGCTTTTTTGTTGGTTTTCTTCTTCTGAAATCGGTCTTGAAAGTAAATACTTGAGTGGGGTTTGAACTCACCATCTCCCGATCACGTGGCAGCGTCCTAACACACTGTCCCACTGGGTCCAGACAATTCACACTGCTTTTTTGTTTGTTTTCTTCTCCTGAAATCGGGCTTGAAAGTAAAGACTTGAGTGGGGTTTGAACTCACCATCTACCGATCATGTGGCAGCGTTCTAACACACTGACCCACTGGTTCCAGAGAATCCACATTGCTTTTTTGTTTGTTTTGTTCTGGTACCATCTGGTAACCAATCTGGTACCAGACAACTAGGGTTGGGGTTAGGGTTAGGGTTAGGGTTAGGTGATGGACAAGATGGAAGTGATGATGAATGATGCTTTTAACTGACAAGAAAGAAACGGGTAACAATCAGTAGTGCAAAAAAACAATAGTTTTTTTGGGTAAGCCAGAGAGGAGAGCATTACAATAATCAAGCCTGCTGTTTGTTTTCTTCTTCTCAAATCGGTCTTGAAAGTAAAGACTGGAGTGGGGTTTGAACTCACCATCTCCCGATCATGTGGCAGCGTCCTAACACACTGACCCACTGGGTCCAGACAATTCACACTGCTTTTTTGTTGGTTTTCTTCTTCTGAAATCGGTCTTGAAAGTAAAGACTTGAGTGGGGTTTGAACTCACCATTTCCCGATCATGTGGCAGCGTTCTAACACACTGACCCACTGGTTCCAGACAATCCACATTGCTTTTTTTTTGTTTTGTTCTGGTACCATCTGGTAACCAATCTGGTACCAGACAACTAGGGTTGGGGTTAGGGTTAGGGTTAGGGTTAGGGTTAGGTGATGGACAAGATGGAAGTGATGATGAATGATGATTTTAACTGACAAGAAAGAAAACGGGTAACAATCAGTAGTGCAAAAAAACAATAGTTATTTTTGGTAAGCCAGACATGAGAGCATTACAATAATCAAGCCTGCTGTTTGTTTTCTTCTTCTCAAATCGGTCTTGAAAGTAAAGACTTGAGTGGGGTTTGAACTCACCATCTCCGGATCATGTGGCAGCGTCCTAACACACTGACCCACTGGGTCCAGACAATTCACACTGCTTTTTTGTTGGTTTTCTTCTTCTGAAATCGGTCTTGAAAGTAAAGACTTGAGTGGGGTTTGAACTCACCATCTCCCGATCATGTGGCAGCGTCCTAACACACTGTCCCACTGGGTCCAGACAATTCACACTGCTTTTTTGTTTGTTTTCTTCTCCTGAAATCGGTCTGGAAAGTAAAGACTTGAGTGGGGTTTGAACTCACCATCTACCGATCATGTGGCAGCGTTCTAACACACTGACCCACTGGTTCCAGAGAATCCACATTGCTTTTTTGTTTGTTTTGTTCTGGTACCATCTGGTAACCAATCTGGTACCAGACAACTAGGGTTGGGGTTAGGGTTAGGGTTAGGGTTAGGGTTAGGGTTAGGTGATGGACAAGATGGAAGTGATGATGAATGATGCTTTTAACTGACAAGAAAGAAAACGGGTAACAATCAGTAGTGCAAAAAAACAATAGTTTTTTTGGGTAAGCCAGAGAGGAGAGCATTACAATAATCAAGCCTGCTGTTTGTTTTCTTCTTCTCAAATCGGTCTTGAAAGTAAAGACTGGAGTGGGGTTTGAACTCACCATCTCCCGATCATGTGGCAGCGTCCTAACACACTGACCCACTGGGTCCAGACAATTCACACTGCTTTTTTGTTGGTTTTCTTCTTCTGAAATCGGTCTTGAAAGTAAAGACTTGAGTGGGGTTTGAACTCACCATTTCCCGATCATGTGGCAGCGTTCTAACACACTGACCCACTGGTTCCAGACAATCCACATTGCTTTTTTTTTGTTTTGTTCTGGTACCATCTGGTAACCAATCTGGTACCAGACAACTAGGGTTAGGGTTAGGGTTAGGTGATGGACAAGATGGAAGTGATAATGAATGATGATTTTAACTGACAAGAAAGAAAACGGGTAACAATCAGTAGTGTAAAAAAAACAATAGTTTTTTTGGGAGAGCATTACAATAATCAAGCCTGCTGTTTGTTTTCTTCTTCTCAAATCGTGAAAAAACGACATGCACCTCTCCAGTGAGAAAAGCAAATGTTTGTGTGGCTCCTACTAGGCTTAAATAGCCCCAGGTGTGCCAAATTAGTATTAGCTCCAAAAACAAATTGCCACTGCCCCATGTCGATTTGGGGCTGGCTATACTGGCAATGTCTATCCTTAGCCGCCCCATGAGAGCTCACAACCCAGGTCTGGTGGCAGAGCCACCTCGGATGAAGGTCTGGGGGCCGACCAGGGGGATGGGTCCAGTCAGGGAACCGGTGTTGGTGGGGAGTTAAGGACCACGACTGCTGCAGAGGAGGTGCTGGGTGTGCATGGATGTGCTGCAGAGATGGGGATGGCACTGGGTGCGTCTGGACGTGCAGCAACGATGGGGGTGGTGCAGGGTGCGCTCTGTCTGGGGAGGTCTCTGGAGGCACCACTAAGAGGGTACTCAGGGGAGGCGTGGTAGGAGCCTGGAAAGGAGCTGGTGGTATGCCGTTTTTCATCATTTCTGAGGATTTGAAAAAATTACGAAAATCACTCGAGACAATGGACTATAACCCATGGTTTCGGAGTGATTTTCGTCTTTTTTTCAAATCCTCGTTTTTCATCATTTTTTACTATTGGCTATAGCCCATCTCAGACGGCATACTATAGCACGCCGTTTTTCATCATTTTTGAGGATTTAAAAAAAAAGGCGAAAATCACTCGAGACAATGGACTATAGCCCATGGTCTCGGAGTGATTTTCGTCTCTTTTTCAAATCCTAGTTTTTCATCATTTTTGACCATGGGCTGTAGCCCATCTCAGACGGCATACTATATATAGCATGCCGTTTTTCATCATTTTTGAGGATTTGAAAAAAAAGGCGAAATAGTTTTTCATCATTTTTGACCATGGGCTGTAGCCCATCTCAGACGGCATACTATAGCATGCGGTTTTTCATCATTTTTGAGGATTTAAAAAAAAGACGAAAATGGCCCATGGTCTCGGAGCTATTTTCATCTTTTTTTCAAATGCTCGTTTTTCATCCTTTTTGACCATGGGCTGTAGCCCATCTCAGACGGCATACTATAGCACGCCGTTTTTCATTATTTTTGAGGATTTGAAAAAATGACGAAAATCACTCGAGACAATGGACTATAGCCCATGGTCTCGGAGCTATTTTCGTATTTTTTTCAAATGCTCGTTTCTCATAATTTTTGACCATGGGCTGTAGCCCATCTCAGACGGCATACTATAGCACGCTGTTTTTCATCATTTTTGAGGATTAGAAAAAATGACGAAAATCACTCGAGACAATGGACTATAGCCCATGGTCTGGGAGTGATTTTCGTCTTTTTCTCAAATCCTCGTTTTTCATCATTTTTGACCATGGGCTATAGAGCGTCGCAGTCCCGCCTCCTACCCTGGACCAGGAAATGAAACCCAATGCATTTTCCTCATAGACATTTCTTAAAGTATTTATTTAAAGACGGTGACGCCGCGCCGCGGACAAAGCCAACTCGAGTCGTGACAACTCATGACAACACAAACAATATTTTGGACCAAACAAATAATTACAAAGAAGAAAAACAACAAAAAAAGTGTTGTAACCTGCCGTTTTTTTCTTCTTTCTAATTATTTGTTTGGTCCAAAATATTGTTTGTGTTGTCATGAGTTGTCACGACTCGAGTTGGCTTTGTCCGCGGCGTAACCGTCTTTAAATAAATACTTTAAGAAATGTCTATGAGGAAAATGCATTGGGTTTCATTTCCTGGTCCAGGGTAGGAGGCGGGACTGCGACGCTCTATAGCCCATCTCCGACGGCATACTATAGCACGCCGTTTTTCATCATTTTTGAGGACAAAAAAAAAAGACGAAAATCACTCGAGACAATGGACTATAGCCCATGGTCTTGGAGTGATTTTCGTCTTTTTTTCAAATGCTCGTTTTTCATCATTTTTGACCATGGGCTGTAGCCCATCTCAGACGGCATACTATATATAGCGTGCCGTTTTTCATCATTTTTGAGGATTTAAAAAAAAAGGCGAAATACTTTTTCATAATTTTTGAACATGGGCTGTAGCCTATCTCAGACGGCATACTATAGCACGTCGTTTTTCATAATTTTTGAGGATTTGAAAAAAAGACGAAAATCACTCGAGACAATGGACTATAGCCCATGGTCTCGGAGCTATTTTCGTCTTTTTTTCAAATGCTCGTTTTTCATCATTTTTGACAATGGGCTGTAGCCCATCTCAGACGGCATACTATAGCACGCTGTTTTTCATCATTTTTGAGGATTTGAAAAAATGACGAAAATCACTCGAGACAATGTACTATAGCCTATGGTCTCGGAGTGATTTTCGTCTTTTTCTCAAATCCTCGTTTTTCATCATTTTTGACCATGGGCTATAGCCCATCTCAGACGGCATACTATAGCACGCCGTTTTTCATCATTTTTGAGGATTTAAAAAAAAGACGAAAATCACTCGAGACAATGGACTATAGCCCATGGTCTCGGAGTGATTTTCGTCTTTTTCTCAAATCCTCGTTTTTCATCATTTTTGACTATGGGCTGTAGCCCATCTCAGACGGCATAGGCTACTATAGCATGCCGTTTTTCATCATTTTTGAGGATTTGAAAAAATGACGAAAATCACTCGAGACAATGGACTATAGCCCATGGTCTCGGAGTGATTTTCGTCTTTTTCTCAAATCCTCGTTTTTCATCATTTTTGACCATGGGCTGTAGCCCATCTCAGACAACATACTATAGCACGCTGTTTTTCATCATTTTTGAGGATTTGAAAAAATGACGAAAATCACTCGAGACAATGTACTATAGCCTATGGTCTCGGAGTGATTTTCGTCTTTTTTTCAAATCCTTGTTTTTCATCATTTTTGACCATGGGCTATAGCCCATAAAAGCAATACTAAAGAGGTGTGTCTTAAGATTTAGTTTAAAAATGTCCACAGATTCAGAGAACCGTACATCCCTCGGCAGGCTGTTCCACAGTACAGGGGGATAGTAGCTAAAGGCTGAAAGTAAAGACTTGAGTGGGGTTTGAACCCACCATCTCCCGATCATGTGGCCAGCCTCCTAACACACTGAGCCACTGGTACCTAGGCTAGCTTCCCCTAGCGGTGGGTCCGGCACAAAAAGAATTAACAGGCACCTGTCAAAGTTTCACAATGTAGGCCTACTGAAAAATATCTTGATGTAATAAAGGAAGTTTGCAGGTTGTACATTATACACCCCTACACCAGTGTGCCTATTAGAGCACCAGGACCAGACCGGCTTGAAGTGATGATGAGGGTTAGGGTTAGGTGATGGACAAGATGGAAGTGATGATGAATGATGATTTTAACTGACAAGAAAGGAAACGGGTAACAATCAGTAGTACAAAAAAGGCCAAAGGCATAATCAGACTTATAAGCAAAACGAAGGTACAAACGAACAATTCAAATTATACAACTTAAACATGAACAAATCAAATACTAAAAAAGGACATTCTGGTAAACAAGGAGCAAACTTACGAATAATGCATCAACATCAAACACAGGATAGCTGTGGTGTCCCCCAGCACCTCTCCAGTGAGAAAAGCAAATGTTTGTGTGGCTTGTATAGCCCCAGGTGTGCCAAATTAGTATTAGCTCCACCCACCACCAAACAAGGCAAACAAGTCAATCTGCTCTCACAGACTCACACCACCACTCTCAGGTAAAGAGTGGTGGGGCTTTCTACAGCCGCTCCATCAAATATCTACTGTATTTGATAACAAGACACAGAAAACAAACCAAAAACAAATTGCCACTGCCCCATGTTGATTTGGGGCTGGCTATACTGGCAATGTCTTTCCTTAGCCGCCCCATGAGAGCTCAGGTCTGGTGGCAGAGCCACCTCGGATGAAGGTCTGGGGGCCGACCAGGGAGATGGGTCCAGTCAGGGAACCGGTGTTGGTGGGGAGTTAAGGACCACGGCTGCTGCAGAGGAGGTGCTGGGTGTGCCTGGATGTGCTGCAGAGATGGGGATGGCACTGGGTGCGTCTGGACGTGCAGCAGCGATGGGGGTGGTGCAGGGTACGCTCTGTCTGGGGAGGTCTCTGGAGGCACCACTAAGAGGGCACTACTTGGAGGGGAGGCATATAGAGCGTTGCAGTCCCACCCCCTACCATGGACAAGGAAATGATTCCCAATGCATTTGTACCATAGACATTTCAAAAAGTATTTATTTAAAGACGGTTACGCCGCGGACAAAGCCAACTCGAGTCGTGACAACTCATAACACAAACAATATTTTGGACCAAACAAATAATAAGAAGAAATAAGAAGAAAAACAACAAAAAAAGTGTTGTAACCTGCCGTTTTTTTCTTCTTTCTAATTATTTTTTCGGCCCCAAAAATTGTGTTTGTTGTCATGATTTGTCACGACTCGAGTTGGCTTTGTCCGTGGCGTAAGCGTCTTTAAATAAATACTTTCTGAAATGTCTATGAGGAAAATGAACGGAGAATCATTTCCTGGGCCATGGTAGGGGGCGGGACTGCGACGCTCTATAGGGGCAGGCCTAGGAGGAGGAGACCGGCTGGGGTGAGGTATACTGCTGGGGGGCCGGAGGCTGGGAGGTGTAGTACTGCTGGGGCCATAATCCAAAGGCATATCAGATTTATAAGCAAAACGAAGGTACAAACTAATTTAGGCATAACAATTCAAACTACAAACAAACTTAAACATGAACAAATCAAATACTAAAAAGGACATTCTGGTAAACAAGGAGCAAACTTACGAATAGCAGCACCCACCACCAAACAAGGCAAACAAGGAAATCTGCTCTCACAGACTCACACCACCACTCTCAGCTAAAGAGTGGTGGGGTTTTCTACACCTACATAAAATATAAAATCACACCCGTGTGAAGTGAGGGGTGCTCTTATTATAATACATCATCATACATCATCTCATTCTGGCCAATCACAATTTGCGTCCTCACTTCTGTCTTCAATGTTTGTGTTTACATAGACCCTAAAAGCTGGACATAGGAGGGAATAGCACCCCTCAACAATAGTACAAATTGGTTAGGTGATGGTCCATTTGGTCCATTTAGATGGTTAAAACAATAAGGATGTTTTTGTTTATTCATTGCGTCACAAAGTCACAATTTTCATGAATCTATCGTGTATAAAGTACACTTGTGAGATTTCTCCTTCCCCTCTTGGTAGACGAATATTTCCCAACCCTGGTGCAGTTGGTAATGGTAGCACTGTCACCTCACAGCTGGAAGGTCCCAGGCCAGGTTCGATTCCCGCCGGGGATGCTGGGGGCGTGTTCCCCTGTCAGGTGAAAAGTAGCAGCTTGCTCACTCCTTATGTATTGAAGTCAGCACGAGCTCAGTTCGGGGCTCTCCCCAGGTTGGCAGAATAAGAGGGAGAGTACCGCCCAGGATTACACCTTAGGCAATTGGTACCGGGTGAAAAAATAAATGGGTTACAAAATACACAATGTCAGTGGTAAGTGAGTGAGCGAGACAGACAGCGTGTGCGTGCGTGTGTGTACGTGTACGTGTGCGTGTGCGTGCGTGTGTGTGTGTGTGTGTGTGATCGGGATCCCTACTTTCAAGGTTTTTCTAAACTGTTCACAAATAACAGATAGACAAGATAAACAAAAATGCACTGTGCTGCTCTATTTGTAGATTTACAAGGATAAATACTGGGCCCAATCCTTTTTAGTATTTATATAAATAATGTCACCTCATCTTTAAATAATTGTAGCTGTCATCTCTATGCAGATGACACAGTCATTTATTGTACAGCAGAAAACCTACAACCTACAACTTTCTTTTAACGTCCTCCAGGATGCCCTTATTGGTCTCAGATTGATGTTGAACATCAGAAAAACAATTGATGGGAGACTTACTTTTAAACACCATGTAGAGGTGAAAATTGGCTTTTTATATAGAAATAAAGCCAGCTTTCCTGTCATTAGCACAAAGAGGGTAGTTGAGGCAGTGTTCCTGTCTGTTTTGGATTATGGAGACATAATCTATAGACATGCAGCAGCATCCACTCTTAAATCCCTAGACTCTGTTTACCACTCATCGATTCGATTTATTACGGGTGATAGCTATGGTACTCACCATTGTATCTTATATAACAAGGTTGGATGGTCCTCCCTGACAGAGAGACGAGAACTACATTGGCACCTGTTCTTGTATAAAGCCATGCTTGGAGACTGTCTTAAATACATCTCATCTTTCCTGAAAAGGGACTCTGAACCCTAGGTACCAAGAGTTAACTCTGAACTAGGTAGATCTGCTTTTAGCTTCTGTGGCCCTAATACATGGAATGACCTGCAAACGACATTAAATTGACCACATTGGTACCCTTGAGTCGTTTTAAAACCTTGGTGAGCATACAAACCCCCACAATATGTATCGTTTTGAAATTTGTCTTAACTATTTATTTGTAAACCTATGAAATTCACATGTATACCTTTTGTTTTTTCTTTCCCTGATCTTCTGATGTATTGTGATGTTTTTTTCTATATGACTCTGTTTACCATCGATTCGATTTATTACGGGTGATAGCTCGCTGTGGAGACCTAGTTGGTAACACTTCATATTAAGGTCGTCTTTATAATGCATTATAGCGCATTTATAATGCATTATAATGTGCTTATAAGGCATTATACCACTTGTTATAAATGTTTATAATCATGTATAACAACTTATAACCACATTTATAACATATTATAAGTGCTGGTCATAATGCATTATTATGCTCAGTGGAACAGCACATTATAACTTAGGTGGTTATAAAGGCACATAGAGAAGTGCTGTAATGTATGTGTCATAATGCATTATAACCAATGTGTATGAAATGGAATAATGTCTTATAAACATCAATAATATGCTATAGCATGACTTTGAGACCTTTAAGTAAAGTGGCAACATACTTTAATGGTTATTAGCAGTTGTATCATTTTATAATACCCTATAGTATGACTTTGTGACCTTTAAGTAAAGTGACAAAACTTTGTATATTATGCTATAGCATATTGATGTTTATAAGACATTATTCCATGGTTTTAATGGTTTTAATGCATTATGACACAGACATTACAGCACTTCTCTATGTGCCTTTATAACCACCTAAGTTATAATAGTTATAATGTGCTGTTCCACTGAGCATAATAATGCATTATGACAAGCACTTATGTTATAAACGTGGTTATAAGTTGTTATACATGATTACAAACATTTATTAAGTGTTATAATGCCTTATAAGCACATTATAATGCATTATAAATGAGCTTATAATGTATTATAAAGGCAACCTTAATATAAAGTGTTACCACTACGGTGGCACTTGTTCTTGTATAAAGCCATGCTTGGAGATTGTCCTAAATACATCTCATCTTTCCTGAAAAGGGTCTCTGAACCCTACCAAGTAGGTCAAGTAATTTCCCCAAATTCAAAGTACCAAAAGTTAACTCTGAACTTGGTAGATCTGCTTTTAGCTTCTGTGGCCCTAATAAATGGAATGACCTGCAAACATTAAAAATGACCACATTGGTACCCCCGAGTGGTTTTAAAACCTTGGTGAGCATACAAACCCCCAAAATAGGCAACTGTTTTTAGATGAATGTATGCCTTTTGTTTTTTCTTTCCCTGATCTTCTGATGTATTGTGATGTGTTTTTCTATATGATATTGTATTACCCGACAACACTGAAAATGAGTTTAATTACTCAGAAAATATTCATTCATTGATTCAAATTTTATTTATTCTCGAAATTACACTGACTGGTTACCTGAATCATTGTCTATGCTTGTTTTTTTGTGCGATTTTGATGTAGAATATAGTGTTAACAAATTTTACAAAAGTCTCCTGTGGACAGGTGCTTACACTGTAAGCAAAACATCTACATCACAGTGATTGTGATATCTGGGGTGCATCAATTTGTTAGACATACTATCAGTCCGACAAGCATTAGTCCGACAACACCGTCGCATGCACTGCCGGTTACAACTAACCCGTTGCCGGGTTAATACTAACCCGTGGCTCCTGACATGCGTGGCAGGTTAAAACTAACTCATGACTTCCTGTGAGGTCAGGTTTAGGGTTGGGTTTTGGTAGGGTGTGAATGTTAGTACGTTGGACCAAACATGCATCCGTGATATCCATGCCAAATTAACATAACATGTCGATAATCGATTCAGCAACGCAATTCGACCGTATACAGTATGGAGGCATGGGTGACTAACGGATGGATGGACGGACGGACGCGAGATGCAGGTTTTCATAGTAAATGCGACCTATGGTCACAACAATATCTCACACTTATATAACGCCTTTCTGAGTACCCAAAGATGCTTTACGAGAGGCAAGAGGAAGCAACAAATATAAAAAATACTTTATTGGGGGGGGGGGGGGGGGACGACGACACTAAACGCCAGTTTAGGCATGAGTCAGACACGAAAGTAATGTAAGGCAACATTTACAGAGTGTTCAGCAAGGGAAATGACGGTACATAGGATTCCGGTGACCTGGAGCTCAGGTGCCTATATGCATGTTACGCCCAATGACATTCCTGGCACCATCCTTTCTTTTTTTTTTTTACTCTTTTTAAATGCACACCCTCACTCATCTAATACATGGTGTATCCCATACCACACAAACCTCAAATGTCCTTTTGAACATAGTCCAATCCTCTCACACAATAGTCACAAAAAAAAAACACCTGTAGCCAAATTCCAATACCCCAGCATGGTGGTGTTACGATGAAATTGGTGACCTGCTGAAATATGTGATAATCGTGTTTACATTTACATTCAGTGTCTGAATGTAAATTGTTACGGTTCATTTATTAGCAGAGTTCAACCTAGTGGTATTTAGGCCTTGTATTTAAAGATCTCCATAAAGTTGTGTGAAGTCCACAAGATAGATGGTCACATATTTCAGCAGGTCACCAATTTCACCATAACACCACCATGCTGGAGTGACCAAGTGAGCAAGTGGCCGAGATTTGGGAAGAAACGTCAAGCAGAACCCGACTCTAGGGTGGGTGGCCATCTGCCTCGACCATGTCGGGGGAGAGAAAAATAGAGAGACAGAGGAAATACGGGCAAATACAAGTAGTAGCAATAGAAATAATAAACGTAATAGTAATATATATATATATATATATAGTATAACAATGTCAGATAATATATAGTGGAATATGAATGTTAAGATAAAATACAGTGTAGTGGTGTAATATAACATGGTAGCAGTCCATGGTCATGCTGTGTAGTGGTGTAATATAATATGGTAGCAGTGCATGGTCATGCTGTGGTGTAATATAATATGGTAGCAGTGCATGGTTGGGCTCTGTGAGGAGGCAGAGTCCATAGTCACACTCTTGATAGGCTCTGTGAAGAGGGTTACAGCAAAACATCAAATGGAGACGGTGATGGTTCTAATTTTACCATTATGAGAATGTTTTTATTTTATATTTATAAGTGAATAATGTAAGTCTGAACCAGGACCTTAAATTAAAATATGTCCAGACCACCAGAAAAATGTAATGGAAAAACCCCAAAGAAATTATCCTAATAGTTATAGAAATATAGGACTGTCAGTTTAAGACAGTAAGAAACATTTTCAAAAAACCTTAGGCCTAGTTGTCGAATATAGTGAGCTGTCAATTTAAGATAGCACAATGGATAAACCTTTGAGAGAACTTTGAATGGAACCAAATGAAACGGTATA
Source organism: Electrona antarctica (assembly GCF_951216825.1). Lineage (NCBI taxonomy): Eukaryota > Metazoa > Chordata > Actinopteri > Myctophiformes > Myctophidae > Electrona > Electrona antarctica. Next base: position 13,139,178 of record NC_136797.1, read on the forward strand.
GGCCTACATTACCTTTCACAAATGAGAGAAATACCCTTTAAATAAAATCCTTTAGTCACCTTAGCCAATTCTAGAAAAACCCTTTGAACACAATCCAGGCAATGGATAAAACACCTTAGTAAAATACCCTTAAAAAGTAATTTGTCAGACGCAGGAATTTAGACCAAAACGAATTATAAAGTTTAGGGGAATTTATATAAATTGATTCTCAGTGAAAAGTTGTTACAGATCCACGCTTGACATAGGGTTATTCCATGACTGAATCACAACATTATTCCACAGTTTTACAACTTAATATAGTAGGGACAGAGACCAGGGGGTTAATCTGGCGACATAAATATCATAAGTGATAGGCCCTGAAATATTTGTTATGCATAACAGGATGGGGACAATACAAACGGGGCTTCTTTATCCGAGTCCACTTTTGTGGCACTTGAAGCAGAGAGAGGTATACTCACCCATCTCTTCCAAAACAAGTCAACTAGAGTCACCCTTCAGCGTGTATACAATTATTTTGTGAACAGTTCAAGTGGCATGACTGAGGTACCGATGCATTTCCATTGCTGACACACGGCAAAAGGCCAGGTCTGGGTTGGTACCAGGGAGTGAGTGACTAATCATTGTGGATATTCCTGCACTATACCTGCATCCAGTGACCTTGGTACAATATAGAAATTGATCTATTGAAGATTCTGACGTTCAAATGTACATATTTTTTGTTTTGATTGTATTGCTGTATTGTTGTATTGTGCTTTCTGCTTTGGCAATGTAAACGTATGTTTTCTCATGCCAATAAAGCCCTTTGAATTGAATTGAGTGAATTCACATAGTCATATATCTTCTGCAGATCAGCTTCCACCAACATGGTGGTGGTGTTAGAAGGACGTGTTAGAAGGAGGTGGTGTTAGAAGAAGGTGGTATTAGAAGTTGGTGGAAGCTGATCTGCTTGCACCTGCCATATATACAGGGGACTTCAATTCCCAACACAAGGTTTGGGGTTACAGCCAAACATCATCAAATGTCAGAGACAGAGCCAATGGGCCTCTAGCACCAACAAATTACTGTTTGACCCAAAAGAGCCCCCAAGCTTCTTCTCTGGACGATGGAACACCCATACCAACCCAAAACTGGCCTTTTGGAAATATATCAGCACCTCAGTCATGCCACAATGATGTCAGATCATATGAAGTGGTATAATAATGTTAAGATAAAATACAGTGTTGTGGTGTACTATGATATGGTAGCAGTCCATGGTCATGCTCTGTGAGGAGGCCTGGTCCACAGTCACACTCTTGATAGGCTCAGTGAAGGCGCTGTGAAGAAGCCTGGTCCACGGTCACACTCTCGATAGGCAGCTGGGGGTCCATAATACAAGTCCATGGAACTGCAGAGTGTGAGACAAAAATAAACACAGGGGAGTGGCTCCCCGGATGATGAGTTATTCTGTACAATGTTTATTTATTTGACAGGGACAATGCTCATTAATCAACATGTCAGTTTTCACATCCATGTAAATGGGCCAGAGTTAGCCAAAAGCTAGTTTACATCTGTAGACCCTGAGCAGGCTCTTAAAAATGATAAAACTATCCATACAAAAACACATACAATACAAGTGTTAATAACAATCGCACTGATTGGAAATGAACCCACACAACCAAGGGGGGAGGAGAGGAGAAAAGGGAGGGGGAGAAATAAAAAATAGAGCAAAGGTCCGACAGAGATACTACCCAGAGCAAGCAATCTTACAGGCAAATACATAATGATATAATTGTGAATACAATTATATATTATGACATCATTGATATACCATAACAAAAGGTTGTTATGGTAACGTTTATTTGACACTTATGTAGTAAAGCAGACACGTTTGTCGTTAACCATACCCTGTACATGTCTTTCTTTTAATATTTATACATATATTTTCTAAATTTCACACGTCTTCTGCAGATCAGCTTCCACCACATAATGGAAGGAGGTGGTGTTAGAAGGAGGTGGTGTTAGAAGGAAATGGTAGAGGAGATGGTGGAAGCTGATCTGCAGAAGACACTACCGCTTTTACCTGCACGTGCTATCTATACAAGGGACTATCATTCCCAACACAAGGATTAGGGTTACAGCTAAACTTCAAATGGAGAGACACTGATCCAATAAATAAACTTTTTCATGAAAACATTAAACGTTAGTTTCCGTCTCACAGATGAGGCATAACATGTCCACAGGTCTTTCCAGTGTGCTTGTCTTGGCCTGCATACAAATGACCAGCCCCTTTCCTCAGGTATCATCTGTGTGACTCTAGACATACAGTAGCACTATAGTATCTATGCATAGTTTCATTATATAGACATTTTAACGGTTAGGTTCTTAGCTTACATATGATACTTGATGACTATTTCCAGGCAGGCAGGCAGGCACACTGTTGCTGGCCTGGTCCACGGTCACACTCTTGAGGCAGCTGGGGGTCCATATTAGAAGTGCATGGACCTGCAGAGTGGGAGACATAAGAAACTCCGGGGAGTGGCTCCCCGGACGATGAGTTAGTGGTAGGCCTTACTGGACCGTGAGTCTGTACAGTGTTAATAAAAATCACACTGATGGGAAACGAGCCCACACAACCAAGGGGGGGAGGAGAAGAGGAGAGGGGAAGAAAGGCAGGGGGGGGATGGGAATGGAGAGGGGAAGGGGGAGACGTAGAGTTCTCAACAGACCTGAAAATGAAGGCCCGGTCCTATCCTACCCTAACTGGGCTGGCCCGAGGCTCTGCCCGACCACATCAATTACCATAATGTTAGGCCACTAGATGGTTCAATATACTGAGTGAGTGTGTGAGAGAACGGACTATATCACCGACAATAGCAAGACAATGTTATAGCGATATCAAATGCCTCAAGATTTCCAAAACAAGTCAAGATACTGCACTTTTTCACCCTTCAGTGTGTATTCGAGTCTTTTGTGAACAGTTCAAGTGGCATGACTGAGGTACTGACGAATTTCCATTGCTGAACAATGGCAAAAGGCCAGGTTTGGGTTGGTATGGGTGTTCTTGTGTGTCAAACAACAGTAGTGTGTTGTCCCATTGGCTCTGTGTCACTCCATTTTATGATGTTTGGCTGTAACCCCAATCCATCGACAACCATTCTCTACCCCAACCTAAACATAACCGCAAGCGCGAGAGCAGTGCAGTTTGGGCGGTAGTCCGACCATTGTTCCCGCATGTCAGACTAATGCTCCGTCGGAATTACGTGCGGATCCCGTCTTCTGCAGATCAGCTTCCACCAACATGGAAGGAGGTGGTGTTAGGAGGTGATGTTAGAAGGACGTGTTAGGAGGTGGTATTAGAAGAATTAGAAGAAGTTGGTGGAAGCGGATCTGCAGAAGACATATTGTAAATTAATTCACTCCTGCTGGTATTTGCACCTGCCATATATGGGCCATTCTACCGAATTGGTTCAAATTCAGAGTTGGAAATTGTGTGAAATTTGTATGCTATTTTGGAAAAGCTTTTACCATATTCATGTTGCACCAGATCTAAGGGACACATATATAGTAAAGGCACACTCAATTATCATATTGTATTTTAATAATGTATTGGAATATCATTCCTCTCCCAAACTTTGTCACTACTGAAACATAGACTATTACCTTCGAATAAAGATACTTATTTTAACTTTTTTTCAATTCCCCCCTGTACAGACCATTTTTAAGAATGTATGTAGGTGGTTCCACAATTAAATACATTTAAATTGACATGTTAACAACTTTTCTTATGTTGAATTATTGAGAGTAATCAAAATCTAAATGCAAGTGCCACAGAGCTTGTGGGTGTCGGGAAGAGTCAAGCAGATGATACCTGATGCAAAGGGAAGAGTCACATATGATACCTGATTTATGGGGCTTGTCAGATGTGTGCAGGACAAGACAAAGACAAACACACTGGAAAGACCTGTGGACAAGCTATGCCTCATCTGTGAGACGTACACTTACGTTTATCGTTTTCATGATAAAGTTTCACCCAGGTGTCGCCACACACATATGCCTGCTACACGGAAAACATTCACACACATACCTAAGCAGTTACGAGCAATGACATTCACCCACGTCTCGCCACACACAATGCCTGCTACACGCGAGGACATTCACCAAAATGTCGCCACAGTGATGTCGGATCATATAAAGTGGTATAATAATGTTAAGATAAAATACAGTGTAGTGGTGTACTATGATATGGTAGCAGACCATGGTCGTGCTCTGCGAGGAGGCCGGGTCCACGGTCACACTCTTGATAGGTAGCTGGGGGTCCATAATACAAGTCCATGAAACTGCAGAGTGGGAGACAAAAATTAACTCCGGGGAGCGGCTCCCCGGATGATGAGTTAGTGGCAGGCCTTACTGGACCGTGAGTCTGTACAGTGTTAATAACAATCACACTGATGGGAAACGAACCCACACCACCAAGGGGAGGAGGAGAAGAGGAGAGGGGAGGAGAAAAGGGTTCTCAACGGGCCTGAAAATTAAGGCCCTACCCTACTGGGCCAGCCCGAGGCTCGCCCCGACCATAACAATTACCATGATGTTAGGCCAGTAGATGGTTCAATATACTGAGTGTGTGAGAGAACGGACTTATCGCCGAAAAAGGATTTATGTAACTCACGTTGGCTGTTAACACAATGAATGGACAAAAGTGGTATGGCGCTTGGGTGCTGGTGATTTCAGGCTATTCCACTATGGTGCACATTTGGCTTCCATCTTGGATGCTAAAGCATAGCATCAATGCTAGCGAGCTAAAATGAGGCCCATTCTTGCTCTAGAAAACGCCAATGTTCCCATCACACTCACCAGATAATCAGAAAAGACCTTGAACATCGCAGATCAGTTCAAAACCATGGACAGCACATTAGTTTCAGAGAAAAAAAAGAGTGCAAAGGCCACAACTACCTAATGTGGTTGGTCATACAGAGACGGTGCGGGCGGGGCCCTAGCAATGGTGCACACAACTGGAGTGGTTAAAAATGGAAAATAGCAAGACAATGTTATAGCGATATCAAACGCCTCAAGACTTCCAAAACAAGTCAACAAGATACTGCACTTGACTGAGGTACTGACGCATTTCCATTGCTGACACACTGCAAAGGCCAGGTCTGGGTTGCTATGGGTGTTCCAATGTGCAGAGAGGAAGCTTATTTTGGGTCAAACAACAGTAGTGTGTTGCTGTTAGAGGCCCATTGGCTCTGTGTCACTCCATTTGATGATGTTTGGCTGTAACGCCAATCCTTGTATTGGGAATTGAAGTCCCCTGCACAGAAGGCATGGGCGCTGGTACCAGTGGGAGTGAGTGAATTCACATCATCATATGTCTTCTGCAGATCAGCTTCCACCAACATGGAAGGAGCCAGCAGGTGGTGTTAGGAGGTGGTGTTAGGACATGTTAGGTCGTATTATAAGAAGGTGGTATTAAGAGGTAACCTGACTTCGCCAGATTGCGGCAGTATTGAGTTCACCAGTTCCCTCCTCCTGCCTGCATCTGGGATCTCTCAAGCAGAAACGATGAACCCAGAAGCAGCGGGCCAAACATTTGATATCTCCATAATAATTTCAAGTTCTAGTCTTGGTAGGTTGTGTTTACATTTGCGCTGTGGCAGCGCTTCAATATGTCATAAGTCTTGCGTTGATCCCGCCTCTAGCGGCCTCATACAGCCGCATATCGCTCCGGACAGAATTTGCATGTTCTCCCCGTGTCCCCTAGGGTAGGTACCCTCATAAAACATGCAGAAATCCTGGTCTCTAAACTGCCTCCCCCTGGCCAACCGGGGCGCCTGATGGAGGGGAAAGGAACTGGTTGGAATAACGTGTTCCTTCCACGCGCTACGTCCAACCAGGGAATCCCCCCCCTGTCAGGTGTAAAGGAGCAACTTGGACACTCATGCATGAAGGAAGCATGAGTTCAAGTCCGTTGCTCTCCCCAGGTTGGCGGAGGGTGTGTAGAGCCCAGGATCACATTAAATAATTGACACAGGGGTGAAAAATGGGTTACAAAATCGTGGGATAAAAATTAAAAAATATATTTAAAAAAAAGAAAAATACATACACTAGCTAGGCCACACACATTGTATGTAACTATGGCAAGGCGCCGATTATCAAAACATAAAAATGTAATAGTAAACTAAACTGTGTAGGCACACGCACACTGGCACAGAGACCAGAAAAGAGAAAGCAACAGATATGGGGCATAATTGGCACACAGCACAGCGCAGCCGCCAACCATAAGAACACAATACAAAATATAACATTAACACTAGTGGTACAGCAGCGACCTTCAGAACACAATAGAAGACATAGGTCATAGCAGCCAGCAACAGTTGGCACGTCATCAGAATACAATCTGCTATTACCTTCCACATTCAGGACAGTCACTGTCAGCACGGGGGTTATAAAGTTTAGGGATAAAGTTTGCGCACTTCTGACTTCTTCTCTAACAGCGCAATTCAACTTCAGCCAGTCAATTAGTGGGACATCGCTGAGAGTGCAGAGAACGTGCACACATCAAAAGCACACACAGCTGACAGATAGGTTGTTAATTAAGGCTGAACTCCGATGCAGTTGCAAAGGGAAATAAAGAAGAATAAAGAATGACTTCTGTCCGTGACAATAACCAGTCCCACAGTTTGAATTCTGTACACACGCACAGAGAGCAAAAATGATATGGGGAAAACAAATGAAAATGTTATTCTTTTTCCTCGACTTTTGTAATCTTGTAGTACTTGCAGTTCAATGTATTTTCAAGAAAAGAAGGAAGTACTTGCAGTTTCTACTTAAGTAAAAGTATCAGTACCCAATCGTATACATAGTCTGGTTTGGTAATCAAGAATTACTTGAGGAAAATTACAAAAGTATTGGCACCAAAATATACTTAAAGTAAAAGTACTAATTGGGCAGAACGTCCAGTTTAAGAAGTTTTCAAATGTAACTTTTTTTTTTAAATCCTTGGAACATAACAGATGTACAAGCTCACAAAGTGACACGTTGTGAGCTTGGGGTTACAACCAAACATCATCAAATGGAGAGACACAGAGCCAATGGGCCTCTAGCACCAACTCACTACTGTTTGACCCAACAGCATGTGCACCAAGGTACTCCCCCGCTCGATCATGATTGGAGGAAACAAAAACGAAACCTAAGGTTAACCCTGTATTCCCCATCGATGATGTCACTGGAGGACAGTTTCTGAACTGCCCACAGTCCTCCTATGAGACACAGACTGAGTAGAAAAGATTTGCGCCATTTTTTTCATGATTATTAGTGAGGACCTATTATATGAAGATAGGTTGAAAAGTGGTGAAGTGAAATCACTGAATATACCTTTAAGTAGAACCTGGCAACAGCAGACGTTATGATTATGGATGATTCTGTGCCACAGAGCTTGTGGGTGTTGGGAAGAGTCAAGCAGATGATACCTGATGCAAAGGGTCACATATAGAGTCACATATTTAAGTTGCTTGTCAGATGTGTGCAGGACAAGACGAAGACAAACACACTGGAAAGATATGTGGACGAGCTATGCCTCATCTTTGAGACGGACACTGACGCTTGTTTTCACGTGTCGCCACATACATAATGCCTGCTACACGCGAGGACATTCACCAACATGTTGCCACAGTGATGTCAGATCGTATAAAGTGGTATAATAATGTTAAGTGTAGCGGTGTACTATGATATGGTAGCTGCTACCATATCATAGTACACCACAACACTGTATTTTATCTGGACAGAGCACGACCATGGTCTGCTACCAGGTAGCAGACCATGGTCGTGCTCTGTCCACACTCACACCCTTGATAGGCTCAGTGAAGGCTCCGTGAAGAGTCCAGGTCCACGGTCACACTCTTGATAGGCAGCTGGGGGTCCATAATACAAGTCCATGAAACTGCAGAGTGGGAGACAAAAAATTAACTCCGAGGAGCGGCTCCCCGGATGATGTGTTAGTGGCAGGCCTTACTGGACCGTGAGTCTGTACAGTGTTAATAACAATCGCACTGATGGGAAACGAACCCACACCACCAAGGGGAGGAGAAGAGGAGAGGGGAGGAGAAAAGGGAGGAGGGGATGGGGAGGGGGAGACAGAGTTCTCAACGGGCCTGAAAATTAAGGCCCAGCCCTACCCTACCGGGCCAGCCCTACCCTACTTTAACTGGGCCAGCCCGAGGCTCGGCCCGACCATAACAATTACCATGATGTTAGGCCACTAGATGGTTCAATATACTGTGTGTGAGAGAGAACGACTTATCACCGAATTTTTTTTTATGTAACTCATGTTGGCTGTTAACACAATGAGTGCCGCCTGCTGGACAAAAGTGGTATGGCGCTTGCGTGCTGGTGATTTCAGGCTATTCCACTATGACACGCTTTTGGCTTCCATCTTGGATGCTAAAGCATAGCATCAATGCTAGAGAGCTAAAATGAGGTCCATCCTTGCTCTAGAAAACGCCAATGTTCCCATCACGCTCACCAGATAATCAGAAAAGACCGTGACCATCAACAATCAGTTCAAAACCATGGACAGCGCATTAGTTTCAGAGGAAAAAATAAGAGTGCAAAGGCCGCAAATACCTAATGTGGTTGGTCATACAGACACGGTGCAGGCGGGGCCCTAGCAACGGTGCACACAACCTGATCGGTTAAAAATGGAAAATAGCAAGACAATGTTATAGCAATATCAAATGCCTCAAGACTTCCAAAACAAGTCAACAAGATACTGCACTTGATTGAGGTACTGACGTAATTCCATTGCTGACACACTGCAAAGGACAGGTCTGGGTTGCTATAGGTGTTCCATTGTGCAGAGAGGAAGCTTCTTTTGGGTCAAACAACAGTAGTGTGTTGCCGTTAGAGGCCCATTGGCACTGTGTCACTCCATTTGATGATGTTTGGCTGTAACTCCAATCTATGTATTGGGAATTGAAGTCCCCTGCATAGAAGGCAGGTGCTGGTACCTGTGGGAGTGAGCGAATTCACATCATCATATGTCTTCTGCAGATCAGCTTCCACCAACATGGAAGAATGTGGTGTTAGGAGGTGGTGTTAGGACATGTTAGTAGAAGGTGGTATTAGAAGAAGGTGGTATTAGGAGGTGGTATTAGAAGAAGTTGGTGGAAGCTGATCTCCAGAAGACATGATAATGTGAATTAATTCACTCCTGCTAGTACTTGCTCCTGCAATATATACAGGTCCATCTCAATGAATTAGAATATTGTAAAGGCGCTATATAAATTAAAGTTATTATTATTATTATAATAGTGTGTAAAAGTTCATTTTGTCTCCCCCACTATAATTCAAAAAGTGAAATTTTCATATATTCTCAATTCATTGTGCATAAAGTGAAGTATTTAAAACCTTTTTTGTTTTAATCTTGATGATTATGGCGTACAGCTCATGAAAATAAAAAAATCCTATCACAACAAATTATAATATTTTACGAGACCACTAAAAAAAATGTTTTTTTAAACAAGAAATGTCGGCCATCTGAAAAGTATACTAATGTGTAGAGAGAGCGCTTTGTCTGACGATGTGCATTTTATTATTTAACAGTTTGCAAAAAAAATAGACGGTAGCACATGCTGTTGACTGCCTGTTTCATGGAGGCTCTTGATAATAATGGAGGATTTATATAGCACTTTTCTAAGTAGGCCTCCTCAAAGACGCTTTACATGTTATGTATTGGATTGGTGCTTAAATCCTTTTAATGGGCAGCGACGAGTTGTGATGCGAGTCTAAACTTCACCACTAAACTATGCCCCCCAAATATTTGCAGCTTGGTTAAAAGCTTGGTTAAAAGCACTCGAAATAAAAAATAACCTTTGAGCACCCAAGGTTCTTCCATTAAAACGATAGTTTGGACTATATATAGCTTGAAAATCTGTGCCGAAGCTCGAATCCTAAAAACAGGGCTTGGGGACAGCCTTACGTTACACCCCTAGTCATGATACACCATAAGCCTTGGTGGCTTGGATTGCAGCCTTATGAAGTTTTATGAATTTTTCCAGAAAACTATGGGGAAAATAAATCGACTTTCAATCTGTGGCACTACAAAATGGTCGTCACTAGGCTGTGATGCTATGCTTTATCATTCAAGATGGAAGCCAAAAGCGGACGTGCGTCATAGTGGAATAGTCTAAAAAATAAACAGCACCCAAGCGCCATACCACCTTCGTCCAACAGGCGGCACTCATTGTGTTAACCATACATTGTATTCATATTCGACAAGGTAACTTTTACACAAAACCTGTCTGTCGTTTGATCAGTCACGCCACCATATATGGCCGTCAGTCCCTCACTGTACACTCAAGACACTGTGCATAAACAAACCCACACACTCCCTAAGCCCCCACTGCCACCCTTAGATCTCCATATATCGACCTGTTCTGACATACCATATGTTGATCTGACTTCATCAAACCCTGTACACTCAAGACATGCTCCATATATGCGCCAGTACAGAATAAATAAAAAAAGTACAATTTGTTTTTTTTTCTACTTAACACTTAACTTTTATAGCAACTGTAGGTCACAGTTTCCTACTATGAAAACCTCCAGTCAGTCTGTGAGTCAATTCATTCCATATGTTGATCTGACCTCATCAAATCCGAAGTAAAAGAATAAATACTGCAATATAGAAATACTATGTTAAGTAAAAGTCCGGAATTCAAAATGTACTCTAGTAAAAGTAGCTACAAAAGTATTGACATTAATGTACTTAAAGTACCAAGCATAAAAGTACTCATTATGCAGAATGTCCCATTTCAACTTTTCAAATGCATGCAAATCTTTTGAAAATAGATCTACAGATAAAAATATGGCAAACCAAAAGCACAAAGTAAGTAACCACAGCAAATAAAATCCAAAACACGCAATAATAATATTAATGAATGGCCCAGTATACACCTATATGTCCTCAAACCTATTATTGGCACAAAACTCAATCTCAAATATACATGAAATATGGCACGGGTGGGAAAAACAGTGAATGGTTAGTTAGTCCTACAATAAATCACAAATAAAACATAATGGTTTAGCCCTCCATACATCCTCAATCATCCCAGCAACATTGACAAAAATACAAAACAACAAAATATACGGTACTCAAGGCTCCCTCTGATAGACAATATACAATGTTATAACCCAGGAACGGACGGTATCCAGAGAACTGGCCAGTTTACCAAGTCGGCATAATTTAGTGAATTTTAGTTTTACTTCACCTTCATTTAAATTGCATTGAATTGAGAGAGAGAGAGGATATAGTTGTTTAAAGTTAACACTAGAGAAACTAGGAATGCTAAAAGTACTGAAACAATGTAATTCATTAGTAAACAATTCCTGAAATGGTAGGCCATCATTGGTATTCACATACTCACCTTTTTATCATCATCTAGCTGACCATTTAATTCCACAAAATAATTTGATCACTTTGGAAATGAACTATAACATCTGCGAGTTTGACATACTACACTGATGAAGACAGCATGTTAGCATAACGATGAAGACATTGATGAAGAATTTCCGCAGTGGCGACTCCGGTATCCAAACGGACCTGGAGGCTCTGGAGATACAGCATGCCTAGAATTTTGAAGATTATCAAAAATCCTCATAAAACCTATCCTCCCTACCCTGTATTGATGCCAGTGTCCCAGCTCTGCAAAATAAAACTCTATAGGCTAACAGGGAATATAGTATGCCACCAATTCCAAACATATCCCCATATTGCCAAAATGAATGATGAAAGCATCAACATTATTTGCTCCAGGTTCTCTCACCCTTAGGTTGGTCTTCCAAACAAACACCCAAATCAGGCTTCTGGCAAACAGAAGGCCTCAAACCATGGCCACCCCTTTTATGCACTCCCCTTAAAGGGGCAGCAAGTGCTGTCTTAATGGGTTATGTTGTGTCATTTAGTGTTAAGAGTGATCCTATTGTGTGGCCTGTAAATCTAAGGGGCAAACACTTTAAATGGTGTACTTCAGTGTTCTGGAAACAAATATTAACACAAAATGTACACCTGTGATCTGTTACGGAAAGTCTGAGGACATGGACACCAAGCTTACATTTCCAAACCGACTAAATATAATAAGATTGTAGTCTACTAAATCTACAGTAGATTTTGTGTGACGCGTTGTGAGCTTGTAGATCTGCTATTTTCAGCATGCAACCAAGTGTAAAATGACTTATACTGGATCTCTTGTTGACTAGTCCCTTCCTAACATTTTAGTCTAGTTTTTATTTGTTGACGAAATTGTCAATATATTTAGTCTTAGTTTAGTCATCATAGCTTAGTTTTCATTTAGCTTCCATTTAGTTTTCGTCAGTGAAAAAAGGTAGCAAAGGTAGACTAACATTTTTCGTCTTAGTATTTGTCGACAAAATCAACACTGATCTCCACTCCACACCAGGCCCACATGCAGAGGGGGTGGCTTTTGGGGCTTGAGAACCTGCTTATTTAATTATTAATTAATTATTTTATATTTATAAGTGAATAATGTAAGTCTGAACCAAGACCTTAAATTAAAATATGTACAAGCTCACAACGTGACATGGTGTGACACGTTGTGAGTGTTTGTTTGGATGCGTGAGTGCATACATGTGTCTCACCGTGATCAGATGTAAGAAGGAACCTCCCTTGAGTCCCTTCCAACTCCAAGGAGAAAAAAAAGGCTCAGAATCACTAACATTTCTGAGTGCGTGAGTGAGATCTTTGTGCTCACTGACTGTATAGCTTGTGGATTTCTGATAGGCAGAGACCATTTTTCCAGGAGAACATGAGAACTGCTATAGCGATCAGCCTGTGCTAGCTGAAATCCGCAATGACTCAGCATTTAATGGACTCAGTAATTGAGGGCAGAGTGTAAATGCCTTGCCGATTCAATTAACCCTATAACAGTGGGCAGGGTGTTTTTTCTTTTCTTTTGTTTTTTCTTTCATTCTTTTTTTTTTAGATGTTGGTGTGTCATGTGTGTGTGTGTGTGTGTGTGCGTGCGTGCGTGCGTGCGTGCGTGCGTTCGTGCGTGCGTGCGTGCGTGCGTGCGTGCGCATGCACGTGCGTATGGAAGGGGGTGTTAGGAATATCAAGAGTCAACACTACCAGATGTTAGCCTTCCTTTACCACTGACAGTCTGACACTCACAGACCTGTCATGGCCCTGAAGCTTAGATGAACCCCCATGAACATAGAAATACTTTATGGAGCACATATATCTCTTGAGACAGACTTTGGTTCACACAATTTCCAAATGCTTCTGCCGAATGGTCTGTAGTAGGCTATGGAAATGAGTAGAAAATAAAGTGGATAAGGCTTTTGTTAACTAGTCCAGCAGAGCCAGTGTATCTGCTGCATGGCTATCCAACCTTTGATGAATTGAACATGGTGGACCCTGTTGTAAACAAGTGTAATGCTTAATTGGGTCGTCCACTCACAGTTAACAGCCTTTGTATTGAGTTTGTGCTTGAAATGTACTGTAATTCTGCAAACTGTTAATAGAATTTTCAATCAATCAATCAAACCACCTAACCAGCTTGACCGTCTTACCAGCCGGGCTTCGCTGGTTTGTCCAGCAGACCAGCAGACTCCAGCTTTGCTTACTGGGTGACCAGCCATATAAGTTGACCAATACTGACAAACCAGCAAAACCAACCTGGCCCAGCTTTTCCAGCCTGGTAAAAAAAAAAGAAGAATAAGCCTAACACCAGCTAAAATAAGCAAGCATCCTCAACGCTGGCCTATGCTGTTTTTATTTTACTTTGGCCCCTTTTCCACCGGTTGGGAACCGGTTCAGTTCAGAACCAGTTTTTAGTCCATGAGCCAGACCTTCGAAATTGGAACGTTAATTATTAATTGAGTGGGCAAAACCATATTAAATTGTTTATAGGATCAACTTAAGTAAATAATATATGATAACCCTTCCAACAGGAGTAGCTTTTTCATATTTATCACACATTTTGTAATTTTCACCTATAGGCTACAGTAGGCCTATATGTGATAGGTGACAGGTAAAAAAATATATGTATCACCATGAAACGTCCCCAGTTGATTACTTACACGAAGACAATGATTTATTGTATTACACATTTTCTGAAATTGCACATTTAAATATGCAAATTAGGCATTATGTAGGAAAATATGCAAAAACGTTAATTAACTTATAATGACAATTTAATATCGGTATGGTTTGGCATAATTAACGTTCCAATTTTGGAGGTCTGGCTCATGGACTAAAATCTGGTTCTGAACTGAACCGGTTCCCAACCGGTGGAAAAGGGGTCTTTGAGCATAATGTATGCACCCCAACCCCCCCCCCCCCCCCCCCCCCACCCCCGCCATTGTGACATCATGTGGCAGCAAGTCAATGGCAAAATGGCAAAATAAACCTGTACTGTATGTTTGTCCATTTTTACATGGGCGGAATTACAGTACCATTCAACGATTATGGAAGAGATATCGTCTGGCTTGAGAGACGATAGAGAACTTGGCTGCTCAAGTGCAAAATGTGGAGATAATAATAGATCAGTTCCATTTCGCTAGATGCCTCGGGTAAAGCAGCGGTGGAGAAATGTCATCTTACTAATACAGCTAATGAGAGCGTGAGTGCCTCAAGAGGCCATAACAAACCAGTGTCTAGCCTGCTGAACAAAACAATCAGAAGACCCATAATAGCTCTAAGAGCCCATTTCCAATTAGGGATATTTAGCACCGCACTCTTGGAAGCACTTAATACTAAGCCACATACAGTAGCTATGGATATTATTATTAATGCAAGTGTCCTAAGTCCTCGTAGACCATAACTGTAACTCCTTTGGAAAATATATTCCCACTCCACATTTCCCTGGCTGTCTGGAGGGATGCATTTGGGGGTTTAAACCAGGGTTACTCAGTACAAGGTTCTGACTCATGACCACATGTGCTTGATTGATTGAACATTTTATTTCACAGTATGTAGAATGATATGGCTACATTTCAAACGAAAGCACAGGTCAATACAAAAACTGTTACTCTGGACACACCATGATTAAAGGACCACTTCACCACTTTTCAACCTATCTTCATATAGCTCCTCACTAATAATCATGATAAAATGGCACAATTTTTGTCTACTCAGTCTGTGTCTCATAGGAGGGCTGTGGGCAGTTCAGAAACCTGTCCACCAGCGACATCATCGTTAGGCAGGTTTTTTTTTAATTATTTTTTACAAAAAGGTTTAGATTTGTATTATTGTGAGAACGATGGCTTCCATTTTCGCATTGCAACTTTTCGGGACTAGAAAGCCTGCCGTTTCTATTCGCTTGGATTCCCCATCGATGATGTCACTGCGGTGGACAGGTTTCTGAACTGGCCACATCCCTCCTATGAGACACAGACTGAGTAGAAAACAATTGTGCCATTTTATCATAATTATTAGTGAGGACCTATTATTCATATAGATAGGTTGAAAAGTGGTGAAGTGGTCCTTTAAGCACTCACACTTGTTTACAACATGCAGCTCGTAAGACTTTGTTTTGCGACTCATATACAGTAGATCCAGAATAAGCAAAGAGAATTCTGTCAAGTTGTATGTTGACCCTGGAATTACATTGTTTTCCAGAGTCTAGATCTTCTCCAGATAGTTTTCATTAAAATAATAATGATAATAATAAAACAATCAGGGGTTGTGAGAATGTTGTGTTAAGCTACAACTAGCTGGATGGTTAGAATATGTTTTTGTTTGATCAATTATTAACCACCTCCACATAACGTATTCCACTAGCTCTCATTAGCTCTAATCAATGGCTATAACTGTGACCCCACAAATACTTTTTTACTCAAATGAGTGATGTTGCAACATGGGCTCTTCTTCTTATATAGCCTATAGGAAGTGGCTATTTTGATCTCACTGACAGCATGATAGAAGAATACCCTATTAAAGGTCTACTCTGTGGCTTGCACTGCCATCTACTGCATGGTTCTGTCAAGCACACACACACACACTTGTGAACATACCTGTATTTATATTTCAAGGTTTAGTACTTCTACCACTGTTATACACCTACATTTATAGTAGATTACTATCACTAGTTCTCCATTGTATGAAATTACAGACATAGACGCTACTGAATATTACCAACTAATGTATATCATGCATACAGTATCTAATCACACCTTATTCTGGACGGGAATCCCTTTTGGTGTTTTAAGCATTATGTTATACATTAGCTATTGAAAAATAGCAGATCTACAAGCTCACTTGGTGCCGCGCTACAAGCTTGTAGGTCTGCTATTTTTTTTTATCGTGACAATGTGGCGCAAATCTTTGAATATATATTCTTTCAGAGCGAACATTTTTAATTCAAATCTTTGCTTTTGGGGGGGGGGGGGGGGGGGGGGGGGGGGTCCCTGGAACAACATATTTTCAGATGGGGGTCTGCGGGTCTGCAGCCAAATATATATAATTCTGGGGGTCCTAGACATGAAAAGTTGAGAACCACTGACATAGAAAACTGTCAGGATTCAGGAGATATTTGTAGAATCGATGGTAGGTCTAAATGGGTTAATGCGGCATGCAGGTTAATATCAGAATACTGATATATTAATTAATTTCAGCGGTCACAATTACAAAAATGAAAACATTACTCGCTTTCATGACTTCAGTCTATATATTAGTAGCTAGTTATTACACTTTTATTTGTCTTTTTTGTGTCCAATGTATAGTTTGTAGTTAAGTTCAAAAAGTTAGCATAAGTAGCCTATAACTAAACGATAAAAAAAAATCACTTTTCAGGATTCCACTTCAAAAATAGCAAAAAAAATAATTCAGGATTCTAATTCAAAAAGCCCTTTAGGGCGAGGACCGAGGTCGCTTCTTGCCCTCAGGCGTCTTACTGGTATACTGTATATAGCTCCAAAGAAAAGGAGGGTTGGCAAACCCATCAGTTGATTTTAGGAATCTTCCAGGTGTCCTATGGGTATTGCCACTGAATAAACTGGTGACAACTTGCTAATAGGACAGATTGCAAAACAAAAGGGCATAAGGTCTCAGCTCCACTATGTGACACATTTGAACCATTCTTCTGGGACACTTCTTCTGCTCAATCCATATGAGCTCAACACCTTTTCATGAGAAGAACGACCATAACAGCAGCATATCTTACATGTTTTAAATTAATGATATAGATAGGCATATGGCCAATGCTGTGAGAAGATATGCTATATGGTATGGTCATTTATGGTTAGATTTGCTATTTTATGGCCTGGGCCGTGGCTCAGCAGTCCAGGCACCTTGGCTGCATGGTATTCTGAGTCTGGCAGTGTGCCGTGGGTTCGACTCCCGATCCCGACGGCCTTTAATGCATGTCACCCCCCCATCTCTGTCCCCCATTTCCTGTCAGCCTACTGTCTGTCCCTCTATAAAAAAATATTAAAAAAAAATCACACCTGTGTGAAGTGAGGGGCGCTAATATATTAAAGTCTAACTCATATTGCTATGGTTAGATGATGTAAAACAAACAATGTCAAAATGATGCATGAATTAAGAGAATGGCAGATCGAGTGGCAAAGTGAGTGACAAAGTGAATTTAATGTTGTTTAAAGTCATTTAATGCAATCAGATAGGACTTTTCTGTTTGGATGTATGGGTTGTCAACTCAAGGTTTGCCACTCAGTAGACTTTCCCGCATAACTTCCGGGTATGATGATGATGTCAAACGCATACCCTCTATTCTCTTCATTGTCAATGGCGTTTTTAAAAACAGACATTGAACTAAAACCTGGAGGGCCCTCAATAAAGGCGAAAGCTATATTATTAGGCCTATAGAATTTTCTTCATTTCCCCCACAAATTCATAAAATAGCTGATGTGTACAATGTTCACGAATGTGACACACTGTGAGCTTGTAGATCTGCAATTTTAGTTTTTTGTGGTGGTTGAGAATAACAACAGGGCTCCTTGACAAGACAACCAAGACAGACTGGGAAGGAAGAGACGGCAGACTGCAGTGATATCTGTGAAGTTGCTTCACAAGGAGGATAACCCATATAGAGCCATAGGACCACCTGACCTCTCCTCGTTCAATGTACTCCTTGGCAAGCACCCGGAAGCACTGCTTGAACGTGCGCATGCGCGCTTTGTTTGTTTCAGCTTGAGTTCTTCACACACACACACACACACACACACGCACACAACAACAGTGTGTTAACCTCAGTCTCTCTCTGGTAACTTGAGTTGTTTGCAGAGATTACAGCACCAGCCAACAACAGCAGGGCCTGCAACAAACGTGTTCGACACTGCTGCTGCGGATAGCAACGTTTAGCTCTTTAGTATAACTGGAGGGACATTACTTTAATTTAAAACACGCCTATAACGCTGCTATAGAGAGTCACACAACAACATGGCCAATGATCAATCATCACTGTTACTTCGTAAACAACTTTCAGGTAAGAAGTTCTCTAAATCTCTATTATTAAAGTGTTCATTTTGGCAACAGCTGCCTGCGATGTCATTGTTGTTTTCCTAAAGACGTAGGTAGATCCGTAATGAACTATATGCGAAGTCATAATGCTAAATGTTTGTTAGCCAGTCGTTGCTCAATGCTGTATTTCAGCACTCCCATGTGTCCATTAATGATATTTATAACGTCACGACTGAGCAGCTCTGAGTCGGATATATCCTTTTAGAAGACACGTGTTTCCTCTTCTGACATCGACCGAGACACACTCTTAAACAATGTCAGGTTGGAAGCTCGGACATGATATGGGATTAAACATTGTTTTTGTTGTTTTCAGTTGATAACTCCTGTATAGCATGGTTAATTTCGGACCAAGCCGATTTATGGACAAAATCAAATATCAGGATTTATTTCGACCTCTATCTATATTGGTGTATATTAAAAAATATATAATAATAATAAAAGATATGCTCTACACTACAAGCTTAAGTGGTTAAAATGATTAGACAACAATGTCTTTCACAACATTACAATGTATTACAATATCTCAACTCTCAATATCTAGGCTGTATATGAGCAATATAAAATCCTAAACCAAGTGTTTTGTTCCAGAGTTAGGAAAAGAAAAGAGGAGGCCTTCGTAACCTGAGAAGAAGGCCCCTGAGGCTGAAAACATATTGTTTTCAGCTCGTTGTCAATACATTTGTTTGGGAGCTTTTCTTTTCTTTTCCTAGTTACTTTTTTGGATTCTGCACCCATTGAAATTTGTGGATGTGCGTGCACCTCTTCTTGACCATTGTTGTTCCAGAGTTAAACAAGAACCCTGTGGAGGGCTTCTCTGCTGGTCTCATAGATGACGACGACATCTACCAGTGGGAAGTGGTCATCATCGGTCCACAAGATACAATGTTGTGAGTTGAAATGAAACGGCTGTGAACGATATACTCTGCTATTTCACTGACACTGCTCGCCCTTGTCCTTGGTTACTGTGATCAGTCGTCTTGTCATTTGCAGTGAGGGAGGTTTCTTCAAAGCAAACCTGATCTTCCCCCATGAATACCCTTCGAGACCTCCCAAGATGAAGTTCATCACAGAACTCTGGCATCCCAATGGTAAACCCGGCCTATCCTTCCCTGGCTAGACCATTATGTCATATCCTTCATATGTTAAAAAATATGTTATTGGTTATAACATTAAGACAGCCCACACATAGCTCCCATCCATCACACTAAAGGTGGTTGCACACTGGACGCGTTTTTCGGAAAGCCGATGGAGAAATGCTGCTAAAAATCAGAAAAACGCGCTCTGTGTGCAGGGACCTGCAGGGAGTCTAATAAAATATAAATGTGAAATAAACCCGTAACTTTCCAGGAACACACTGAAGTCGCAATCTGTTCAAGTAATTATCGAGGTTTAATGTGATCATATGAGAGTTATACATTACAGAGACAATCAGGTCTCAGCAGTCTGTCTGTGAAATATATAGTGGTTTACAGCTCCTGTAGTGGTTGGGTATCAAGCAAGTAAGCTGGATTCATGATTCATGGGACATATCCTGAAAACTAGTGAACAGATTGTCTTGAAATATACTGTGCAGTGTGTCCCCTAATCATAACCTCTCTTGTGGCCCAAAATGTAATGAACAACACACATTTTCTCCGCCTAGAAACGAACTTACTAAAAGTCAGGATATCCACTAGGCAGGGAGACATTTGGACAGAAGTTTGGACCGATTTGACTACTGACGCATGCATATCAGAACACATGAGAAATCCTATAGGGAAAGAGAAATGGGCGGAGTTTGGGCAGAGCCTACCTTAGAAGGACTCGTTCTGGGCACCATGTTGTTTGTTGGCTTGCTCTGAGGCTACACAGTGTTTAGTACAGCTAGCGACCAGTGACACCATTGAAAGCTAGACCAAACAATATCGCTGTTAACGTTTTATTTTATTTTGGCTACATAAACACTACAGGGTTCATTTCAAGTACTGATTATTATCATGGGATTATTATCCATGCAGGAGTCACTGAATAAGTAAACGGGACATGAGCTGTCTCATGAGCCACTGTCGTGTAAACAAAGGCTAGAACCACGTTATATGTAAACAGCGTGTAGCATTAACGTTTGGATTCTAACTTACCTGTTTGAAAATGCCATAAACACACAAAAATGTTGTTGAAAGTTATGTTCCAAGCCATACGATACGACGTTTCTTTGATAACACGTCTGATTTTTCCATTTTGCTTGCTATCAGTGGCAAAGAATGGCGACGTATGCATCTCAATTCTGCATGAGCCTGGAGTGGACAAATATGGCTATGAGAAACCAGAGGAGCGTTGGCTGCCAATCCATACAGTGGAGACCATCATGATCAGCGTTATATCCATGTTGGCAGACCCCAATGATGAATCTCCTGCCAATGTAGACGCAGCTGTAAGTGCCTTTTTATGGTTTTTTATTTGGATGCTATGTATGCTGGGGTTAGTCCTGATGTAAAATATCTGCAATTAACCCATTTAGGCCTGACGTCGAAATAAAAAAAAACGTTCGCTCTGAAATAATATATATTCAAAGATTTGTGCCGCATTTTTACGATTTAAAAAAAAATAGCAGACCTACAAGCTCGTAGCGTGCCACTCGGTGGCGCGCTATGAGCTTGTAGATCTGCTATTTTTTTCAATAGCTAAAGTGTAACATAATGCTTAATTAAAACACCATAAGGGGTTCCCGTCCAGAATGGGTTAAAACACAGTGAAATGCCTATAATTCAATTGCGTTGGACACTATACTTTATTTGAAGTGGATTATAAACTATACAAAAAAAGCATTATTCCTTCAACATACTATATTGATGGCACCTTCATAATTGATATGTTGTCACTGTCGGGCAGAAACCTTGTATCTCCATTTTGATCCGTTTCCTGTTTCTTTGTAAATGAATTCCCTTTTCTATACTTGTATATTAGTGTCGCTTTAATGTAGCAAAAATAGCAGATCTACAAGCTCATGTGTCGCATTGCGATGTGTTGGGAGCTTGTAGATCTGTTTTACACTGTGTTTTAAACATTTTGTCTACGATGACATTCCCGTCGTAGGGACGCCAGGTTGAAAGCAGTTTGTTTTGTGGGTTTTTAGAAATATGTAGCCTATGAAAAGAAAAGTGCTTGTGACAACATATCTTTGGGTTTTTTTTGTGCTCTGCTCTGCAGAAAGAATGGAGGGAGGATCCCAGGGGAGAGTTCAAGAAGAAAGTTGCACGCTGTGTACGGAAAAGTCAGGAGATGGCTTTTGACTAGGTTTTCTAATTAACTTGGGAGTGTGAGTACCACCACTTGTCAGGCGATTTGTGTTGACTGATGACATGATGTTCCTGTGAGTTCAGGGTGTTCCACAAGTGAATACAGTCAGTGTCTAGCTGGGTGGAAATGGTAGCCAGTCGAAAACCGGGGTGGGGAAAAGGATAACGGTTGGGTGGATGGGCCCATAATGGATAAAATGGTTTATCACACACTTTAAGGGCCAATTCATACTCCTATTTTACCGCTGTTTCGGCGCTGTAGTGCCGAAATGATTTCGGCTCGTCAGAAACTTTCAGTAGCACCGAAGAGCCGACTTTAGGAAGGTCCCCGCCCCCCCGAACCTCAAATGACGTCACATTGTAGGCTCTACTGAGCCGAACCGACTTTTATTCGGCTCTAAAATAGGAGTATGAATCGGCCCTTAGGCTGGCAGGCGACCATAACCAAATTATAAACACAAGTCTTATTGAACTTTGAGCAGCTTAGATGGAAGGCATATTAGGGTAAGTAAGTAGCTCATAGCAATAAGCGAATAATGTAAAGCCTCGTTTCCATTTTGGTCCGCTGTGTTCTGTTGTAGTGGGGGAAAAAAATGAATGTTTTAACCAGCACAAAAATGCTTTACCTGGTAAATCATTTGACTATCTTTGAGCTCTACTCTATACAAGTGACAGGCACACACAAACAAGCAATGTGTAACGGTTGATCTTTCATTTGTAATTAGTTGGATGCGCGTTGATCCTCAGACGATCAGTCGAGATGAAGCTCGTGAGAAAGAAGAGAAGTAAATAATAAGTAGATGGAAATGTTTAAATACTCTTGCTATTCAGCCGATGCTTGTGGAACACCCTGTGAGTTGCGAAGGGAGTATGAATTTGCATGATCTGTCTTTTGTAAGATTATCTTTGTATAATCTTTTTATCTATGTGGTCATTTTAAATGGTAAATATACAAGTTACCTGGAATGTCTTGGGTAATTTGAGTGGATGATATGTCGTGATCTGGCTTCAGTCAGTCCACATTTTATTCAACGATGCAGAGCGAAGTGTGAATGGATATTGTCCGTACAACCGTCACTCCCAGGAAGTACAAACGTTGACGGATGATAAACTCGCAAGGTTATGATCACAAAACCCAAATTACAGGAAGAAAGAATTGCAATGAATTGACAAGAAATTTCAAATATTTTGTTTACTCGTTTTTACTGGTGATAGTGGATTGCAGACTACACACAATGCACACATCATATTCATCATATTACCCACCCCTACATGAACACGATGTCTTCATGAGGGCAAAGGTTTGCTTTCGAACCACATCAATATTTGGCATTGCATTAACTCATCATAATATTTGGATAAATCAAAATGGTCATTTCAGTATTACCGTATGGAGGCTTTTTCAATATGTAACCAACCAAAATATTTGTTACTGTGATTGATGTTTGTTTTGTTTTTTCCCAGATAGGAATTGAAGGGGACTGAAGTAGTGGTTACACTGAAAGCTCAACCGTTGAATAATAAGATTGCCGGGCAGGACTCAGGGTCCTTACTTTTTGAACATGCGCTTACAGTATGGTCCAGTATAGCAACAAATTAGTTGTTGTCCCTGCCCTCCCCCTTCCCCCTTTTTTATGTTTAAAAAATGTTTGTATGCAGACAAAACTGTACAATGATAAATACATTAGATGGTGGCAGTAGTATGGTCTGATTATGGTGGATTTCTAAACTATTAAAACAATATGTATGGAATTCTGCATAGTATACTACAGTTGTTTTATGGACTGCTGCTAATCGTTGTCCCAAGCCTTTGTGATACAGTAAACTGGTAAACCTTGACACTTGCAAGCAGGGGTGGCTCATTTAAAGGGTATATCTCGTGGCAAAACAAGACACGATAAAAGAAAAGGAAAATCCTTATGTGATTGTTTCCTTATTAAACTTAAATACTTGCTAAGGAACTGACAATCAGAAATCAATGAGGTTATACTAAATCACCCATCTATTACATTGACATTTT
Source organism: Electrona antarctica (assembly GCF_951216825.1). Lineage (NCBI taxonomy): Eukaryota > Metazoa > Chordata > Actinopteri > Myctophiformes > Myctophidae > Electrona > Electrona antarctica. The sequence continues at coordinate 13,162,948 of NC_136797.1, forward strand.
AATTGGTTGGAGGCACACCATCCAGAGCTATTAAACAAACATTTAGGAAACAAAATGGAAAAAGTTGACTGGTTTGTTTGGGTTTCTGAACAAAATCAGCACCAGCCGCTACTATCCCACAGGCTTGGCTGCAACAGAGGGAGTTGCCTATCATTTTTGATGTGATCATTTGTAAAACAATCTAGAGAAACGTATACCCACTTATTCTACCTAATTGTCTTGGTGAGTTTACTTTTCATTTATTTTGTTTATATAGCTGCATGTTCTATCTTTTTGAAGATATTTTCATTCAACCTGCAACACTGAGCCATTTACCTTTACAGTGTCCTCACTTATGCAATTTCAGGTTTGCAACATTTGTAGCTTTGAGTGTGATGGAGAGACAAATAAGTGCTCGGCAGTGAAAGTGTTCCTTCTCATCGGGGGGGGAAAACATCACAACACTGCCTTAATTTATCTCCTTGTAAGCAAAAGAAAGTTTACGTGAAACCTGTCAGGATGCTTCCACTTTTTTTTTTGCTCAATGTATTTTTGAGAAACCAAAAATCAAGCATGAGACATGAAGCAGATATTTTTTGTAATATTAAAAGATCTCAGCCCTAGTGTTTGTGTACCGTATGTAAATATGAAGAATTGTATAGAAACGAAGTTACCTGCCTTTGTATTCCCTTGGGGAAGCTCGTGTTTGTTTCTGCAATGTACGATACCATTCAGGTGAATCGTGAATGGTCAAGGTCAGTGGGTCCCAAACGGTGCGAGACACATTTCAATCTAAATTTACTATAACGGTAGTCATTTCTTAATACAGAGGCAAAATCAATATACATAAACAAAGATCTTGCTGTGCACAATTTGGGCATGTTAATCTTGCACAACTGCTAGTATGAATAGTCATGCCATGATATTTTAACTTGCCCATTGATGTGTTTTAGGCAAACGTTTGAAAACCACTGATCTAGGTGATGTCATGTAACGCTCCTTGTATGATATTTTTAGTCTTTAGGTGTGCAATTTCAACCATTTAAAGGGTTTGTGTACATTCTTACAAGCAATAAAGTTCAGTGTGGATATTCACTAACATCGTTACATTTCTATATAAACTATTTAATGACAGTGCTGCATTAAATATGTATTTCCTTAATCAGTTGAAAAACATGATTATACAGTATGACCAACTTTATTATTCACAGGATTAAATATGACAGATTAATTTCCGATCTCTATGATTGCTTTATTAAGCACCAGACAAGTTGAAACATATCCTTGGCCTTGTATTCAATATAAAAATCACATTGACCACACAATCCCAGAAGCACAAAAGATATATATATATTTAAAAAAAAAAAAAAATCCACCCATCTTAATGTGCAGAGTACAAAGTGGACATCATAAGTTGTTTACTGTCCAGGAGCCGACAGACTTTTGTTCATGAACTGCTTCTTGACAAAGCACACCCACCACTGAGAAGAAATAAATCAGAAATATAGAAAGAAGCCACTGTTAAAGACAACTTTCAGCCAGGTCATTCACTGCATTGGTCTGTTAAAAAAGTATGACACAAAAGTATGACACGACTATTTGGAATTTGTACGTTGTATGTTAAGACTAGCTGTTTGTATAGTGTTTCATCAATTCAACAGCTGAGCAGATGGAGAATGTACACTATTTCTTACAAATCACTGATGCAGTATTTTAGAACCAAACCTCAACTAAAAACTCATGTCACTCATTTTGTATATTGATGTAGTGCATGTGCCGATTACTGATCCGATTGTTATTTTTTAAATCGGAAGACAGAATTTTGATTTATGCAGTTATGCAATGCAGTAGAACAACTATTTAGACTTTAGAGGCTTTATTTTATCAATGTTCTGTGTCCAACAATTTCTCACCTTGCTAGGTTTGTCTGTCTGAGGGTCAAACACACGGTCACAGAGCCTCAAACCAGTCTCCTGGCGGATCTGCTGGAGATACGCCCTCATGATTTCTGAAATGAGGAAAAACAGTCATGTTGGCATTATTACGCACCACACCATGACTGTCAAACTTACCTTCAAGACTTCAGAGCTCACAACAGAACAACAATTAACAGCATTTTTGGCTCATAACTTATATACTACAGTACTGTAGTATATCATTCTGCAGAGTGCAGAACAGAAAGGGACAGTGAATATCAAGTTTTACGTACCCTCCTCCTGCTTGTTTACAGGCTTGGCATACATAGCATTGAGGGGGAAACCAGGTTCTCCAGGGATGGGAAAGTTAGTTATGCCCAGAGTATACATCTCCTTCTCTCCCTGGCCCCTGGAGCTGCACTGGAAAGATCAAAGCACCGCAATACGTGAGTGATATCACTAAACAATGTGACTCATTTATTGATTTTTTAAATTTAATTAATTTCTATTCCTAAACTAAGGGTGTATTCACTGCAGTGATTCATAAATTTGCTTTGCACATTCGCCAAATAAGAGGCAATATGCGGTTATTCGAATGCGGTTCATCACAATTGAAGTCCGCAATAGAGCGTTGCAGTCCCGACCCAGACGAAAATTTCCAATTCATTTTTCCCATAGACGTTTCAGAAGGTATTTATTTAAATACCTGTAAGCCACGAACTTACAGGTCTTTAAATAAATACCTTCTGAAACGTCTATGGGAAAGATGAATGGGAAGAGTATATTGCATGGGATCACAGTCACACAATAGAGGGTATGCACGTGACATCATCATCATACCCGGAAGTTATGCGGGAACACCTACAGAGTGGCAAAAAACTACTTTTCTGGCCTTGACAGCCCATGCATCCACACAGAAAAGTCCCATCTGATTGCATTAAACAACGTTAAACGACATTAAACTCACTTTGCCACTCGATATCCCATTCACTTCATGCATGCACATACCCTCTATACAAATTCCACACAATGTAATTCCACTTTACCAGCCCAAGGAGAGCCCAAGGACAAGGAGGCTAATGAACACCCAAGACCTTAACGATAACCCACCAGTTTATTTATTTTAATTCACTATTTAATAACACTTATCAGTCACATTATATTTATTGTACCAATACTTGAAAACGGTGTCCCCCGTTTGGATTATACACATCTTCCTGTTTTGTTTGTTCTGCTAACATATTTTAATTTAGTGTACCAGTAAATTGGACAGATGCATTTGGGTAAATATTTACACACACTCAGAGTTAAATAAACACAGTATTGTGCTGGAAGTAAAATATACTAGGTTCATTGTATACTTATACGTAGATGGATACGTGCGTAGTTTACCTTCTGTAGCTTCTTTAGGCATTCAGATATGTACAATGTGACATAGATCAATGTCCTGTCTGCCTCATTCTGAAACAAAAAACACACTACCGGTTAAAAATCAAGTATTTTGTCCACTGTGTACTCCCTGCAAACTATGACATGAACATGCTTCAAGTGCAGTTCCCATCATGTCTTAACTTCTACAAAACTATGAGAAGATTGCATTGCTGAGGGCAGAATCAAGTTGAGACATGTAGAGAAAGAGCAGAGAAACAGTCTGAGCAAAAGGCGACACCAAGTGGCAGGGTTATGACAAAAGGAAAAAAATAGTGAGAATTCATGACATTGAATGCTAACAGCTACATTCAGTAAAGGGACTGGCAGCAGGTCAGGTGCAACTGCGAGGACACTTCCCTAAACAATGCTCAGAAAAAGCATTGTGCCTCTTTATGGGAAATAATCTTCATTTTAGATTTTTGCATTGGCTATTCAATAATAGCAGATATACACGCTCAAATCGTGTCACTTTGTGCCACGCTGCAAGCTTCTACATCTGCTATTTTTGAAAAACATTTGAAAGTGTGAGAACTACTGATTTAGAATACATTTGGGTTCATGTTTAAAGCGGCTGATATAGGCCTGTTAGGCCCCAGTCAGTCACTTCCCTAAAACATATTGTCACACCAAGTCCACCAATTGCATTGGAACCAAGATTATTGTTCTCACCTTAATTTCATAATTCTTAAAGAAGACATTGGCTTTGAAGTAATAGATAGCCTCATCGATGATATCCTGGTCTTTGGCTGAAATGACAAAACAAGTCATTGAGTGCCAAGAATAACCTTAGAACAGGACTTAAAGTGACACCTTGCAAATCTGTGATCGGTCACCACCTTTAGTGGTCATTATCAAGGAACACGCATTCCTGTTTGCTGATTTGCTGCCCTGTGTGTTAACCCCCCCCCCCCCCCCCCACACACACACACACACACACACACACACACACACACACACTTTGACAGCTCGACATAAAAACTGATGGACTGTGGACACATCAGACCATATATGGAAATAACATCAGCAAACTCCTGTGGCCTCGGACTGTCCAATGACCCAATTCCTGTATTATAGTACAGTACTTATACAGTACTATTATACGTACCAGTGATGTGCACGCATTACTTGACACATGTAGTTGACAGTGACAGCTAGTGGTTTGTTCTCTTTGAATACGAAATATATTAAATAGTTGAATATGAAACGTAGTACAGAAACATACTTTCTTTGGGACCAGGTCCCTTGAACTGTGTCTTGAGTGGAAGCATAGCCATGTTTCCGATCATTTTGGTGTCTGCATCCAACAAGCTGGAATGGTACGCCTGGAACAAAATGCTCAATTTAAATAACGTTACACAGCCCAAGCCACCCATGTATACAACTCGGCCAGTGTACACATGTAAACCCGATTAATTTGTGTTTACATTTGTGAGTCTACAGTTGATAAATAATCCACACATCCTAACGTTAGTTAGTTGGTAAGCTAACCAGGATAGCAAGAGGGCTCGAGTCATTTATTTGCCCACAGTTTATCCAATGTTGCTGCATCATCGACATCCACAGATAGTTAGTTTCAATAAGAATATTATCCCCCCCACCAAATCTCACGGCAAAAACGATGCTTGTTTAGATTTTGAGGCTTTTACTCACCGGCATCTTGAATGATAAATACAAGCGTTTGTGCTCAGTCAGTGAAAGAGAAATGTCTACTCTGCTTCCGCCTCTCCTCCTCCGCCCTAAATAAAATGTAAAGCAGGAAGTATACGGACGTGCAATGCTCTGTAAGAGCCACAGGGCGGCGACATATGACTGATTTATGCATGTCTTCTTACTGAGATTGATTGATTGATTGAACTTGACTTGACTTGACATAAAACTGTTAACTGTGAGTGGACGACCAATAAAGCACTAGACTTGCATACAAGAGGGCCCACCTTGTTCAATTCATCATGACATTTAGACTGAGACATACAAATATACACTTATATATAGCCAAAAAAAAACAGGAAATCATATATGTACCAAGTAGACCGCTGGACCTTGCAGATGATGTAATCTTTATCTTAAATCTGAGTTTTCTGTATACTATTTAAATAGTCCTGAGAAAAATGCTGCCATTTGTCCCAAAGTGACTGCAAAAAAACAAAAAAAAGCTTTATACCCTGTTATAACATGTACATAACGATGCAATGTGACATAGCTCTGTTTACAAAATGCTGTACCCCCTCCAACTGTATATATTTCCCCCGTTTTCAACTGTTTTTAACTTTTTATTGTATTTGTGACACTTGCTTTGGCAATGTAAACGTTTTTTTCCTCATGCCAATAAAGCTCAGTTGAATTGAATTGAGATTACTCCGTAGAGCGATTTGTGGACTCTCCCACAATGCATTGCATTGCATGAGTGCGGAAAACAGTAGCTCCATCGAGTGTTTTGGTTTCGATCCCGATATGTTTTTGTCTTATTCTTCTAAAGTAAACTCTGGTGTGATCGTGTTGTTGTAGAGACAGTACCAAGACAGGTGGTACTGACTGACAGGTGGGCAGCAAGGCTACAAGGTACCGTTAACATTATCACTATAACAACGTGTACGTGACAACATGCCAAACAAATTTCGTGTCGTGTCGTCAATTAATTGGCGTCACTTGCAATCGATAATCTACTGTTGGTCTGATATGAAGGATACAGTATGCTAACATTAGCCCGGGGACCGTGTGTGAGCGTGTAGCGTTCATTAATACTGTCTGTCTGTATTTGACAAAATACAATCAATAGTGAACGCTAATTTCTAACTTGACAATAGTATGGTCGGTTTTAAGATCTTGGTTGGTTGTCCGACGCACTGTTGAATCGATGACAACCAATAACTTCCAAGTTATGCCAAGTTAACTGCTGGAGTGCGGGTTCATTTGGTTATTATTGTGATAATTGTGTAAATTACCTGCCTGTTCAAATAGATTGCTAGATTTCAAAAGACAGTTCTTTTGGCAAGAGCTGTGCACTTATGTAACCGTTCGATGTGTTGTTTCGAAATAATATTATATAATTCACTAAACTTTCTCAGCCACATTGGCTGAGAAATTAATAGTGAAAAAGAGCTTGGAAATAATGTGCAGTATGACGGATACTACACTAGTAATAACAAAATAATATGCACATTGCACATGTGCTGGTCGACCAATGATTCGCAACTCCTTGCAATGTTGCAAGCATTGGTGTGGAAACTGGAGATAGAGAAGAGGCCTGGAAACGGTTATGTTGCAAACTTGCAATGAGTTGTGACTAGTACAGGGGTTGACACTAATGGCTGCCTGACTGCCCGTGGCAAGTAAATAAAACGTTCGAGCAAGTGGAGTTTGCTTCCAGGTTGCCCGACAGGCAAGTGACTGTCGCCACTCAACAGTTATCAATTGGATTTAACATAATGTCTTTTCTAGAAGAGCAAATTTTCCCTATTTTTTATAATGGAAAATATACTTTTTGGGCAAGTGGGCATGAACTTTGGGCAAGTAGAACATGACCTGTACTTGCCCGGCTGGCAAGTGGTTCTGAGACCTTAGTGTCAACCCCTGTAGTAGTTGCATTGGTGTGGACTGGCCTTTAAGTATTGTCAACGTCTGTCCCGGATCTATAAGCTCCAAAATGTATCATAGATAGACTATCTGAATTGTAGACTTTGCATGGGCTTCTGCCATATGTATTTAAACAACTTTATTTGATAGGCCACTATGTTTGTGAAATTGCTTACATTCAGTGCATTTGATTAATATTTGTGTTTGTCCTTTACTGTTGTAGGCTATGAGTGACTGTGTGTGTGATGGAGGAGAGTCACTGCGGGGATTTGGACTACATGATCCAAGATGAGGACACAATCATTGAGGGAGTCAGCAACCAGGTTCTGTTTGTGGTGGTGCTCAGTGTTGCCTTCTTGGGAGGCTTACTGACCCTTCTCTGCAGGTATTGACTTAGATCTATTGCTCTCGCCCACATATAAACAATATTAAAGTTTAAGCATTGATTTTTCTTTTACAAGGAGCTTGTCACAAAGAGCTCGTAGTGATATTATCGCAGAATGCTCACCTATTATGACATTATTATTATTCTCTCAGGCTTATGGCACATATATATTATATATTTCTTTTTCATTGTTTTGTATTAAAGAAAGCGTCCTTGGGCTTATGAAAGGTGCTATATAAATTCAAGCTATCGTTATTAATATGCCCAGGCCCAAGGTGGCCCATGTGGTTAATTGGGAAAGAAATCCCTGTAGTATTGCACAGGACCTCTCATGAGTAGCAATGGGAATAGTGTTGGCAATCCAAGTACTAAAGGGATATTTCACTTTCAAAAATACTTTTGGTCATTTCATCATCTATTCAGGCTTATGTGAACATCCCAGACAGTTTTTAAGTTGCTTCAGTCAGTATTTAGATGTTTGATATTCATTTTAGCTGCCCCGCCCCCTTCCTATACAAATCCATTATAACTAAAAACTCAATTTTAACCATGATAGATTCATCAAAAACACCCAACCTATTTTCTGTTGACTGATATTGTCCTTCTAATACGTGCGGGGGCCGTGGTTTGTCATTTACTGTTTTAATTTATTTTTAATAATTATTTTTGATTTTGTGAGGAGGAGGAGCTGGAGCTTGAGGAGGTTATTTTCCAAAATAAATATTAAAAATAAATGAAAACAGTAAATGACAAACCACGGCCCCCTCACTTATTAGAAGGACAATATCAGTCAACAGAAAAAAGTTTAGGTGTTTTTGATGAATCTATCATGGTTAAAATGGAGTTTTAAGTTATAATGGGTTTGTATAGGAAGGGGGCGGGGCAGCTAAAATGAATATCAAATATCTAATTACTGAATCAAGCAAATTAAGAATGTTAAAATGACCAAACGTTTTTATGAAAGTGAAATTTCCCTTTTATAGTGTCAAAGCAGACATTTGCAGTATAGTTCTGTTTGCTGCTGTGTAAGTCTGCACTGTGGGACAAAAAGTATTGTTTGATAGCAGAGTTTAAATCAAAATGGTATTTGACTAATTACATCAGTATTGTGAGTTTGTTGGCATTCAATTCAGATAGGGAATGAATGCATGCATGCATAATAATCTCTTTCATTTAACCTTTGTAGAGATGACACGCAGAACATTCATCCTGAGAACCAGGAACATGTCCGAGCTGTCCGACAGCAGCTCCAGTCAGAGCAGGTAAGCAGTGACTTAAAACCTTATCCAGGAAAATATAGTAGACTTAAGGCCTAATTCATACTCCAGTTTTAGGTGATAAGGTGACCACCGTTTGGGTTAGTAAAAACAGAGAGATGTGTTTAGGTGAGCGGTGAGTCACTTATCACCGTGGCGTGACCGTGACATCATGTATTTTTATCAACCACCGCGGTGGTCACCTTATCACCTGAAACTGGAGTATGAACAGGCCTTTACTGTAGCTAGGTGGTTATATTATCCTGTCTGGACAAGGCTATGACAAACTTGCAAACTTTGCACGTTACTGTTTTTGTAGTGTGTATATTGGAAAATCCAAATCCGTCCCATATCACCCATGTCGAATAATGTTTAGGGACCAACTAATTCCTATTGTCATGAATTTCTTGTCAGAAGTACTAAACAGATATTTCTAGTACTGTAACCTATACATTAAATGCTCGTATGCATGTTTTTTTCCCCTCCTTCATCCCAGGATGAAAGCACTCCATCAGAGGCTAGACAACAATTTTATACAGACATGTCCTGCCCCGTATGTCTACAGCAGGCTGTGTTGCCGGTGGAGACTAATTGTGGACACCTGTTTTGTGGTAAGACACTACTAGGCTGGACAACACAAATAACCTAAGTTAACCACTTAAACTCTCAGCGCAATACATACTCATTCTGACGTCAGGGTTCGGACAGGCGTTAGGAAGTTCTATAGTTTGGAGAGTCAGGACATCTGGAGGCGCACAGGTTACGAGGAAAGGCTTGAGACCGCCAATCTGAAGTTCGGACAGAACTGTTTGGACGTCGGAAGAAGCATCTATTGGCCTTACAACTGTACTTCGACTGCTTTCTTCCGTCTACCCTACAGGGCCTACATCAAATCCCTTTCGGCAAAAATAGCCGTTCTATTTTTGAAGAAATGTTGGGTGAAAAGCTCACAACGCTTCGCAATGTGACGTGCTGTCACTGCTTTGAGCTTGTACATCACCAATTCGGCACAGAGTTTTGGTGTATTGGGTAAAAAGGAGAAGACCTAGTATAGAATTCTAAGTTCTGGGCGACTCAACAAAGTGACCCAATGCCTCCCTGCTTGGCACTCGGCATCAATGGGTTGGATGGTGGGTCAAATCAACTAATGATTCCCGAGCACGGCGCGTGGCTGCGGCTCACCGCTCCAAAGAGATGGGTCAAATGCGGAGAACAAATGTCACTGCGGTGACGTGTGTGACTAATTGTACGACTTTGACTTTGGGATCGGAATTATCGATTAATTCATTCATCGATAACCTTATCGATCGATTAACCGGTTAGTTGGCATTTTTAAAACAAAATCTGAGAATCTTAATTTCCCTCAATGTCTAACACAAATCTACATTTTGCTGATATACAGAAAGAATACAAAATTAATATTATATTCCTTAATCACATATTTATTTGACCATTTGAGATACAGGGCCAGGCAATGGCATTTCTTTAACCGGCCCACATGTACGTTTCTCGGCTCACCGTGCAGACAGCACTACATTCACAGAAAACCGCCCAATGATAGAACCGCAGAATTTGCGAATTATTAACTGTTAAGTTTAACATCCCTAGTAGGATGATAATTCTTTAAACTACTTCCATTCTAACCAATCACAGAGCAGCCATTCATAAGCACAGAGTTATTTCTATTCACAAAATAATCACCATCTTAGACCTATAAACACATTCCAAATGATGTGAGTATGAACATAGTTTATTTAAGAATACGTTTACTTTAATGGAAACTAATTGTCTTTTTCTACAGGGTCTTGTATTGTAGCGTATTGGAGATTTGGATCTTGGCTGGGAGCTATTAACTGCCCCATCTGCAGACAAATGGTGAGACTACAAGAGTAGAAGTTATTTTGTAGTAAAGCCAAATGTATTTCTTTCCAACCTTGTTTGATTCATCTATGTAACACTGAACAGTGAGTGATTATATTACAAAAGCAAAGTGACAAGTGTTATCACTACAAACCTTGAAAATAGGCCCCTAACTGTAAAACAAAAGTAAGACCATACTAAAGGAGCTTGCAGTGTGAAATTATGTATGTATGTATGTATGTATGTATGTATGTATGTATGTATGTATGTATGTATGTATGTATGTATGTATGTATGTATGTATGTATGTATGTATGCGCCTTTCAACGCAGTTCTGAGCTATACAGCTTGTAAAATATGTAAATTTGTGCTGGGTTTGTACTGCTGAAAAATATTATGTAGGATGCCAACTTTGATATAGATATCCCTGTTATTATTAGTAATAACACTTTTCTAATCATTCTTAATTCCAGGTGACGTTGCTCTTCCCTCTCTTCCATGAGCATGCCGACCCACAGCGTGTCCAGGATGGTGAGGCACAGCCACTACTCATCCTTAGAGACCTCAATGACTACAACCGCAGGTTCTCTGGACAGCCACGATCTGTGAGTGTACTTTTGCCAATTTAAAATGATGTCTGCTTCATTGGCCTGTAGTGTACATCGGGGGAGACTGGGAAGAGAGTAGAGATCCACTATTTAACTTTGCTAATCGATAGTTAGAGCTGTAATTATTCACAATAGTTGCTTGCAGCCCTAATGTTCATCACAAGAGTTCTTTCAGTTGACAGTTATTGTTTACAGGAACGATTGTAGTGTTAATTTAATCCCCAGTGTTTTCAGGACAAAAAGTTCCAGAATTGCCTATATCTCAGGTACTACTATTATATCTATATCTATATATATATAGATTTTTACTAGTAATAGTACATATTTTACTTGGCCAAGGATAATTCAGTTAGTGGGCCTCTTATTACATGGAGCTTGCTCCTCTTCATGTTCTCCTTTCCTTGCCGATCCACACCAAATGCTGTCAGTTCCATCGTGATGATTCTAAACTAAAGGCTCATACTGTACATAGTCTGTATTTTCGGTGGTTAGGTGACCACCGAACTACAACATGACGTCACGAGCCGCGGTGAAGAGCAAACCACCGCCACCCCTACAGCCCTTCTCTCTGTTTTTACTCACCACCGCTCAACGTTATTTCAGCTCCGGTGGTCAGCTCACCACCGGAAATCCAGACTATGAATAGGCCTTAAGTGTTTGTGTCTCCTGTTCCCTCCAGGTGATGGACAGGCTCCGAGATGTTCCCACCCTGCTCCGTCATGCCTTCAGGGAGATGTTTTCAGTGGGCGGGTTGTTCTGGATGTTCAGGATCCGGATCCTCCTGTGTCTGGTCGGTGCACTCACCTACCTAGCTTCACCGCTTGACTTCGTGCCTGAGGCGCTCTTCGGCCTACTGGGCTTCTTGGACGACTTCTTCGTCATCCTTCTCCTGTTTATTTACATCTCCATCATGTATAGAGAGGTGGTAACGCAGAGACTCAATGGCTAACTAATAAAATGTGGACACTTTTTAACTCTTATCAGGACAAAGAGACTCTGGAAGAAGGAGGTGGGCACTGGGCAGTTGATTGATACGTTTATTTGTTCCTCAAATAATTAGTTTTTACAGTCTGGCCATCATTTATGAGTTAAAAGGGGAAAGTCCAATGCTTTTGTATCTTGCACTGTTAATTTTGGTATAGATTGACATAAGACAGTTCCAAGTCTAAGTGGACAAGATATCAAAGAATTACTTGTAAAAGGTTTGGAAACGTAACTTTGGTCCATTGTTTCTCCACTTTAATAATACCAATTGATATTGTATGTTAAATTAGATTAGTTTACAACAAGGTATAGCTTGTAAGGATCGGGTGTTCGTGGGATGAGCAACACAGCTTAAACTTGTGGGTAGCGCCTCCAAGAAAATTACCAAAATCCTTGCTTTGAATTGCTTAGTGGATTGGATGATTGCACTCTCGCACAGTAATAAGGAAAAAAACAATACATATTGGCTATTTTTACACTTTATTAATTTTACACTCAGTGTTAGGGAATTCAGTAGCGGGTGGAATATCCAAACGCAGCTGCGACAGCTTGGCATCACCTCATGCTGGTCACCAACCTAGCCACATTTTGCTGTGGGATGGTTTTGTTGCAAGTCAGCCAATGTGGTTCTGTTTGTCACTAGCATGTGCCCAAGCTGATCCCACAAGTGTTCAATTGGGTTGAGGTCTGGACTCGAGGCAGACCATTCTATCCTCTCCACTCCCAAATTCTGGAGGTAAGTGATGATCTGTGTGTGATGATCTCTGTGGGGGCGAGCGTTTCTGAAGATATGGGATTGCCACTGGTTCCAGAATCTCATCCCTTCAATGATGACAAGTTCTGTCTTGCCTGTGAGAGAGATACTGCCCCATACTAAGCCTATGTGGCTGCGTATGAATGTTCCAGACGCTACTGATTTCCCTAACACTGAGTGTAAAATTAATGTCAAAATGGCCAATATGTGTTGTTTTTTACCTTATTACTGTGTGAGTGCAATCATCCAATCCACTAAGAAACTCAAAGCAAGGGTGAATACCAACCCCTTTCCCATTTTGCCAATTTTTTTTGGAGGTGTTACCCACACGTTTTGCTGTGTTTCTCATCCCACGGACGCCGGATCCTTACAAGCTATACCTCGTTGTAAAGGTGACTAATCACCGATTAAAAGGATATAAAATATAATACCAATTGGTATTACTAAAGTGGAGAAATAATGGACCAAACTTCCGAACCAGTTTATTTTAGATATCCACTTGCTGGGGACAACTTGTGGACAAATGCACTACTGCTCACTGTCCAGGTGTTTTCAGCTAAATAGCTGGCATTTCAAACAGTCTTCATTATTTAATACAAGAACAAACAAAAAGCCAGATGTGTATATTTTCAATTACAAATATAAATGTTATGCTGAATAGAATCTGATATATATCATCAGTTTGGACAATAATCCGACACTCTTTGTCAACTTTTAAAAATGGACCGTCATGAATGTATCACTACAGCCATGTCTTTCCTCAAGCTGGATCTATCGGGGTCATTCATATCTCAAATGTGCATATAATTGTGTGAGGAACTCACGTAGTATGTAAAAGTATACATTATAGTACCTTGTGTATAGGTATTTAAATCTAATGAAAGGTCTCATCAACCTCTCACAAAAATAATTTCTTAAAGGAGCATTCAGTGATTTGGGTGATTTGGAAAACCACCCAGTCCGCCCAGGTAACAAAATGTGCACATGCACGCTCTACAGTGGGGGGAAGTGCAACAGGCCAACAGCATGTGCACCCCACTCGATCATGATTGGAGGAAGGCCCCTCTCATGCTGATTGGATGAAGGCTTTGCCACCCGCCACCAAAACTGAAACTAGGGTTTTTTGACCCCAGGGGCTCACTGGGGACAGGGAGGAACTCACTTTATATGGTCAGCACACTCTATAGTAGGGAGGATTATCCAGAAAAAATAAGTGATATTTGAATTAAGTCAAATCACTGAATATACCTTTAAATAAAGATAAACCTATTGAATCTTCAGGCCCCTTTGACACTTTGGTGGTACTGCTTATGGCTCTCCTCGTCCTCTTTCCTTCCAATGCTCAAATATCTGAAGGCTCTGGCAAAAGAATTGGACTGAGAAGCCCTGCAACGAACCATTTCGGAGACACCTCACTCTTTATTACGTCTGCTGTCAGTTCTGCATACTTGGAAGAGCTTTCAAATATTCCCTTTTCAGTTATGTGAATTATTTATTTTTCAACCACTGGATGGAGACATGCACAGCAGCAGAATTTACAACTGGGGATGCAGCGTTATGGTTACACTTTAAAGCTTGATTGGTTTATTGACATCTTTACTGACAAGAGGCATATACTGTACATAAACATTTTGTACATATCTGTCAAAATGATGAAATGATAATAAAGCACGAAAGCTAATTACCATCATGGACCCTTGTGTTTGTGTGTGTAAACTGTGGTTTGTGCTGGGAGTGGCAGAGATAATTACCGTATTACCTATTATATTATTATTTACATAAGTCGTTTTCTTTTCATGTATAAGATGAGTTTTTAAGCCTAAGTTAATAGCAATACATATTTCCTACTGTTTACACCACTTTAATATCAAGACAATAACAATGTGCTATAATATATATTTTTTTCTTTATTCTTTTTTGGAGCGGTGCCTCCGCTCCATTGCGGAGCTATGTGTGTCCCCGTGTCCGAGCACGGAAAGCTGCATTTCTCGACCGTTTCGGACACGGCGGCGGGAAGGCTCGCCGGAACGGGGCCGGCCCCCATGAGTGCGTTCCTGGGGGTCTGGATGTTCCGCGGACCGCCTAGGGACCCCCCACACGGTAACTGTCATTTCTCAAAGATCTTTTCCAAAAATAATCAAAGTACAGTATTAATATATTCTTTGGGGTTTTATTGATAGGACATTGTGGAGAGAGACAGGAAACAGGGTAGGGAGAGAGAGACGGAATGACACGCAGCAAGGGTCGTGTGCCTAGCCCTATATGTGGTATGCGCCTGGACCGCAAGGCCAGCGGGCGCCCCTGCGATCATGCCCAATGTGCTATATTACAGTTATATTAAAATTAAGGAATTTAACATCAAATAAATTATTATTTAGTAAACACCTTTGAACTCCTTTCAGCTCACTTTTGAGGGGCGCTATATACAGGTTTAATGTTTGTTTTTTGTTCAACATTTGTTTTAAAAACGCCATTGACAATGAAGGGAAAATGTACGTCAAATTGTCCATTACGTCATATTGTCTCTTTATTGTTAATGGCATTTCATGTTTGTGTTGGCACCGTTTGTTTTACATCACCAGTCCATTTATACATCACCTAATCAACATGAGTTAGACTTTAATATATTAGCGCCCCTCACTTCACACGGGTGTGATTTCTAAATCCAACGTAGACTCCGCCTGTTACCAGAGCCAGGCCCCGCCTCCTCTCTACGTCACAATGTTACCAGAGCCGAACAGAACAGAATCATATCGTAGAAAGAAACACCGCATCAGAGCCAGTGGATAAAGCTCTTTCCCCCAAAAAAAATCCCTTTTAGAGTTTACGTGAAGTTACAATGACTACCACGTCGGAGTCTTTGGATCGAATGGAGCTGTGTGAGAGCCTCTTGACATGGGTAAGTTACGAAGATCAGAACATGTTTATGTTGATTTTGTTTGACACATAGTTTTGTCGGGGCGCCCCCGTTGAGCGATGCTAGCATACCAGGCTAAAGTTAGCCTGTATGGGCTACATTAGCCGTTGGGGGCAGACAGACGGATGACCATAAAAAACAACATCAATACTAACAACAATAACAAAAACACTAGCCCACCACGTCCACTATTTTGTCCAGGCCGGGGTCAGTTTTGTGGTGTTGTGGCCTGATGACGTGCTGTTACCATGCCTGCTTTAGCAGTTTAGGAGAAACCAAAGCCTGTTTGCTTTTTTTTGGACTGTTGATACGTTAGCTGTTTAACTTCCCCAGCAAGCAAATGCCACATCTTTTTGTACAGATAGAGAGAGGCGTCGTGGAGACGTCGCGACTTGATCGGCCCTGTCTGTCTGGAGATTATTGTTGACGTATCGGACAATCGCTTTCCTTATCATTGTTGTTTCATAATATGCCCACCTCCATTCCTTTTATCTTTGGTAACTAACAGGCTTGACAACTTACCCCCTCCTTGCCTAAGTTGCCTTGCTAAAATCTCAGCACTCTGAGTAATATGCAGTAATGTGCATGTTGTCTCTTGCCACTGTACTAGTGGCATGAGATGATGAGACAACATGAATCATACTACACAGTTAGCCCCTAGCTGGCTTTCGGGACCCTTGGGACGTTTTCTGTATTTGGGACGTCGCAGAACAGGTTTTGATTGAAGTATTTATTAACAGTTTGCAGAATTACAGTACATTTCAAGCACAACTCGATACAAAAAACTGTTTTGTGACGACCCAATAAAGCACTACACTTGTTTACAAGAGGGTCCACCTTGTTCAATTCATCATAACATTTAGAGACATACAAATATACACTTCTATATAGCCAAAAAACAGGAAATCATCATAAAGGAGGTAACAAGGGAAAAGAAAACCTATACAGTGAGGGGAAAAGGGGGTGGATGGGTAACCAAGGGTCAGAGTGCGCTATAGCATATTATTAAGCGACTAGAGCAGCATAAAACTGCCATTATAAAACATGTAATTTTCGACTGTCTATTAACCAGAGTAATATAGTAAGAGAGTGGCGACACTAGCGTTGACTCCCATTGTAACAATGGAATGTGGAAGTGCTCATTCTATCTCAATGGGATAGTTCCAGCCATAGGAGCAATGTTTGGAACTATAGCCCATACTACCCATATGCACCCGCTTTGCGGCGAGATCAAAGCGTGTCGCTACTCTACACTCTGCTATTAACCACCCAAAGTAGACTGTCTCTTTCAAATAATGTAGAATGAGGTCAAACAGAAGTAGAAATCATGAGAGTGTATATCATTCCAGCAATGTATGTATTTATTTAACACTATACTGAAGAATAGCTCATCCTGTTGCAGCATGTGCTTGTATTGTTTCTGTGTGAACCTTCTGCTCAGAACACAATTATCTCTTTCAGAGGCTAAATGGATATTATATGGAGGGGTGGTACTTATGACAAAGATGTCAGTCCCTTTGACCAGAGTCAGAGATGAGATCCATTCTGTTATGCCACAGTTCATTGCTGATGGAAGTTTGACATAATGGAATGATGTAGGCTGAGTGGAATAAGTGTGCACTACTGCACTTGGGTCTCAACCCCAGTGATTATCAGCTGTCTCTTATTATCGTCAGCACTCTGCGGCTCCGTGCCTGCCTACAAGGGTCACTGATGTGCAGCACAACAGTACTACTCCCTCAGGTGTGGTCTTTTACTTGAAAATAATACGAATTGCGTTATAGCAGGGTAAAGTACCCGGTATAACTATAATGAATTACTGTAACTTTAAGTGTTGTCCTCAGCTCTGAAAGCCCTTGAAATAATAGACATTTCAAGGGCTCATTTAGCACAACTGACATTGCAGTTGAGGTACTGGCCTGGGGTGCAGTGTAGCTCTGGTCCATAGCCTTCTACTGCTTCTACGATTCTGCCCTGCAGTATAAGGCTATGGGACTTTCAGTTTTAAATCTCAAATGGAAATCAGACCAGCCTCTCTTTTGTGGAAATCTCACGAACGTTTGACCTACTCACCAATACAAAGACGGGTTGTGTCAATAGAAAGCCTACTTTCCTTAGTGGACGCAATCTGAGCCCCCCACCACGTACGTATAAACGGTACTTTTTGGCCAGAAAGGGATTTTTTTCACCGGAGGAAAAATATTCTCTATGAGGCAGTTCTCTGGGCAATATCGGTAGAGGGCGCAGCGGAGTAACTAAAAATATTTTTTTTTCGGTGGAAACAAAATCCCTTTTTGGCCAAAAAGTACCGTTTATACGCGTGGTGGGGGGCTCAGAGTGCGTCCACTAAGGAAAGTAGGCTTTCTATTGACACAACCCGTCTTTGTATTGGTGAGTAGGTCAAACGTTCGTGAGATTTCCACAAAAGAGGAGAGGCTGGTCTGATTTCCATTTGAGATTTAAAACTGAAAGTCCCATAGCCTTACGGCCGGGCTCCACCGGGCGCGTCAGCGTCGCGTCTCCGTCACCGTCAGGGAATGTTCCCTTTTTAATCAATGGAGGGTGGCTCCACTGCCCGCGTTGCGTTGCGTTGACGGAGACGCGACGCGTGCATTAAAATTGAACCGGTGCGTTTTTTGACGCACGCGACGGAGACGCAACGCGTCCGGTGGAGCCCTGGCGTTATACTGCAGGGCAGAATCGTAGAAGCAGTAGAAGGCTATGGACCAGAGCTAGGTGCAGTGTAGTATCTTGAGTAGTGTAAACCTTAGACTTTCTGATTTGTTGCATATGAACATATTGATTACTTAAAAAATAAAAACGGAACAAAGCAAACAAAAAACTCCTGACTGCCCCCTTTTCTTTTATCTTGCACTAACTTGAATGAGAAAACTAAAACTAACTTTCCTCAATCCTCACATACCTGTTTTGAATGACTTATTGTGGTGGAGACACTGATGAAACAGAATACCTACTATTTAGTTGCTTTAGGGATGCACCGAATACCGAATATAGGAAACGGTTGGCTGAATAGCCGAATATGATTAATATTATATATCTTCTTTTTTGTACCATTGCTGTCATGGCCGTACCTTAAAGCTACCGAATTATGGAAAAAGACATGATTATGGCAAAACTTAACTATTATCACTATTATGGGTGGGTCCATGAAACATTTATTCAGCACTTTTGAATGCATACATTAATTCCAGACTGACTGCTGAAACATTGTAACAATATCTGTGATATTTGGAAATATTTCCAAGCCGCAGAAGACTGTGACATGGTGAGGCAGCCACGTATATCAACCTACAACATGGTTGATATGTCGATACGTGTTTTGCCAGCCAGGCATGTGTGCTCGGTGCGCCATGCTTTTAGACTTAAAGTTTAGGTTACGTAGTAACTCCGTGTTTTGACTATTCAGTGGTTTCTTTTGCACTGAATGCATTATGAATAGATTTGCACTGCATGCATTTGCATTAAATGCACCTTTAGCCATTTTCGGCCGAATATTTTCTGTGTCCAGACCAGAGTATTCGGTGCATCGCTTTACAGATTGTGGCATACCCAGATTGGAATCAGCTTTTATCAGGTTTGAACAGCAAAAAAAAACAAAAAGAAAGCCCACATGAAACAACATTTTGCTGATCAGTTTTAAACCACACAGCCTGCCTTCTCCGCTGTCACCGGGTTCTGCACTGTGGCTAGAAAGTGTATATGGCATTATTATGTGATATGTAGGGCCAGACCAATATGTCTGCCGAGCTGATATCTATCGGCCATTATTTGACACCCCTGTGTTGGGGCTCTTGCGGTAGCAGGTGGTTAACCTGCTGTTTCCATGGTTTTCAATGGTTTTCAACCATTTTCAATGGTAACACAACAGTCACGTTGCCAGCATTTCAGCCACAACAGGGAGAAGGCAACTGCTATACACAGATAACTGGATGTAGTAACTCATAGTAATTCTCGTAGTAATTCATTTCCATAGGCTGAATTGAACTCATTTGAGGCGCAGATATGACTCCCTGGGACACTTGCTTTAGACAGATGGGAACAACAAGGTTAGGGTTAGAGTTTTGTAAGTCTGTACTTTTTGGGGGTTGCTGGAATCCAGCCATTGATTCAAATTGCTTTAAAGTCAATCTGGTTGATACATTCATGAAAGACTCACCACTGTGGCAGGTGGCCAATACAGTTGACGATGTACCTTGTCAATAATTTTTGGTAAATGGGGCAAGTACTATATATTAATTATGATGAAAGCCTAACGATCAAGTGAATGGACCAAGTGAATGGAGAGAGTCGGAAACTTGAACTGTGCTTAACCTTTAGTCACATGCACTGCGGTGGGAGCTATACTTGCATTAGTAGTTAACGGCTGTTTTTGTGCAAACTGTGAATAAAGGTTTATTTAATTAAGGTGAATAAAGGTTTATTTAATAAAGGCAAAGTTGTTCTTAACTAATCTTGTGATTACAAAAATGATGTAATCTTGAAAGCATGCTACTGTTGTACAGCATACAGTAACTCAGTGCTGTGCTGATTATATAAGATTAATCATCATTAATTCATTTCTCTGAGTCTTTCTTCAACTATCTCTCGCTGTCACTCTGCCATTCCATTCACAGGCCATGCCATGGTCACACAAGCAGGCAAAGGTTGTGTAACTGCATGTGCGAGCTAAATTTAAATCGCCACACTACTGTGGCCAGTCAGCAAGCAGTCTTAAATCTATGGCCCTCAGTGTTTAAAAAAAATGGGTGACGACAAACTAAGGTATACAAAAAGAAAGTCAATCACATTGTCAGACAGTCACGGACTTTGTCACTGTTTAATTACATTGTAATAAAACTATATATATATATATATATATATATATATATATATATTTGCCAGGGAGATCTACAGGAAGCTGTACAAGCTCACAACGCATCACAACATGTTGTGAGCGTGTAGATGTTGTGAGCGTGTAGTTTGACTAGTTCCAAATTGCTGTGTGTGTTCAGTTCACATGGTCTCTAGTCGCTTATTTTAATTGGGCTTATTTTCGTAGACATGGCCACTTGTTTCTTTTACACAATCTGAATCTGGCAACACTGGTGCCATGATGTGTCACAGATCTAGCACGATGATCTTGAGAAGCGGATTCCGTAAAATTACTTATCATTTACTCACCCCACAATCAACCCATGGGAACCCATGGCATTCGGGTTGTTTTTTTTCCTCTGGGGGTACCACCACCTCCTTCTCGGTTTGCCTAGCTAAATCCTTTCATTCATAGTCAACTTCCTCCTGGGTGCTTCTCAATCTGTGTTTATTCCTAGTTCCTACTAACAACAACAACATTGCATGTTTTAGGTCAGTGGTGTGAGAGAGATTGTTGAGAGATTATACTCACTCCATGATGCCTTGAATTCCTTATTTTTTCCTCACATGTCTTCATGCCACGGTTAATGAAGAATCCAAAAACGGGATAAACGGTCTCATACATACACTGTGTGTGTGTGTGTGTGTGTGTGTGTGTGTGTGTGTGTGTGTGTGTGTGTGTGTGTGTGTGTGTGTGTGTGTGTGTGTGTGTGTGTGTGTGTGTGTGTGTGTGTGTGTGTGTGTGTGTGTGTGTGTGTGTGTGTGTGTGTGTGTGTGTGTGTGTGTGTGTGTGTGTGTGTGCGCGCGTGTGAGAGTGTGTGAGAGGTTTTGTAAAGTTTGAGTGAAAATGTGTGTTTTTGAAGTACCTGAGCACACGACTAGATGCATGACAGGTGGGTTATGCTGTGAAAGAAAGTTGTGTGAGAATTTCTAAACGGATGTTTATATATTTAATTATAATTTCTCAAATATTTTCTCTTGTTTTTGGATTCTTCATCATTCCCATAGAGGCATGCCTTAACAGGAACCTAGCATCTACATATCCAGTTGTCCAGAACCGCGGCTAATCCAAACGATATGCCCATATAATATAACCTCTAGTACGGGTGGTAATCATAATAAGCTGACTCATGGGAGATGAATACGATGACACAGGGCCCAGGGGCATGACTAAGAGAAACATCTAACTTATAGGCAAAGCCTGGAAGTTTGTTTGTACCCTATACCCTTCTGCCAAACCCAGAACTATACTGTCGGCAGAATGGGGAAGCCCCGGTGACTTGGGGGCCATGAGGTGTGACTAGAAATTGAATCGGCCAGTAAAACGACAGCCAGGCCAGCAGTTGGGATGTGGGCTTCTAACTTCCTTCCTTTAGTTGCTTTCCCATTAGTCACCGCTTGCAATTTTGCAAGGATGGCAGGGTGCCCTCGGCTAGAGCTGAATTGTAGCCTTTTTTTGCAAACGGTTGGTGTATTCCAAAGCTCTGAATCCATTGTAATTTTACTACTCATTGTCGGAAACAAAGTCTTATGCATACCTGATCGGCTCAGAGTCGGGTGCGTAGGAGGCAGGGATCAACGTATTCAAAACAATGCATGACCCACACACACAACATCTGCATTTGCAATTTGACCACTTTTATTTAAGCAAAGTTTCAGTCAAAGACATTATTCAGGCATCTCTACTATACTCATTGTCGAAATCAGAAAGGTCTCAATAGTTCTCATTGGTCCTGTTTCATGTTCTCCTGCAACATAGAATTTCAAACCTGTTCTTTCTCAGAGAACAGTTTGTGAATTGAAAAATCACACCCGTGTGAACTGAGTGGTGCAATTCCCCCCCCCCCCCCCCCCCCCCCCCCCCCCTCTCTCTGTCTCTCATTAGCAGGCAACAGTGCAGCACTGTCTCTCTCTCTGTTTCTGGCACAACAGCGCCACCTTTTCCCCTACTGCTACTCATAGTCACATAGGTGAACGAACACGGACATTGCTGTTCCTTGGAGTGGTTGCACCACTCAAAAAGGTGTAAAGGCAATATAATTATCAGTTGAATTTCTGGTTAACAACAATTGAACTGACTGGTATTACAGGCAACATGACAAGCACCTATCATAAAACATACATTATTGTTTACCACTTAAACAGTATATACTTAGTTGATCAGAGCCCCCCAGGACCTTACTAGACCCCCTCATCTTTCCACTCTACAGCAACTATCTTTGGTGAAAATCGCTGATCGTGTGAGCTTGTAGATCTGCTATTTTCACCAAATGTTTGTCCAAGAAGAGGGACGCTATTGTACAAGTGGCTATGGACAGGTTATACAAAATTGTAGTACTTGGGGAAAACAGTGAAAACACCTGTCTTGGCCCAGATCCTGGCCTGTGTACTTGCTATCTATATGTCTGTCAGTGTGGTGTGTACTAGTGTGTTTGTGTATTTGCATCTATATGTCTGTCAGTGTGGTGTGTACTAGTGTTGCATCTATATGTCTGACACTGTGGTGTGTACTAGTGTTGCATCTATATGTCTGTCAGTGTGGTGTGTACTAGTGTTGCATCTATTTGTCTGACAGTGTGGTGTGTACTAGTGTTGCATCTATATGTCTGTCAGTGTGGTGTGTACTAGTGTTGCATCTACATGTCTGACAGTGTGGTGTGTACTAGTGTTGCATCTATATGTCTGTCAGTGTGGTGTGTACTAGTGTTGCATCTATATGTCTGTCAGTGTGGTGTGTACTAGTGTTGCATCTATATGTCTGACACTGTGGTGTGTACTAGTGTTGCATCTATATGTCTGTCAGTGTGGTGTGTACTAGTGTTGCATCTATATGTCTGTCAGTGTGGTGTGTACTAGTGTGTTTGTGTAATGGGGTTATTTTGTCTACATCGATTCGATTCCTCCCACTTCCTTTCCGCTAAAGGAAATGGAGCAAACCAAATCTTGTATGGATGGAGACTAACGCCAGGGCTCCACCGGACGCGTTGCGTCTCCGTCGCGTGCGTCAAAAACGCACCGGTTCAATTTTAATGCACGCGTCTCCGTCAACGCAACGCAACGCGGGCAGTGGAGCCACCCTTCATTGATTAAAAAGGGAACATTCCCTGACGGTGACGGAGACGCGACGCTGACGTGCCCGGTGGAGCCCTGGTGTTACAGAGTCAAGTCTTAGAGTCATGACTCATGACTCTGACATGTACAGTACAGTGACACGCACGCACACACACACGTGCGCTAGGCCTATAGTAATAGTTTTAATCTTAGCTTATTGTTATTTTACTGATTTTCTTATTTTCTCTTTTGAAATGTACTAATTTGTATGCTGTCCTCTCGTGTCTTGTTATGTCAGTATTGTTTAGTGTTCAATGTCGGTGGACTACGGATGGAAATTAGCATCTCTGCTAAATCCGCTGTATTTACTCTCCTCGTATTTACTCCCTCCTCGCTTTTTCAATTTCTCTTTATACTACTGTATGTCAATTTATCCATTCTCTCCAACTTCCATTCCAATTTGTCCTATTGGCCACAGTCCAACAAAGGTCCCTGTGTATGCGTTTGTGTACATGCATCTAACTGGGGAAAGTCTCTCGCTCTCTCTTCCTCTCATTGAAATGGTGTTGCATAACATAGTATTGTTTTGGTCTGACCGTAATGACCAGACTGGCCTGCTAAAATACAGAAGAACTCTTGCTGGTGGTTTGACAGACTGAAGGCCTGAAGAAGGTCCGCAGGGACCGAAACGTTGCTTCATTAAATAAGAAAATACTCATGTACCGAGCAAATACACAGTGTGCGGGTGTAGTCTATTGCTTTCACAGACTGAAGGCCTAAAAGATTTGCTGATTGAAATGAGCATGATAGCACAGAGTTGACTATTTGGGTGTATTGATGCTTTTAAATTATACATTTAAAGTATTCATAATCATATCGACCCCACTAGCTAGACTGCTGAAGGGAGGTTTCCGTTTTTTTTCTCTAGGCCAGGGTGCCGGTGCCATATGAGCTATAACCAGCCCTGTGGATAAATATTGTAGTTAATATAATTGCTATTGGTGCAGCAATGCCAATTGACACATCATCATACATTTACTATTGGTAGGCAGACGGCTGGTATACCAGTGAACAGAAACCTTGCTATTACCCATCTTCTGTTCTCAACTGGATTTTGCTCACCCTCACTTCACACAATCTGGGAAACTGGGAAAAGAACACTTTAACACCTGATGAACTTCCTCTTTTTTTCTTTTTACAATAATAATAATATAATTTGTGATACAAAGCTGGAAAATAACCAAAAAGACCATAGTTTATTCTACTATTATTCTGTTCTACATCACCTGTAATCTCAAATAGCAGACAGTTCATTAGGGGGCTGCAACAAATAATTTAGATCCATACATTCCATTAGCTTTGCTTGTTAATTTACAACAGAATCTGAAATTATTCAATAAATCAAAGACAAAAAGGCAAATCAATAATTATAATAACCCTGGTGAGCAGTATGGGTTAGCCGTTAGCGCCCCAGCCTGTGTCCTCCGTGAGGAGGAAGCCCAACAAACCCTCGGTGAGGCCTTTTAGGAGGGCCATTCAAGCCATAAGCGGAGCCTTCGAGAGACCCGAAACCCCGATGACCTTGGGATACATCACTGAGGATAAGTCCCAGATGCATCCATGCCATGTTTTTTGTTATAGTTATAAATTAAATTAATTTCAATTGAGGAAAACACATGAGCAGGCACCACCGTCTCCCCATCACGCCCCAACATTCCTTCTCCCTTCAGTCTCCTCCTACTCTGGCATGCTGGTGCTTCAACGGAAAATAATTCCCTTCTGTCTGTCTTTACGAGAGTCTTTCAGAATAGTCTAGGGACTGATGTGCAGAGAGAGAGGGAGGTTGCAAGGGAAAGAC
This sequence comes from Electrona antarctica, assembly GCF_951216825.1. Taxonomy (NCBI): domain Eukaryota; kingdom Metazoa; phylum Chordata; class Actinopteri; order Myctophiformes; family Myctophidae; genus Electrona; species Electrona antarctica. The sequence continues at coordinate 13,188,392 of NC_136797.1, forward strand.
AGAGGACAGATGGAGAAGAACGCCCTGTGTAGTGAAATGGTTGCACTGAGATGAGAATAGTTTGAGTGAGAGAAGAGAAGAGTTATTGGCAAAATAAGGATACAATTCCTTTTGTTAGAGAATCCAGGCCAAGAAAACGGTCTAAAAATGGCCTCAATGCAATCCTGTGTGAAGTTCTTCTTGAGCAAACATTTAGTGTATAAAGTACAAAGGCAACAGCTCATTGATATTCCACAATAGAGGTATCACAGAATGCACACACAATCCAGCCAGTTTAGATCCACAAAACACAGTTAAACAGGTATTGTTTCCACACCTTGAGAACTACGCATGCCTTACATAAGCAATGTTATTCTTTTAGGACTTGGCTTTTAAAAAAAAAAAACATAATAGTTTTATGATAAAGTTCTAAACACTGACATGCACCTCACCATGTATGTGTTGATCTGCTATACTTCCTGCCTCCTGGTAATTCGGTGTTGTTGTGTTGTGGGCCTGGCAGACTTTTAGTGCTACCAAGATAAAGCAAAGTTAAAAACCAAACTATGCTTTTGTATAAACATGACTTGTGTGGTTTATCTTTCTCGTGTCTTTGTTGTGTATCTCCCAAACAAATCACTGCCAGTGCAGTCTTCAGGTCGTGGCTGTGACATGTTACAATCTTCTTGTTCTTTTCACTGCTTTATTCTGCACCCACAACTAACTAATGTATCTGTTTTGTTGTTTAGATCCAGACATTTGGAGTGGAGGCTCCCTGCAAAATAGTAGAAGACCTTACCACTGGTGTCGTCATGGCCCAAACTCTACAGAAAATGTATGTTATTTTTATTTGTTTTGTCCAATGTGTCTGGAAACTAAGTTAACAGGATTTGCATGTTTATGTGCACATTTGAGGTTGACTTACACTGACTGCGATGTTATAAGATGCTTTTTATTAGTGTCGAGTCGGTCAGACCCACGGTTGTCCAGAAACGCCCCAAAACGCCTCTGCCTGGGTCAGGACAGGGCCCCTGCCCAGTGTCCATATATGGAGCTGGCCCTGTTCTGACATCATTCTGACGTCTGCATATAGACTCCATATTTGGTTATGCCTGACAAAGAACTCCATAAAAGGGACACAGACATATCTGGCATTTCCAACTTGCATCGTTCCAAGTAGGCCAGTGCCCGACGGGCACCGCTGTAGAGGCCCCACGGGCACCGTTCTAGTATTATATCAATGACACTAATAGTCGAAGTGGCAATACTTATATTTCCACAAATTGGTACCACCCAACTTGACAAAACCAGTTTGCATCCCTGATTAATGTTTTCATGTTTACCCTATTAATATTATGGTAATGTGTGGCCAGTCTAACATTAGGTAAAAGTATAAAATAAGGTAAAAGTACATTTATCTGTTGAGTAATGTAACTGGTCAAGTTGTCAATACCGTCTATTGATGATCATCTGCAAAATAATTCCCTTTGTACTTTGTTGTCAATCCGGTCTTTTCAGGGAAGCTGTAACTTTACTCCTGCTGTCCCTTCCTGTTTCATTCACTGTAATTCCCATGTAGCTGTAATTGTAGGCTTTGATGTAAAATGCACTTGGCTAGCTCCACTTCTCCCATCTGTCTATATGCAGTCGAATAGACCTTCGCAGTCCCGCCCCCTCCCGAGGACCAGAAGTGAATTCCCCGTTCATTTTCCTCATAGACTTTTCAAAATGTATAGACGTTTACACCGCGGACAAAGCCAACTCGAGTTGTGACGACAAATTATATTAACACAATGTTTTGGGCCGATCAAATAATTTGTAAGAAGAAATACATGGCAGGAATCAGGATACAACACTTTTTGTTTTGTTTTTCTTCTTACAAATTATTTGATCAGCGAAAAACATTGTGTTTATTGTCATGATGTGTCACAACTCGAGTTGGCTTTGTCCGTGGCGTAATCGTCTTTAAATAAATACTTTTTAAAAAGTCTATGAGGAAAATGAATGAGGAATTCACTTCTGGTTCCAGCGTCGTCATGAAAGGGGGCGGGACTGCGATGCTCTATAGAGCCCGACTGATAGTAGTTCCATACAGATCTTGGTACAGCAGCTGGACTGATATTTTGTGGAAAAAGTGCACTATTTTCTAATGATCTAATTGATTAAAAAAAACATACATGGAAAAACATTATGGTATTAATGCCGTTTGTTTCAGTAGAGCTTAGGGGGAAATCACCTTCAAAGCTATTACCAATTATATGGGAATATTTTACCACCACAACAACAACGTAATCCAATGTAGCTTTAATTTCTACCTCTAAAAAACCAAAACAATTTCCTCAGTACTTATTGTATGAGAAATGGTCAGTCATCAACTTTCTTAAGGTGCGTTCAGACTTTAATTTAAATATTCAAATCAAATCAAACTTTATTTATAAAGCACGTTTTAGAAACAAGAAACACAATCAGAAATGATGACATGATGCAGGGAACAAATATACGGTAAGCAAGAAAGGTTAAAATAAGCAAAAAAAAGAGAAAAGCTAAGATAAAACAAACGCTAAATGGACTCAACAGCCAGGGAGAAAAGATGAGTCTTAAGGTGAGACTTAAAAACATTAATAGACGGGGCAGATCTAATATAAAGGGGCAGGCTCTTCCAGAGCCTGGGAGCTGCTGCTGCAAAAGAGCATGCGCCCCGCCCCCTAGTGCTCTTCTTGGTTATTATATATAAAGAGCATGCGCCCCTAGTGCTCTTCTTGGTTATTATATATAAAGAGCATGTGCCCCTAGTGCTCTTCTTGGTTATTATATATAAAGAGCATGCGCCCCTAGTGCTCTTCTTGGTTATTATATATAAAGAGCATGCGCCCCTAGTGCTCTTCTTGGTTATTATATATAAAGAGCATGCGCCCCTAGTGCTCTTCTTGGTTATTATATATAAAGAGCATGCGCCCCTAGTGCTCTTCTTGGTTATTATATATAAAGAGCATGCGCCCCTAGTGCTCCTCTTGGTTATTATATATAAAGAGCATGCGCCCCTAGTGCTCTTCTTGGTTATTATATATAAAGAGCATGCGCCCCTAGTGCTCTTCTTGGTTATTCGGCCCTCTAGCAGCATTCGCCTCGGTTCGTCCCGTTTGTGCTGCGCCAGGGCGCTCGCGCAACTTCTCGTCTTTGCATTGACTTTGTATGTAATCGCGTCGCTCTAACCATAAAAGTCTGAACGTACCTTTTTCATCCAGAGTGTTCTTGGGAAATACAGAGCACATGTGTCTATTCTTCTATTCATACGTACAGTGGTTTTTTGTTAATATTCTTGTTTTATTGTATTTTCCAGAGATGCAGTATATTTTAACGACAGTTGGATCACTAGGGTGAAGCCTGAGGTTGGAGACAACTGGAGGTTAAAGGTGAGAATCACATATATAGACAATGTCTAGTGTCTGTGCTATCACAATCAGTACTTAAAGCCGACATGTACTCTGTCTCTAGCTAGTCACTTGAAACAGTTGCAATCTATTCTGGGAATGATTTATTTCTTGTGTTTCGAAATGGGTGGTGTTGGTAATATACAATGTCCTAAATAACCATCTCTCTCCTAATTTCAGATCAGCAATCTAAAGAAAGTTTTGAAAGGTATTTTAGACTATAACCAAGAGGTAAGAATAAACTGTTCTATTCATTTAGAAATGTATATCGGCTTGCACATGTTCAAGAACATGATGCGTTGTTGTCAAGTTGCCGGTGTTTTTAATGACAATCTGGACCTGTTCTTCTACGGTCCCCGTCTCTATCCGAAACAAATGTACTGATCTTATTAATGTTACGTTTTCACAACTCTGTTGCAAGTCAAGGGCTTTGCAGCGGCCTAGTATAGTATTTGCTTTGAACCTTTAAAGGTATATTCAGTGATTTCACTTAATTCAAATATCACTTATTATTTCTTATTTTTTGGATAATCCTCCCTACTATAAAGTGTGCTGACCATATAAGGAGTTCCTCCCTGTCCCCAGTGAGCCCCTGGGGTCAAAAAACCCTAGTTTCGGTTTGGGCTTTGGGTGGCAAAGCCTTCATCCAATCAGGATGAGAGGGGCCTTCCTCCAATCATGATCGAGTGGGGCGGGCATTGGTGCACGTGCTGTTGGTCTGTTGTACTTCCCCCACTGTAGAGCGTGTGCATGTGCACATCTTGTTACCGGGTGGACCGGGTTTTTTTCCAAATCACCCAAATCACTGAATGCTCCTTTAACAAAAACCTTGGTTTGCATCCATTATTAACTTGGACAAAATTGACTTTAATGATCACAGTCCTTTTTGCTCTTGTGTCATACTCTTGCGTCACCCCACCATCAACCGTCCCCACATAAACTAAACCATACTGCATTATGAAAAAGCAAATGTAGCATGTGTTTGAAGCTTTCATGAACATCTAGATAGCTAAATGACTGTCCTTATTAGGTTATATTCTTTTTTTTTTTACCATACTCAATTCCTCTCATATTCAAAAACACACCGCAAGACTTTGTTAAAAGAAACGTGTCTTATATAACCAAATGGTACATTTGTATGGTAAAGTTGCTGCAACATACTCATTTTGCAAGCTGTGATGCACCATATTATAATGACATGCATTGTCCCTCTTACTTTGTGTAGGTCCTAGGCCAGCAGATAAATGACTTCACACTGCCAGATGTTAATCTTATTGGGGAACACTCGGATGCAGCAGAGCTCGGCAGGATGCTACAACTCATACTCGGCTGTGCCGTTAACTGCGAACAGAAACAAGGTGTGTGCTGTCTGTCTGTCTGTATCTGGTAGTGTAGGGCAGGCGTGGGCAACTTTGTTGCCGTGAAAATCTTCTCTTATGGGTGTCCCTGGCATATCTTTTCAATTGGGGGTCCGTGGGCAAATTGGTGTCAATTTGGGGGTACCTTCCTTGACATGAAAATGTTTGGGAAACACTGCCCTAGAGTATGACAGAGGACAATTTCACCATAAATTAAGATCTCTTCGATACGATTATTATGCCCTCCCTAATCTGTGCACATAATATGTTGGATCAGAAGTTCTGATCCAACATATTATGTGCACAGATTAGGGAGGGCACAATAATTACAAAAACTATCAATTGTTCTGATTCAGAACAAGTTTTTGTAACTAAATACTGGCCTGTAACACAACACTGCCTTATTTATTCACTGCTCATTTGTCTCTTTTTTTGTTGTTGCTCCAGAGTACATCCAGACCATAATGATGATGGAGGAATCGGTGCAACATGTCGTCATGACAGCCATCCAAGAGGCATGCCAATAGTTGCAGATCTGACTTGTATTTGCATATACTTTTTAGGGCTACTTTTACATGGGGGTGCATAGGGTTCCCATCTTAAATCCCAGAACATTTCAACATCTCCGGTTTCGGATATAGGACAGGAGGACTAGAGTGTTCTAATAAAAAAGCATAATTAATAATAACAATGAGTGACTCCACCATTAATTAACGTGACTGGAGTCCCCCAGGGGTTTAAACTAGGCCCCCTCCTGTTTTCCCTCTACACAATAGCTTCACCGAAATTCTTGCTGAATGTTCACCCATAGAACAGGGATGCTAGGGCTCATGTGGTTTAAGTATTTCTCGAGTTATAAACTAAATTAGGTTGCGTAACTTGCGTTGGTCTAGTGACAAGTCTGTAAAACCCTATAACGACTTGGCTTTTCAAGCTAAAATGCAGTCCAACTAGTCCGACGTTGAAGCACTCTGCCCTAGCTGGGACTGCAGGCGGGCCCCTTCATTTACCACGAGGAACATGGTATAACATTGAGCACTTCCGCATTTTGGACACCACATTTTGGTGTCCAAAATTGTCCAAATGTTGGTGTTCCATCAGGGGTAGTTAGGCGGTTCTTGCTCAAGGACTATGATGACACACAGCCAGGAGGAGCCAGGGATTGAACCGATTCCAAGACGGCCACTCTATCGCCTTAGCCACTGACGCCCCTCATGTTAGATTACATTTATTTTAATGATTTTTCATACATTTTTCGTAAAGAAACATTTTAGAAACTATTTTCTGTGGGGTTTTTTTCTAGCTGATGAGTAAAGAAACTCCAGTCACAGGAACAACTGAATCGTATGTGGATCTGGACAGACAGGTATGTAAATAAAATATATAAAATGTGTATTTTCTTGCAATAGAACTATATAATGCAAATGTCTCAGGTTTCCCATTGTCAGTATATTACTGACACTTTTGTGTTCGGGTTAGGCTGATCACAGCTAAACAGCTGAAATATGACCCTAAAGGTGTTTGCACACTGGTGTGTTTTTTCGGACGAATATCGGAACAAATTTCGGAGGACGTTAAAAAAAAATCGACCTGACTTCATGTCAATCACGTTTGCACACTGCCGCCGAATATTTCGTTTTTTCGGACCGGGGTTGATTTTATACATTTTCCCGCAGCTGTCTAGTGGGGTGTTGGTGACAGGCTGATATCTAGTGATATCCTACTACTTTCGGATCCGCAAATCACAGCAAAGAAACGCACGCAGTGTGCAACCACCTTAAAAGGATCCCTGGCTAATGAGACAAATATGCCTTAAAACATTATACTTGCCCTCTACAACTAAAATAAATAAATAAATAAAAACACCATAAATAAAGAATCTTTCACTCAATAGGAACTGCTCCTGTCACAAGTTGATGATGTCATATGTCCATAATATGGTCTAGCTAGCCCAAGCCCCCAGCAAGGCTGGCCGGTGTTGAAGCTGCGAGACATAGTGGTGAGAGTTGGTACTGCAGGCGGGCCCCTGAATTTATGACGCAGAAACACTGTGTAGCTGGGGTTAAACTCGTTTGCACTTCCGCATTTGACCACCAAAATTTGGAGGTCAAAGGCCAAAGTAGACCGTTCTTCCGGGTGCTTCAAAACGCCACTGAGCAACTTCCACTGAAATGAATAGCGGGGTGTGGGGCTGTCGCTCCGGTCCTCCCTCTATCCTTGTATTACTCTATGGTCTAGCCCTAGGGAATGCATATGCTAATAAAAAACAACTTAATACTTCCTAGAAATCCTTCCTAGCAATATTATAAATACCTTTTATTAGCACGTGCGTTCCATACATTCCATAGGGCTGGACCACACATGGACATAATGACATATCATCAACTTGCGGCGGGAATAGTTCCTGTTGAGTAAAAGATTCTCTATTTATGAAAGAAATAAAATAAAATACATTAGCCAGGGATTTTAGTGTAAATACAGTATGTTTTATCGTTAGGGAAACAGAGCTTGGTCACCCATTCTGCAGTATAATGTTAACCGCCTTGTGTTCATGTGTTGATTCCTGTGTTCTCAGCTAAAGAAGACTGTGGAGGAGCTCAGTGAGGCTTTGTCCACAAAGGATGAGATCTCTCAGAGATGCCGTGAGCTAGATATGCAGGTTGGTACTGGTGTGTATACAGACGAGATGATCCTGTGGGGTTATTTTTTGTTTTTGTTAGATGTTGTTAATGTAAAATTTGAAACCATGACTCATGCGAAACCTTAATATAGATTTGAACTTTCCTTAGTGAACGATATGTTATTTTGAACCTGTTGTCAGGTAGGAACACTGGTTGACGAGAGGTATTGCAGGAAGCTCGGAAGCAAAGAAATAACTGAGATTTTTGCAGTTGGTTCACCTTAAGTTGAAAAACAAAAAATTCTTCTTAATACAGAAAACTCTGTTGCATCGTCTGCATCTCTCATACAGTTTGCTCTTAACTAATTATTGGTATTTGATTTGATTTACGAAGTCAGTTCTCTCTGATGGAGCCCGACCGATGTATTGGTTTGGCTGTTAACATCTGCCACTATTTTACTTTTTGACACCATCGGTGTCTGCAATAATTCAGCCCATGCGTCCCAAATGTCAAGCATTTCCAAGCTGATGCCCCTATTTAGGTGAAAATGTTCAAAATCCAGATTCCCGAGCCAAACCTATGGCATCGGACGGGGCTCTAATCTTTCTAATGCTCTGACTGATTCTTTCAATACTGTGTGCCTTGCTTTGAAGGCCCTCCAAGTCCAAGAGGAACGAGATAGACTGAGGTTAGAGTTTAATGAACTAGAAGAAAGGGTAAATCTACTTTTCTTTTTTGTTTTTCTTTGTTCCTTTCCATCTGTCGTGTGTGGCGTGTGTAATGAGCCCCTGGATCTTTTGCACTTTTGCTTGCAACAGCATCCCTTTTCTGGAATCCAGACTCCCCTCTCCCAAACTGTGTGTCGCGTGCGTGTGCACGCTTGTCACCACCACACACACATGCACATGGTGTGGACACGACAGCCACCCCCCAGCACCAGCAGTACTGTGTGTGTGTGTGTGTATGGCGTGACGTGGGTGTCCGTCCTGACTCCTCAGTGGTTCTCAACCTTTTCAGGCCGCGACCCCCCCCCCCCCCTCCAAAATAAGCTCATTTTAACTGGGGGACCCTCCCACCTCATGCATTTGGAATTGTAGGAGTTGAGGTATTGCATTTAGTTTGACTCGGTTCCACACAGATAAAAACCTTGTGATGCAGATTGGCTATTTTTTTTTTATATAATTTTTTTATCCCACAACCCATTTTTCACCCCTGTGTCAATTATCTAATGTGATCCTGGGCTCTACACACCCTCCACCAACCTGGGGTGCGGACTGACCTCATTCCTTCTATGCATGAGGAGTCCAAGCTGCTTCTTTTCACCTGACAGGGAGGATTTTCCCTGGTTGGACGTAGCGCGTGGAAGGAACACGTTATTCCAACCAGTTCCTTTCCCCTCCATCAGGCGCCCCGGCTGGCCAGGACGAGGCAGTTTAGAGACCAGGATTACTGCATGTTTTTTTTGTGAGGGTATACCTACCCTAGGGGACACAGGGAGAACATGCAAACTCCACACAGAAAGGCCATTTCGCCATATTGGCTATTTTAAAGTTTTTGTCTCTTATTTGACAATTTGGCCAATGTTTGACCAGATTTTATAATCACGTAGGGACTGACCCACAGATTGAGAACCACTGCTTTAACTAATAACGTCCTGCCTTGTTAACCCTAGTGTGTTTCATAATGGTTTCCCAAAATTCCCATTGGCAGCAGTAGACAGGAAGGGGATGAGCTTGGCTTTTAGACCCAGGAAGTAGCCACCAGAAAAGCCATATTTGCTGCAGACAGATAGGACAAAAGGATAGTTAAAATATTTCCCATAATTTGAAAAAAAACAAACATGAGGACCTTTCTGCCATCTTGTGAATGGCGTTGCGGTTTGTCAATGGGCCAGGAGAAGAATCAAGCACATGTACTAAGTATTTCAAATATTATTTTCAAACATTCTCTAAAAGGCTTTTGGTAGGGAACTAAGAGCCGATTCATACTCCTATTTTAGAGCCGAATAAAAGTCGGTTCGGCTCTGTAGAGCTTACAATGTGATGTCATTTGAGGTTCGGGGGGGGGGGGGGGCGGGTATCGTCCTAAAGTCGGCTCTTCGGTGCTACTGAAAACATCTGACGAGCCGAAATCATTTCGGCACTAGAGCGCCGAAACAGCGGTAAAATAGGAGTATGAATCGGCCCTAATTGTCAGCAGCTGAGAAACACGACTTTTTATTGTTGAATGCTCAAGGCCTCACTGCCCGTTGGACCGGTAGAGATTTCATGCTTTTTTTTTAATACCCAGATGTGAGGCTTTTTAAACGCATTACCAATCCTATCCATTATAGTTTTGCACATTTTCCTTGTGAGAAGATGACTTCAGATAAACCTAGTAGCTTTCATAAAGATAATAGATTACATTATACATCAGCTACATTCCAGACTGTTTAAAGGGATATTAAAAGGAGGTTAATCTTTTTATTCAGGACTAAGAAACCCTTTGACAAATTACTATATTCTTCACATTGTCTGCCTAAGTCTTATTGATCATTCATTGCTACAGTGTTTACATGGTCTTTGGTTATCTCTTGTGTGCCAGTCACCAAGATAATAATGATTGTGCAAATCTCCAGAGATGTTGTTCAACAATTGGGAGGAAATAAATACTATTGAAAGGAGTTGTTAATCATACATTTTTAACACGTGGTAAACTCACTTCTCATGGTTTTATTGTACATTTAACATATCACTGTTTATCAAAAAAAAAAGCTGCTGCTTTGCTTTGTGTGAAAGTTTGACATTCTGCCCATCGTGTTGAAAAGGCCACGTCAAACAGCATGTAGCCCTGTCGGCTATGTCAGAGTTTGTTGGTTTGCTTTGTTGAAGTGTGATGATGTGTCTTTGTTTGGTTACGCACTTGGATTACCCTGCGATTGATTGTGAACACCTAATGAATTGGAGTTAAAACTCTTTGAAAACGCTTTTGGAAACTACATGGAAGATTAAAGTCACCTCCTAATACACATTTTTCTTCTTCATGTCTCCTCTTTGTTCAATCATATCCCTCCTCCCTCCTTCGGTGTGTTCTTCCCTGCTCCTCCTGTACTCTGTCCTACAACCACCATGTCTCCCTCCTTCGGTGTGTTCTTCCCTGCTCCTCCTGTACTCTGTCCTACAACCACCATGTCTCCCTGCTCCTCCTGTACTCTGTCCTACAACCACCATGTCTCCCTGCTCCTCCTGTACTCTGTCCTACAACCACCATGTCTCCATGCCACACCTTTCCTTCTCTTTCGCTCCACTTCCCGTTCTCTCTGAAAACCCTTTCTGCCCCGTCTTCTTCCATTCTCTTCTCCATTTTGGCTTCTTTCCTTCTCTCCCGAATGCTTTTCACACCTGCACCCCATCATTCTATTCCTCTTGTCCTCTCTGCCCCATCCTTTTTCCCCGCCCGTTCTTCTTTCTTGTCTTGCTACTGTGTTTGACCTTTCACCGTCTAGGTGGCAGCCCTTCAGGAGGAAAAGGGCAGTTTGCTATGTGAGAACCAGATCCTTATGGAAAGACTCAACCAGTCTGACTCAATAGAAGATGTCAATAGCCCAGCTGGACGCAGACACCTCCAGCTGCAGACACAACTTGAGCAGCTACAGGAAGAGACTTTCAGGTGAGGGGTGGAAAGGAGGAATGAATGATTTGGTATTGATGAGTGACGATTCATAACCCATAACCCCTATCTTAAGCTGATCCAGAGAATGACAATATCTCCCCGTATTCACCTATATCTACACACTGAAAGGGTTGAGAGCCCGCCTGGGACGTAGAAGGTCTCGGTTTCGATTCCCGGCCCCCGGCAATGTGTCGATGTTCTCCCCGAGCAAACCCCACCCCAATAACATAACTATACATATACAAGTTGTTTGTCCCACTAACGTGATATCTGAGGCCATGGAAAGCTAGAAGCACACTGCCCATTCACATTCCTGTAACATGTCAATGATTCACACCCTCATTGCAATTTGTATGCTTTAATCGTGCATGTATGCCGTAGAATGCCTAGATATAGATAGTTGTCATGGTTCCTTTTTAGTTTGAAAACTGATGTTTGGCGTTTCCTCTAGGCTGGAGGCGGCTAAGGATGACTACCGTATCCGTTGCGAGGAACTGGACAAAGAGCTTGTAGATGTCCGGTCTCAGAATGAAGAGCTCACATCATTGGCTGAAGAAGCACAGTCCCTCAAAGATGAGATGGATGTCCTAAGGTTTGATACATTGCTGAGTCCTAGATACAAACTCCAAGTATCTCCAATGCAAATATTAGTGTCACAGAGACCAGATCAGACCAGTTTTAACAATTTTGTTTCAGATGGCAGTTAAAGAGCCCTACAGGTTTATAAACCTGTGTGTTGTCCCCTTCATTCAGGCATTCATCAGACAAAGTGTCAAAGCTAGAAGGCATGGTGGAATACTATAAGAAAAAATTAGAGGACCTGGGAATTCTTCGGAAGCAGGTACAGACACACACACACACACACACACACACACACACACACACACACACACACACCGATTGTTTGTGCCTACCTTGTTATGTGTAACACTGGATAGGTACAGTAACTTTAATAAAACACTGGGCAATATATTTAAATTATATCGACAATGTGATATGAGAAATATATTGTATTGTCTAGGAATTTGGATAACGTGATACCGTGGTATGGCAAAAGTGTTCTTTTCCTGGTTTTAATCACTCAAGGCCTATACGTTTGAGCTTGTAGATCGACTATTTTGTGAAAATTAAGAAACATACATACATTTTTAGACTATCCTCACAATATGATATTGTTGTCTGGTTGTGGATATCAAAGTATTTGGCCATAAATATGGTGATATTTGACCGCCCACACATTCTAAACATATAGTCCCCATATTCGCCAAATTCTGTCCTCGTGCTGCACTCTTTGTTCAGAGGGTTTCAGCAGTATTGTTGCTAGGAGAACCCTGTGGAAACCTTTGTCAGCGTCCAGTCAGCTGTTTGACAACCATGAAAGCATAGACAGCGTCTGCATTGCTGAAAACAACCTCGGCTCGTAAAAGATTCATACGAAATCAGACGTTTTTTTGTCTGCAAACTGGCATTCTTTCTGATACTGTAGTTTGTTATTTCCTATGGCAATGGTTAAACGCAAATGCTCACAAAGGCTGGAATGTTCAGGACAGCAGTGTAATTGTTTACAGCCTCAAAAAAAGAACAGTTGAAGAAAATAAATGTTCCCAATAGGTCAGAGAACACAAATAGCAGAATGTTGGAATCCGTGTAATTGTAATGGACTGAACAAGAAATGTATTGGCTACAGCCATGCTAACCCAACATGCACTAAAACAAGCAGTACTATGAACACAAAAAAGGCTTGGTATAGCAGCTGCTCAATCGCATTTCAAGTTTGGTGCTCTTTCTCTATATCGAGGACCATCCACACCAAGAACTATAACGATAACCAGATATGTATTGTTTTAAAAATCGCTAAAACTCAAGTGAATTATTTGGAGTCCACACACTACAACTATAACAACAATGACTGACATCGGGGGACAATATCTTATTTTCAAAGCGATTTGATGAATGATGGAAAAAGTGACAGCCAATCAAATTCCATCTGAATTCACACTTCAATTTGTCATGTTCAACACTATCTCATCATGGTTATAGAACGTTATTGTTAATCAGACCCTTTATCCATTCAGGACGGGAACCCCTTTTGGTGTTTTAAGCATTATGTTATACTTTAGCTATTGAAAAATAGAAGATCTATAAGCTCATAGTCCACTTGATCTGCTATTATTGAAAATGTTGCACAAATCCTTTAATATATTCTTTCAGAGCGAACGTTTTTAACTCAAATCTTTGCTTCTGGGGGGGTCCCTGGAACAACATATTTTCAGATGGTAGCCAATTTCATATAGCTTTTGGCTTTTGAGAACGACTGACATAGAAACATAGTTTTTTTTTTCTTCTTCAGAATACTGTCATGATTTAGAAGACATTTTGTAGAATCTGGTCTCGGGTTTAAATGGGTTAAATGTCCGATCTTGTTCCAGGTAAAGCTCCTGGAAGAAAAGAACAATGTGTACATGGAAAACACAGTTAGTCTGGAGGAGGAGCTACGTAAAGCTAACGCTGCCAAGGGACAGCTGGAGACGTACAAGCGACAGGTAGTCCATTCATAAACACTTGACGGTCACCAAGCGGTTGTTTGGTGGCTGTTTATTCGAAAACATCATGAGCGCACGCACGGGCACACACACACACACACGCTCACTCACACACGCTCACACTCATGTTAACATGTCCAGTCCTGCTCAACCTGTCCTTTCTCCCTTCCACAGGTTGTTGAACTTCAAAACAAGCTGTCAGAAGAGTCTAAAAAGGCAGACAAGATGGAGTTTGAGTACAAACGTGTCAAAGAGAAAGTGGACTCTCTGCAAAAAGAAAAAGATGTAAACTTAACTCTTATTAATTCATTTGTAAATTGATCAGGAATGCAGCTTTTCTTTTTATGTACAATTCACTCTTCAGTTTAGACCTGGTTTACATTGGGGTTTTTTCTTCTGCTCTCCACGTCTGCTGCTCTTGCTTCTATTACTGTCTTTGTTTTGTTCAAAGTAATCCCTTGTGAGTTTGCCCATTATCTAAAATGAAAGAATATACAAGTTTAAAACATGATGCATCCCAGTAGTAAGAGAAATCTATGAAAATCTGGGAACTAAATCGTTACCAAGAAATTTCTTCACCAATGTGTTTCTAAAGGTGTCTAATAACATGTACTAAAAGTTTGAAATTCAACTCCCGTGGGAAAATTGAGTTATTAGCATAATATGTGACCATACCCATAACATCCTATATAAGGCAAAAAAGTCCAAATTTCATCATTCTTTAAGTAGCATGTGACATATGAAACTAGGGTGATTTCATGATTCTGAATCCATTCCAAGCATTAGTTTTGCACAAAAAACACTCCTTGGGAGGAAAACGGCCACACAAACGTGATGAGGTCAGCACATTTGGTCAACTGGATATGGCCTAATTTAGCGCAAGGAGTGTTTTTTGTGCAAAACTAATGCTTGGAATGGATTCAGAATCATGAAATCACCCTAGTTTCATATGTCACATGCTACTTAAAGAATGATGAAATTTGGACTTTTTTGCCTTATATAGGATGTTATGGGTATGGTCACATATTATGCTAATAACTCAATTTTCCCACGGGAGTTGAATTTCAAACTTTTAGTACATGTTATTAGACACCTTTAGAAACACATTGGTGAAGACATTTCTTGGTAATGATTTAGTTCCCAGATTTGGTCAAATACCTGATAAAATGCCCTTACTACAGTGCAATGTGGGCAGGAAAAAAAATACTTTCCCGCCAAATTTTATAAAACAATGTATTTTATAATGGATTAATAATGATTAGTTAACTGTTGGAACCCTAATCTTAGTGTCTCTGTATTCATAGCGTATGAGGACCGAGAGAGACTCTCTGAAGGAGACCATCGAGGAGCTCCATTGTGTTCAGGCCCAGGAAGGACTCGGAGGTCTAACCTCAGGTAACATTAATGTGGCCCATCATGGAACTGAGATTGGGCTGTTCCTGTTGATGCTCATAAATGATAAAATCTCAGAATTTGAGGGGTCACGGTGGCACAGTCGGTAGTGCTGTCGCCTCACAGCTAGAAGGTCCTGGGTTCGATTCCCGCCTGGGGACGCTGGGGGCGTGTTCCCTCCTCCGTGTCATCAGTGCCCATACCCGAGGCGGGGTTGGCGAAAGGGCCTTTCTGTGTGGAGTTTGCATGTTCTCCCTGTGCCCTTTCTGTGTGGAGTTTGCATGTTCTCCCCGTGTACCCTAGGGTAGGTACCCTCACAAAAACATGCAGTAATCCTGGTCTCTAAACTACCTCCCCCTGGCCAGCCGGGGCGCCTAATGGAGGGGAAAGGAACTGGTCGGAATAACGTGTTCCTTCCACTCACTACGTTCGGCCGGGGAAACTCTCCCCTGTCAGGTGAAAAGAAGCAGCTTGGACTACTCATGCATAGAAGGAAGCATGAGGTCAGTCTGCTGCCCCCCCAGGTTGGCAGAGGAAGTGTAGTGCCCAGGATTACATTAGATAATTGACACTGGGTGAAAAAATGGGTTACAAAATTGTGGGATAAAAAAATAATAAAAAAAAAAAGAAAGAAAAAAATCTCAGAATTTGGAGGTTAAATTACTTGCACACCAAATCATTACATGACAAAATATGTCATTAGGTCAATATGTGCCTTAAAATGCAAGCAAACTGCTTTTTGAATAGATGCCAGGGAATTGTCCAAGGCACTGGCATCCAGACTCCGTCGGCATAACGGTGCTTTTATCCAGTGCCACCCAGCCAGGGTATTGAACTTGGGTTCAAAAATGTATAAAAATATGAAAAACTGTAAAATAAAGTTTATAAAAAATATATATGTTATTATGATAGCAGTAAAGTGTCTCAGTCGGATCGACCAACTTAATAACGGTCTAGGTAAAGCCTCAGGCTTGTTCCCTTGTTCTCTCCACCTGTTGTTTCTTGTTTACTTAACATATCCGATTAACTGGTTTGTCATTGAGTAGAGTTAAATTAATTAGAACTGATATGTTCGCGTAGTGTGACGAGTGTGCGAGTGCATTGAAAGAAAAGACAAAACTGTGTTGGATTGTTGTTGGTGGACTGAATATGCCGTAATATAACCAACATTCCAGCAGAGTGATTCATCCGGTCGGCTCACCTGTTATCTACACAGCCTGGAAATGTATATTATCAGTGAAAACATTAGACCGTTTGTCCCTAGGAAAACACGTGTCAGCATTCCGATCAAATATGTCTTATCTGCCCTGCACATTTTGTTTCCCTTCTAATGCAACTGTCTCTATTTGACCAGGTATTTTCCCAATGGTTGGTACCGAGGGCTCTGATTCCCTGGCTGCTGAGATCACCACTCCTGAGATTCGGTATGTATCTGTTGACTTCATTAAAAAACTGAGGGAGTGGTAGGGGTTATTGGCTGATCCCAATTTTGCTTGATTCTTCCCAAATGTCATTCTTTCCTCAAGCACCTATTTGATAAAAGGTTGCTTTTTCGCATCACAAAGTGCATAACAAATGCTCTTCTTCAGAAACAAAACGACAAGGATCAAAGCGGAAAGCTATGAGGCTGTACTCGTGTCTTTTATTTATAAGGATAAGAAAGAAAATCAGAGATAAGAAAGTATAGATCAGCCGCACATGCGAGTGATACACTTAACAGACCTACACTCTCTCTTTCCATTCCTCCTCTCTTCCAGCAGTCTATAATTCACATTCTGTTCCTTCTGTAGCCCATGATTTCAAATTTCAATGTCAGTTGTGAATAGACGATCACATGTATTGATGCCGGAATGGTCCTGTGAGGTTGGTTACGAAACCTTGAGTTGTTTTCAAAGTTTTCTGCTTGACCATAACGCAGGTAATTAGACAGCATGTTCTCTCCAGACTGTTGCTGCGTACACTGTGTACGCTGTCAGGCTGTAACTCCTCATTCCGAAAGCTTCCAGCCTCTCCCTGTTTTTCTGCCTCCACTGTGCTTTAAAGTCAGCTGAGAAATCTGGCAAGCGTGCCGAGTGTGTGTCATGTGTGCATGTGGGTTATGTAACAGTCAGACTCCAGATGCTTGAGTTGCATCAGCCAAGCCGTAGCGTTCCAGAGGTAGCTGTTTTTCTACTGGTATCGCAGCACAGCAGAATATCTTAAGACAAGCCATGAGTGCATAGGCCTACAGTAGTGTCCGTGCACTATTGAAACCTGCACAGTGAAGTTGTAAGTAGTGGGATTTGACCCTCTAACCTTCAAGAAGGCTTAAAGTAGAACATTCTTCACATTCACTTCGGCAAGCGAAGCGACATATGGCCTAACTTATAGCAGACTCAGGGCTCCATTTTCGTCACCGCTAAACCCCTTCTTTGCCTTTTTTTTTTTTTTTTACTATTTTGCAAAACATTTTTGAATAGTTAAAATGGCCAGTCTACAAGCTCACAAAGTGTCAATGTAAATTGGCTAGTTGAACTATTCAAAAATGTTTTTCAAAATAGTACAAAAAAAGGCAAAGAAGTTTAGGGATAAGGGGTTTAGTGGTGATGGAAATGGAGCCCTCAGTCTTTCATAGGTCTGTTAAGTTGCGGCCTACACAAGCTCAGCGTGTGCTAGTGTAGTTAGCAACAGAGAGTACTATATGTCTGGAAAAAGTTACATTAGTTGGTGAGCCCCACCCTTAAAGGGAGAGCACTGAACACAACAATGGAAACTCTTGGTATCTTTTCTAATTATGTTAGAAAAGTTATGTTCGTTGTATCTACACACATACTGTACATCTGCAGTCATTTCTAGACCCAAGATTTCACATTGTGGAATATTTAAGAATGCTTTGCCTCAGTCAGTTCAGTACACTCTCTTGACTTTGTCTTCAACCATTGCAATGAAAAGTGCACTTTTAATTTTGCATTTACACCGAACACCACAGAGAACTATTCTAGTATTAATAATATGTGATGTACTGTATATCTTTGCCATGTTCTTCTACTGTACATTGTGTCTAGTACAAAGTAGGAAACTTTTGAAGCGTAACCACTTAAATCATAGCCTACACTTAGTTGGTCTATAGTTGGTCCGCTCCTTTTTTCCCCCTCAACACCAAATCTCTTTGGTGTGTAGAGGGATATCCACTCTAAGCTTACATGCATTGTGAGCTTGTAAATCTGTTATTCTTGTAGAATGTTCACCCCACAATTGGGACTCCTATACACTGACACCACGGCGTAAACAGCGCCTCAAACTGTGACTCCGCCCACAAACGGGGGAAGTTGTGATTTTCGCTCGTTCACTGCAATGCAATTTGCGGCATTTTCAAAACAATATTGAGCAGAGTAGCGATTATCAAACGTATTTGCAATGCCATACGTTGAAAGATCTGTTGCCCGTGGACAAGGCACGCTACCTCCGCAAGTTAGATAGCATCGGCATAGATGTTTGTCCGTATGTGATTAAGGATTGGACCAAGTTGCATTGGCAGCCATAGGGTAAATTCTTACCCCGGATGTGACGTTTTTGGGCGTTCTTGTCTAGCGTGGTGTCAGTTACATAGGGTTCAAGTAGTTAATGAAGTCTTGGACGAATATATCCATGATGGTGGATCCAATTTCTTTTGAAATGCTGAACGGAACTGTATCATTTTCAGATTTAGAAATAAATGAATGATTTGCTTATGAAACCCTATATGGACGCTAAAGCACTGTGCCAATCCAGATGAAATGCAACCCTGTGACTGTCCTCTTCTTCATTTCAGAGAGCATTTGATCCGTCTTCAGCATGAGAACAAGATGTTGAAGCTAGCTCAGGAGGGATCCGACAATGAAAAGATTGCTCTGCTCCAGAGTCTATTGGAAGATGCCAACCGCAGGAAGAATGAACTTGAGACAGAGAATAGGTCTGAATTATCTCACTCACACACACACACACACACACACACTCACACTCACACACTCACACACTCACACACACACTCTCTCTCTCTCTCTCTCTGTCTCTCTCTCTCACACTATCATGACAGATTTGGACAGATTACATGAATTTCAGTGAAACATCGTTCATTTCTTTTGAGAAACGTGGTTTGTAAGTGTACATTAGCCTGAAGCGTTGATGGGCACACAGGATGTGAGTCTGCCAATTGATACCTGTTGATATGATGGTGTTTTACCAAGTGGGAAGCTGTCTGAAAAGTGAAGCCAGTGCGGAAATAACGCAAACCTCCTTTC
Organism: Electrona antarctica; assembly: GCF_951216825.1. Classification (NCBI taxonomy): domain Eukaryota; kingdom Metazoa; phylum Chordata; class Actinopteri; order Myctophiformes; family Myctophidae; genus Electrona; species Electrona antarctica. Next base: position 13,207,626 of record NC_136797.1, read on the forward strand.
AATCTAATGGCCACCAGGGGCAACTTCAGTCATTGCAAATGTTACCCTAATAAACTATGTGTTACCTCAGTAAACATTTTGTGTTTACTGTAGTCGCTAGTTTCAAGTATTGTTCAATACAACATGATGTACATATTGTATTAATGGTCCCCTTTTAGAGCAAATAGACAAAGTAGGGTATGTTTTGATCGATATGGCACTACTATAGATTAGAACAGCGAGCAGGATATTAGAGACAACAATGTGTCTCCCCGGCTCCTTTATCCGAATATGATCATTTCCAGTTCTGTTTTAATAGGTTAATAAACCAACGTGTGATGGAGGGACAGGGCCAGGTAGAGGAGCTACAGAAAAGCCTTCAAGAGGAGGGAACCAAATCAGAAGATGTGAGTAGTCTGGCTCACTATATATGTGCTCTTTACCGTTTACCAGTGTTGTTTTCGTCGACTACCTTTTTTCACTGAGGAAAACTAAATGAAAACTAAGCTATGGTGAGTAAAACTATGACTAAATATACTGTTGATTTTGTCAACAAATAAAAACTAGACCTAAAATGTTATGAAGGGACTAGTGGAGTAGTGGACAAGAGATCCAGTACAAGTCATTTTACACTTGGTTGCATGCTGAAAATGGCAGATCGGCTATTTTCAGCAAGTGTAAAATCTGCCATTATGACGTCAAGGCCCGCCAAAATACATTTTAGTCGACTCAATCAACTGTAGATTTAGTCGACAAAAATCGTATGGTATTTAGTTGACTAAAACTAGACTAAACACAAACATTCCAAGTAACTACAATGTGACTAAAACTAAATGCAAACGTTTCAAGGGACTATGACTAAAACTAAAATAGAAATTTGCTACCAAAAACAACACTGCGGTTTACTTTGTGTGCATGTTTTGGTATAGGTTGATCATGTACCATGGGTCAGCACCAACACCAATCCGACCACTTGTCGGATTGGTGTTGGACCACTTATCGGATTCATCTCACCCAGGTCACCACCTGCTGCAACTTATGCCCTCAGGGGGGCGCTATAAGGTCATCAATGCAAGGACGAACAGATATAGCTTTTTTAAACACTGACACTTGAACTCTGACACTTGACACTTTATGGACTAAAGGGACTATGTCTTAATGTATGTTTTTTTTTTTATATAGAGTAGTATTATGTGTTTTTGTTTTAAATTGCAAATCAATTTCGTTGTCTTGTACAATGACAATAAAGATATTCTGATTTTGGATCAGAATGAGGATTTTGGCACAGCGGTGCGCATGATAGGAGCAATTATTCTAGAATAAATTATACATGTTGTTTTATATAGGCCTAATGTACGTATATTTAAATATGATCAATATATAAATACAATCAGATAGAAACACTTAATCTAGCTATATATTGTCTTACAATTGTTTATAAGAACATGTTTGCTTAACAACAGACAATTGCTACCATAGTTTGCTCTCTAGGCTCTGGCCGATACGACATTAAGCCTCTCCGACCTACTAATATCAAAGACTACATTAAATATTAATAGCCGTTACTGAGCTAAATTAAAATAGTTCATGCCTAGACCAAGATCCCTAGTTGTTAATTGGAGCCGTTATGAACCTTTCTCAGAACCATTGTGCCATGGAAAAGCTCTATTTAAAGGAGACGTCCATGCTAGAAGGCTTTCTTACCTTTATTTGTAGTTGTTACGTCCCCACCAAAGAGAGTCCAGGTGTTATTTTGTGCAAAAGTGCATTATTGGCCCTAATATTAGTCCCCAATGGGGGTTGGGTTTTTGTGCTAATTTGCTTATTTCCATCTAAATAAGTAGTAAAGTGTGCCGCTGGATACTATTTACATTATGAAGAGAGGATATATACAAAAAAAATAATTGAGCGATGGAAATAAGCAAATTAGCACAACACCCCAATGCCCCATTCAATGCAATTCAATTCATTGCCAATGCCCCATTCAATGCAATTCAATTCATTGAGGGCTTATGGTAGGAGAAATGGCCAATAATGTGCTTTTGCACAAAATATCACCTGGACCTCTTTGGTGGGGACGTAACGACTACAAATAAAGGTAAGAAAGCCTTCTAGTATGGAATTATCCTTTTAATACAAGACAGTGGTGATAAACAAAAGAAACCTAGTGGACAGTAGGGCCTTTACTTTGACTTTCTTTACTTACTATACCGTTCCTATTCTAGATGCCTGTTTGTTGTGAGATGTCTTGACTAACTCATTCTGACACTAACCCTAACACCCATGTCATGTCATCCATGTTGTGGTGATCCTCTTCTGTGTTTTCTCCTTCTGTGTGCATGGGTATTTGTGTTACAGTTGGGTGCCACCGATATTGTCCCTTATCATTTGACCCATTTAGGCCTGACCTCAAAACTTTTAAAAATCCTTCTAAATCCTGAAAAAATCCTTCTAAATTGTCACGATTTTTCAAAAATAGCAGACCTACAAGCTCGTAGCGCGCCACTCGGTGGCGCGCTATGAGCTTGTAGATCTGCTATTTTTCAATAGCTAAATTATAACATAATGTTTAAAACACCAAAAGGGGTTCCCGCCCAAAATGGGTTAACTGTCCTTTTGCGCAGATCACGCAAACCTCAGCAAAAAGAAAAGGACAATATCGATGGCCTCCAACTGTATGTCACTTGTGTGTTTCTAGCCTTGGATAGGTAGTTGTTTTCTTATGATGGCTACAAGGCCTTGTTTGTTGAAGACCTCCCGGGGATTTGGGTGGCCTCAAATCAACGATGACATTGCCAGGAAGTAGCCATATTTGTCATGGCATCACCATGGGTGCGTCCCCCAAACCTTAAAAAAATCACTTCTCCCTTACCTGTGCTCTACCGCCTATTTTTTCTGTGACCTTGAGAATTATGTTTATGCCACCATGATACCTGCTGGTTAAATAGTGGAAGGTTAGTACTTAAAGCCTCTCCTGTAGTTTAATTTCATGGTGGTCTATCTCCTAAATTACTGTATATGTGTGGCCACAATCACCTGATAGAAGTTTGTAAACTTTACACGTTTTTAAGTTATGAGTTATGAGACACAGCTTGTGGTGAAAATATGCTTGCAATTTTCAAAGTATGTTTTGCTATCAACTTGCAAAAATGCTTTTATGCAACATCTACTATAATGTGTTCATCAACTACTATGTAGTAAGTGTGTGCGTGTGTGTGTGTGTGTGTGTGTGTGTGTGGTTTATGCATGCTCATCGCCGTTTCCAACCAGCTGCTATTTGTCTTTGCTGCATGACCAACCTATCTAAAACACTTAAGAAATCTTGTTTTTTTTTCTGTGGGTGTCTGGTGTCTGCCATAAATATATAGAAATCAATGTATTTGTTTGGCCCGCTGTTGATTGATATTCAAACTTTGAATGGTTTGGCCAGGGCATTTAGAAAGCAAGGTTGATGGACCGTGTTCCTTCTCTCAAGCACTCAGTTTTACACTGTACCTCATCATCATTGTCAATCTGCAAGTGTGATGGACAAATATGTACGTTCAATACTTCTTATTAAATTAGTTTGAGGCCCTTTTTGATTAATTATTTGCTTAGCCTTATTTTGCACAGAAAGGCAGGGGAGACACCCAATGAGTCTAATGCTATCTAATCAAATCTATCTACTCTAACCAAACATACAAGATTGACATTTGACAAGTCTGTGTCTTTACATTTAGCACCCCTAGCCTCATATATCGGCCTATAGTAAATGTAGATGGTGACCCCCTATCTGCCTCCTCTATGGAGATTATTTATACACCTTAATGCCGGTGTGGCTAAATAATCTTTCCTAGCGCTTCTTATATGCCTCAACTCAATAATGTGCATACTACATATAGTAAAAAAGCATTTTTAAGTAAAGTGTCTATACAGTATATCTATTGATTGATGTTGGCGAGTTTGCCTTCTGAGCTGCCAAACTGGTGAAAATAAATGAATAAGTTGTCACATGAACCAAAACAAGCATCCCTTTGCAATCACAGTCATGGGAGGAGAGTTTTGAGGCCGATTCGCTTGGGAATGGTGTACCGCCGGCGGAAGGTTCTGTTTTTTCCAATGTAATAATCACCTTCTTTTGGATTCATGACGTCTCTTTCTTCTATCAGAATGTTTTTTTGCACTTTTTTTCCCTCTTTTGCTATTGATGCATCTCTACAGTATTATGTCTTCTGGATCTAGGGTCTGTCTTCCCTTCCCTGGCCACAGTGGAGTCATGATTATTATTTATTTTCCTCAACAACCCTGTTTCCTACTGATTCCTCTATGCTTTTAGCTGCTGGTTTAGATGCAATCTCAGCGTGTAATCCTGTCTCCAATGCTGTGTGTGTACTGTGTAGATATCTTGTTTTCCCATGACACTGTGGCATACCACATCAAATATCACGTTGGATGGGAATACAGCCTACAAGTCCCCCCTTTCATAAGCTCAAAATGCAACAGCATGAAAAAGCTTATATTTTTATTCTATCATTTCGATTTTCTTCATGGTAATCAAATCCAGAAAAAATTATATCAGCCACATTGTTTGTCACGGTGGGCACAAATCAAATTATTTTGTTAAGAGAAAACCAATGTCAACACTGAAGTTTGTAATCTTAAGTCTTTCTTATGGGAACAACATTTGTATGAAACTGGCACAGTGGTGCTCTCCTCTAAACATTCTGTGTTATACAGTACTCTCTGTTGGATGCCAAGGGAAATGTACAGTATTTCCATAAAATCAAAGATTTTCTTTTTTTGTCTTTCCCTACAAGGGGTCCACTTGTCATGATACTTATAGTTGTACATTTGTAAAAAGTTGTAAAAAATAATCACACCATGGGCTTTCCTCTACTCCATAGTGCATTGTAACAGGATAAAGGCACATAGATGTCTAAGATCTGGCAGCAATCATATATGTATATCGAATTGGGCAAAAATCTACATTCTTTGTGTATGTGTTAAATTAAACAGTTTAAAGTTATTAAATCGTTTATTTAAATTCCCGTGTTCATCCAGCAGAGTGGCTATTGAAACACTTTTGGGGATAATCTTCTAGCTTTGATTTTGGGTTAAATTGACTAAGTAATGATGAGTTTACGTTGCTTTTGTCTCTTTCAGTCATCCATTCTGAAGAAGAAATACGAAGAGCACATGTAAGTCTATACTTCGTCGTGAATACATTTTTGAGTCACACCTTGTGCAAGGCTTTACTCAAACATGAAAAAAGATTATGAACTTGATTTGAAATCATTTGAAATAATTTGAAGCACACACCTAAAGTTTACGGCTAGACGGCTCAGAAGGGGGCTCGTGCCTAACCTAGCGTGTTGTGCGCTATGCCACATAACCACAACGGTCCTCCTGGTTACAATTCCAGGTTGAGGCCATTGAATACTACGCCCTGTGTGTTCTCCTGTTAATAATCTGATCTGCTTACTCTGCCAGGTCGAAGCTGCGGGAGTTGAACGAAGATGTGTTGAAGAAAAATGCCCTTATTGACGACATGGAGCCCAAGTACAATGCTAGCTGTGAGTTCTGAGCTGTCATTGAGAGTGTAATCGGGTACCGTCCGTTGTCTTTCATGAATATTGTGCATGGCAGACATCACAGTACATACAGTTGGGTGCCACCGATATTGTCCCTTATTATTTGACCCATTTAGGCCTGACCTCAACATTTTAAAAAATCCTTCTAAATCCTCCAGTTTTCTGAAATAAATATTTTCACGATTTTTCAAAAATAGCAGACCTACAAGCTCGTACTTGTAGATCTGCTATTTTTCAATAGCTAAATTATAACATAATGTTTAAAACACCAAAAGGGGTTCCCGCCCAAAATGGGTTAACTGTCCTTTTGCGCAGATCACGCAAACCTCAGCAAAAAGAAAAGGACAATATCGATGGCCTCCAACTGTACATACATCGTGGTATACGATACATGCACCCACAGCCACCCAGTCATACAAAACAACATATTACACAGTAAATACTGTATTGTAGAAACAATAAAGTAAATGTAATGTATAAAAGAAAATGCAATCGGAACATATCAATTATAATAACTTGAAAAGCATTGATAGTTGGAAAAAGGTCAAACTCGCTTATGAAGTTAATAGAATCAATCGGTAAACCTTTGGCTAATTAATGTGCAATCTTTCCTGTCCCATCCCTTCAGCCCAACGTGTGGAAGAGCTGGAGGAGGCCTTGAAGAAGAAAGACGATGATATGAAACAAATGGAGGAGAGATATAAGAAATATTTGGAAAAGGCCAAGAGTGTAAGTAATAATAAATAATTTCCAAAGACAAGGAGCTAAGAATGCAAGCCTATTATGACAAAAATACATAAGATATAATATAAGACACTCTTTCCCAAGAAGTTAATATTGATAGAGGTAGGACCAAAATTGTAACTGAGAATTTTCAGCCACTTAAAGATTTTCCGTTCTGAAAGGATTGAGAAATATGAACTAAGTAAGGGATAATATCTGGCTAGGTGGTCATTATCGGGAGATAATTCACCGACAGGGAGTTTAACCACCGCTTATTACATGGCTAACTAACATAAATTAATACATTGACCCAAAACACAACAAAAAAAGTATTCCATAAGTTCGCGCTGGCTGCGTCTGCAGCTGCAGGACTGTCGGAAAACAAGGTAGTGAGTTGATCAAATAGAATCCATTTTCGGGTCCTGCTTCGTCTATTTCTAGCTCAAATGTTTTCAAAAACATTTTTAAGAGCAATGTTTAGCTGTAAATTACATTGTGTGTCACTAGTGTGTGTGTGTGTTTACATGGCTGTCATGTTGGAAACAGCAGTAAATCAAGCGGGGCGCAGCCGCGCAGCCGGTGCTCAGAGGGTTTGATTAGGCAGCGGTCATTATCGACACATAATTCACAGCTGAATTAAGCGATTGACCAATCAGAATCAAGCATTCAACCAAGCCATGTAATAAGTTGTTAATAACACAGGCTGTGGTGGAAGAAGTACTTCAGACACCACCATGTAGAAATACTATGTTTTAAGGTAAAAATTAACATTTGGTTGAGTAAATGTGCAAAGGTATTGTCATGGAAATATACTTTTAAGTATTAGAAGTAAAAAAAAATATGTATTCTGCAGAATGGGAACCTACCAGTTGGTAGGCCAATACTCCAAATATTAACATACCAACTGGTAGGTTCCTATTGTGCTGCTTTATATAGTCTTTGACTAATAATATAAATGTGCTCTAATATAATCTGTGGGCTTATTGCTCTTCTAGGTGATTCGGACCTTGGACCCCAAACAGAACCAGGGCACAGGCCCAGAGGTGCAGGCCCTGAAAAACCAGCTGCAAGAGAAGGTCAGAATGCTGCACTCACTGGAGGTAATCTATTTGTCTTTTTGGGCGGGAACCCCTTTTGGTGTTTTAAGCATTATGTTATACTTTAGCTATTGAAAAATAGCAGATCTACAAGCTCATAGCGCGGCACCGAGTGCCGCGCTACGAGCTTGTAGGTCTGCTATTTTTGAAAAATCGTGAAAATGTAGTGCAAATCTTTGAATATATATTCTTTCACAGTGAACGTTTTTAACTCAAATCTTTGCTTCTGGGACGTTCCTTGAACAACATATTTTCAGATGGGGGTCGGCGGCCAATTTCATATATTTTTGGGGGTCCTTGACATGAAAATGTTTGAGAACGACTGACGTAGAAACATGAGGTTTTTCAGAACTGTCAGGATTTAGAAGACATTTGTAGAATCGTTCTCAGGTCAAGTGTGTGGCTGTCTATTTGTCTGTCTGTCTATGCCCATTCTAGTCTATTTCTAGACTCGGTGTGTCACTCTGTCACTCTCAAATTCCAGCCTACGGTTGATTTCAGCCTACTTCTATCCCACCCTGTACAAAAGAGAATGTAGGTTTAAACTTTGCAATTTTATTTGAACTTTTGTTGAACTTTATTTCCTCCAAACAGAAAGAGATGGACAAGACAAAGACCCAGAGAGATTACGAGGAGAAGCTGATTGTTTCGGCCTGGTACAACATGGTATGGATAAACTTTTTTTTATTTTTTATTGGTTTTAATGCTATCCTATACAGATGAACACTGCCAAGTGCTAAGCAGAAGAAAGGAAATGAATATAGAAAACAGGCAAAACGGTTTACACGCTCAACGCGTTCAAAGAATTCCTCATCATGCATAGGTCATATGATACTAGTATAACATTAATTTAGGCTAAAGAAATCCATCAATTCGTGCAATTATGCCTTGAACAGTGTATTGATTGATTTATTGATGAATTTATTAACAGATTGGAGAATTACAGTACATTTCAAGCAAAACTCAATGCAAAACTGTGGACGACACCATCAAGTATTACACTTGTTTACAATAGGGCCCACCATGTTCAATTCATCATAACAATTAGACGTACAAATACAGTGTTAAAATATTCTATTTGGTCATGACCACTGATATTCAAGATCATTATCCATTATCTTGTAATGGGCAGTGGTTTCAGATTGTATTGGATTTTAAAAGTCTAAGGCTTCGTACACACATAAAGAACAACTGTGTCACGTGGTTGGACCAAACACTTGTGTTTGATTGCCCCCCTCCCCCCATCACACACAACTGTTTGGTCAAACCACGTGACTTCCATTGGAAAAGCATTGAGGCGGCCATAAAACACGGACAGCACAGAGCATGTTCGTCTGATATGTGTGTACGAAGCCTAATGTGTTTGAGTTGTTACACACACAAGCTTGGATTAGGACTGCATTTTGGCCACTAGGGGGTAATATAGGCTTTTGTATGGTTGTAATATGTGTGGACCACGTTCCCTTTTTTGCATTAATTTAACACCTACTGTTGCTAAGTTGCTGCAGTGCATAATGTATTTTATTAATGCATGTATCTGATAATCACAATGAAACCGTATATTACCCCTTTTTTCCTCCTCAGTATTGTTTATTGGATTTTCCCCAAGTCCTGTTGAATTTTGCAGATCACTTTTTTTTTAAAGATTTGTTTTGGGGCTTTTATATCTTTTTTTTATTTTTTTATTTTTTTTAAGATATTTTTTTTGCGGCTTACGCCTTTTATTGTTTTTTTTTTTTTTTGAAGGGACAGACAGTAGGCTGACAGGAAACGGGAGAGAGATGGGGGAAGACGTGCAGTAAAGGCCGTGTCGGGCTCGGGAGTCGAACCCGCGGCACACTGCGACTGGATTACCAGTCGGGTGCCCAGACGGTTACGCCACCGCCTGGGCTTTTATATCTTTATTTATAGGACGGTAGACTGACAAGAAATGGGGAGAGAGAGATGGAGAGTAAAGTTAGTTGGCTGCTTTGCAGCCTATAGGTGCCCTGTACTGCTACGCGTCGCGTGCCACTGACACCAGCAGCCCGGGCCACACCTAAGATTTTCTAAACCTTTCCCACGTCGTACAACATGCAGATCTTTGGTGTTTCCATTTTTTTTTTAAATTTAACTCTGGCCCATTTTCACACTTTCAGGGTGAACACAGACGATTTTATGTAAGTTTCCTTAATCTTCTGTTCAATGTGTTTTGTCATTTTCCAGGGCATGTCTCTGCAGAAGAAGGCGGCTGAAGACAGGCTCGCTAGCACTGGTTCTGGTCAGTCCTTCCTGGCTCGGCAGAGGCAGGCCACCAGCACGCGCCGTAGCTGCTCCGGTCACGTCCAATCGGCTACCGCAAGGTAGACTACACCATGGCGCCAGAGAGCATCATTGCGCTACCAATAGTACCATACAATTCTCCCAAACGTAGTTAGATGTCAGGTTTTTGTTTTGGGACACTCATGCTTCCAATTCATATCAAAATAGTGGTTTCCCGTTTCCCTTCTTTCTCTGAATTAATTCTTCTTTCCTTTTTCTTTTCTTTTTTTTCTTTTTCTTTTTCTTTTTCTGATCAGATCCTTGAGGTAGAGATGACATGCCATGTATTCCCTGAAGCCCTTTATTTTTTCTGAGTATGCATCCCTTTGATGGTAGACATTCATCCTTAATGTCTTTTGTTCAACGTGTCCTAACATTTCCGTGATGTTAGACATGGTGAACATGGTGAAACATGGTCAAAAAACAATTCAACCCCCCCTCCCCCCGGACAACACTGACCCCTCCTCAACTCTGTGGTGCACCCACAGGCAAGCAGAACAAAGCTGAAACAACAGCATAAAGAGTAAACCACTCCACTACTCTGTCTCCCTGCTCTACTCCTCTTGGGAACACAGTGTTCTCATGTTCTCATTAAAGAGAAACTTCTCTACCTGTTCATGCAGTATTTATGCAGCCGACATTATTTACTTTTTGCTTTTTTTCCCACTTTTTGACTGGAGATGGTGTTTGGTTTTCTGTGAATGTATTGTTTTACCTGGCTGAAGCAAAAAGAAAAAGTAATTTTCAGATATATTTGTCGATGAATGTCTTTGAATATTTGTATACAAATGGTTGATATTTTCGTAAAATGGCTCTACAGCAGTGTCTAATTTATTACATGTACTGTCCTGTGGAATGAGGTCAGTGTTGAGGTTAGTAATCGACAGATATAGAAGTTGTAAGTACTAGCAACCTGGTGATAACAGTATTCTCATGTCAAGTGTTAATTTTGATGGTGTTGTTAACTATGTGTCGTGGGTCTTCAGATCGTTTTAGAATTATTGGAAATCTACAGTCAGCTATCAGTCATTTGGTAACACAAAACACTTCAAAACAGCAGAAAGCCAATGCTATGCATACTGCTTTCTCTATGCTGTGTCTGCAATGCAGTGACAATATTTCCGTCACTTGCCAAAAATATACGACTTTCAACTAAACAACAATTACCGGTAGTCATTACACTATAAGCATCCTAACTCCTTGCTTCCTGTCCTGATTATCTAGCTGCCAGTTGGATTAAGTTGCGCTCCCTCACTATATGAGTAAAGATAGATTTGATTCAGTGTAGCTGGAGGACATTCTTAAATAGCAGAACAGGTTTTATCATTGGAAGTGTGGTTTTGGTTATAAACTAGTATTCCTAATACAGACGGATGAGAGCGTAAGAACTTTGCATAGTTTATGGATTATGTGTGTGTCAGTATTGTGTTTTTGTCCATGCCAACTAGCCCTCTTGATCTTGCCAGATAATCCCAAATAATCTCAATTAGAATACTCTTGACTCATCCATCAATTAACATTGTATGTTGTTCAGTCTCCGTTGCCCCGTGTAGTCTGTTGATTGTTTTATCTGGTACATGAGTGATTTCCCATAGCAGGGTTCCTACGCAAGTATGGAAAATCATGGAATTTAATTTCATACTTTTCCAGGTCTGGAAACAAAAAAATATTTATGTTTCCAGACGATTACTGCTGTTCTGTTTTCCCAGGTAGGGGAAAGGGGGCTCCTGGTCGCTGCCCGGTCGGTGATTGCAGCTCGTGCTGTCTCCTATTCATACTCCAGTTTTAGGTGATAAGGTGACCACTGAAAGGGTGGTTACCGGTAGTAAAAACGGAGAGATGTGTTTGGGTGAGCGGTGAGTCTCTTACCACCGTGGCATGACGTCATATTGTAGTATTCGGGGTGGTCACCTTATCAGCTAAAACTGGAGTATGAAGGCCTTTAGGTGCGTGGGATGTCCGTACTCCCAGGCCTCCATACATACATTCTGGCACCAGTGGGCCTTTGCAGTCACATGGAGGGAAATTCTCTTTTTGCTGTTTTTCAAGCTGGAATCACTGACCGGGCATGCCCCCCGAGTCCCATGCCCCGGGAAGAGCGCCACCTGGCAGCCACAGAAGTTGTAGGAACGCTGCCATAGGCTAAAAGAGCTCTTGTATTAACCCTGCTGTTGGTCTCAGTAGCCAGGTGATCAGAGATCTCCATCCACCTACTGATCCATCTCGTGACGTCTACATTTCAAGAAATCGGCTAAAGGTGAATGGAAACCGCTCAGAAATGTAATGAAACGACGGCATTGCCGAAAGACAGTAGGTCGGAAATCCCTGGTCATCTGGCTACTCGAGTTTACCCTGCTGTAAGCCTGCCTAAATAAGGACCCAAATACTACACTGAAAAATGCCATCTGACGGGTCTCCTTTCTCTCTCTCTCTCTCTCCTCCCTCAACAGCAATGTCACTGCATGACCACGCCGCCAATGAGTTTACCAAATCTGGTTTGGCCTGGCTTGGGTTGAACTGGGCTGGGCTCTGGCATGTCCTGCATGATCTACCTGCCTGTCTACCGTTTGCATGACTTAGGCCTCACTCAGACCTTTACTGCATTGCTGTATGCTTGTTGGATGAATGTTGTGTAGTGTCATGGCCGCCCCAATGCATTTCCAATGGGAGTCACATGGTTTGACACAACATTTGTGTTGTATGAGGGGGAGGGGCGCAGTCGAAACACAGCCGAAAGCCATACAACAGCTTGTAGTCCAAATGTGGACTACAAACCATGTGACTTCCATTGGAAATGCATTGGGGCGGCCATGACACTACACAACATTCATCCAACAAGCATACAGCAATGCAGTAAAGGTCTGAGTGAGGCCTTATTGTTGAGTTGAGCCTGCAAAATGATCACGCTGCCACCAGCAGTATGAGTTACTTACAACTCTCCGTAACAAACTGATGCGGTGGAGGGGAATGGTTGTACCTCCACCACTCTGACTCTTCTCTTCCCTGCTTTCAATCCAGCTCTCCTATCACCTCTCCTTTCCAGAACACTCTTTTCGTCCATCTACTCTTTTTTTCCTCCCTTATTCCTCATGGACATAACTGCTTTTGCTTCCACTCTGCGGCTACTCTAGTCTGATTCAACCCAAGGCACATTGGGGGGGAGGGATAGATATAAGCCACTTTCTGGTCTAAAATGTATCAAACATTACATTGACCAAACGGCGTATAGTATTGGTTCGTACCTCACTTATGTGTTTCTCCATGGGTGTGCTCCCTCCGTTCAGAACACTGGTGGTAGGAAGGATATTGTATTCACCAGAGGGAAAACTATAAGGAAGTAGATTTTTATGTTTTGTTTTGTTTTTTTGTTGGGTTTGACAATGACTTAATGATCAATGGTTGGCAAACGGTTTTTATATCTAATCATTTCGTTGCTGTTCATAGTGTGACTGTGTATATAGCTTGCAGAGCAGTTCAATTAGCGATGCATTTGTCACCGTGTTACTTTTTTATAAAACGGCACATGGCAAAACGGATAACGCAACCCTTCTCATGAAGTACTCTGCAACATTTTAAAAGTGCTTTTACCTCAACTTAGAGAGTGTACCATATTCAGGAGCAATTGGAGAGTATGTGTGGTAGTGTAATTGATAGACTTTGACCTCCTGGCCCCAAGGGTTTGTAATGCCATCCCCGAGGAGCACAGGCTGGCTAGATTCCATCATTAACCAGCTCTTTTTTTTTTAAAATACATTTTAACAGACATGGTATTATAGTGGAAATAAGTCCTCGTTAAGCCCATGAGTCCATTAAGCTCATAAAAAAATAGGATGTAGTTGAATAATTGTTTTGGAAATGTGCAGTGCCTTGTAGTCAAAAAGCCTGTTCAAATAGATTCTCTAAACAAAATAAACGAATTATTGCATCCGCCAATTAACTTGAATGTAATCGTTCTAGTTTCTGAGGTTTATTGCTGATCATTTTCAAAAAGAAACCTTTCACTGTAAAGTTCTGAGTTTATGGAACCAAATTCAGGGCTGTTTGGTTCTGTTTGTATACTCAGTCTGATAGTTAAATTAACACTATGGATTTTACTGTGTACTGTCCATGTGCTCTTTAGATGTAGACGGCTTAACGAGGACATTCCACCTAATTCACTTGTTTTTGTTCCATTTGCCTGTTTTGTTATAACTTTTTTTAAAGTGCTATTTATTATTTATTATTTTACCCCTCATTAGTTTACTGTGAATGTAGGGTTTCACTGCATTAACAGTTCATGTCAATACTTTGCTAAATATGGATGATGTTAATAGCTCGTTTTGTATGATAATGTAAGTCTCCTCATGTGTCTAAATTCGCTTCCATATTCCCTGTTACATCAATAAACAGTAGTTTGCATATAATGGCATTAAAGGAAATGCCTTCATGTGTTGCCATGGTTGGATAGCAGAGAAATGATAAGGCTTTCCCATAACATACAACTGAAATTAATCGCGGTGTTGTCAAAGCAGTACGCACAAGAGGAGACTCCTTTTCAAAGTGTCTTCTTGCCATCTGTCCGTAGTTGGAGATGTTATGTCCCAAGTGAAAAGACAAAAGAGCTAGTTTGTAAGCCACTTGCCATTAAACGCCACAGCCTATAGGCTAAGTAAAGTAAAGTTATACTGGTCGTCTAACCGTCCATCCCCATTACGTGTAGGTCTTAGTAGCAGTATGGCTGAGTGGTTAAATGAAACGCTGTTTTAAAAATATTTCCCTTTAAAGAAGTAGTAAACTGTGATAATTTCTGCCACAACTCGGCTGAAGCAAATGAGGCACTCTCGTTTTTGCTTATAAGTGTATACATAATGATAATGTATACTGGATTAGCTCCGTTTTGGGGTTGTTACATTTAGCCTATGGAAAGCAATGTCTTGTCTGTCTCTCCAATTTAATTTACATTTATTGGGTGGTAGAGTAGAAAAAAAGATATTGTTACCCAACATAAATTATTAATATATAAAACATAAATCACAATGTACCGCCTAATTTATACTTTATTGTATAATGGTGCCACGTTGCCTAAATCTAGCCCTAGTTGATTTTCAGGCAAAAGTAGGAATTTGGCTTAAATATTAACAATCCCAATTTGTTTGTATTCAACAATACATTTGCATATTACCCACACATGTAAGACAAAAAGGGTGCCTGAGTTCTGTGTAGGGTGGTCTAATAATGTGTATTTGAGATTTAAAAATGACTAAAGGCTAACAGGGCAGAATCTTATCACCACCACACGTGTAAATGATTGCTGTATTTTATACTCACAGGAAGATGTTTTTTCCTTTTTTGTCTTATTTTAATTTAACTGAATTGGTAAATGAGTAGTAAATAACCTTTCCATTTGCCAAGTTTTATATTGCTTGTATACAAATACTCTGTACATATTATACTGTATGTGAGAAACTGTGGAAGGTTGGTCATTTTTGACGAGGAGAAAAGAAAAGGATTGGCAGGATTTCATAGTCTGTTACAAACAATGCTTCCTATACTGCAAAACTTGGAAATAAAAATGTAAATAAAGCTTGTATAAAACAGTGTCTTTGTTATTGTAGTCATTCCACGAAAAGTCCCTCTGACCTTTTCAGGGTGTATTTTATCCATTGAGTCACAAATGTATTTTTTTTTTTTTTTTTTATCAATTCAAATGTTCCCTTTAATATGGTCTAAATTATATGCATTTTATCTTCATATAAGAAATGATCTTCAATAGACACCCCCTAATCTGTCCATTTTTTTCATGTCCCCAATGGCCTTTATTATTATGGCGACTATTTAATTTTGTATCAAGATGGGGAAATGTATTTTTGTGTCTGGAGTGGACCAAACAGCGACCCCTGTGGTTACAGAATGCGATAAGACCATTTTCAGTGCAACATCCCGTGGTCACCCGGATGAGGGTTATTAATGTTTTGCAGCTTTCGACGGCTAGGTTAGCTGGGATATATTCCAGCTAATAGTTAAACTGGCCGCTATGTTGTCGTTCTGCCATCCGGATAGGTGCGCATTGAGCACGGCGATAGTGGGACTACTATAAATGGTAAGGCTACTGAATATATATATTTCCCTTTTGGATAGCATCGCAAATCGATATATATAGCTGCCGGTATGTTAGCACTCTGGGTTGTAGGGCTAGGGTTAGCAAGTATAGTAGAGACTAGTCTCGATTCCAAGATCTTTATTTATATATTTTGTGTACATCTTATTGTGTGTGTGTGTGTGTGTGTGTTTGCGCGCGTGCGTGACTACATTTGCAAATGCCCCTAGTATGTACTGTCTGTTATGTATGCACATGTATTCAATTGTAGTACAGTTTGACCCACAAATGACGTCCTTACTCATTACACCTATAAAATGAATGAAGGCGGGTGGTATGTGTGTGCTTATGAAAACAAACACTCCCCATCCCATTGTAGCATGTCACTGCATGTCACATCACATGCTGTGATTGTATTGGTGCAATGCACCAGCAAGCCCAAGTTTACCCTGGGGCTTACAATAATAGTATTAATGTAAGCTGGTAAAAGTTTCAGTTGAATTTGTTATTGTATTAAAAATTATGATGATGATAGGTGCTGCATCCATTGAGAGCACCTTCTGTTCTGAGACTATGAGTGCACTTTGAACTGAGTTTAATAAGTCACCCTTATCACTTCACTCAGCCTTGAAACCTCCCAGTGTGTTGAGTTGTACACTTTGCACAAAAAACGTGGGCCCCACGAACACAATGTTGCTGAAGATGCCTCAGAAACTGGTTAAGGGACACTACATGCAGCTGGACAGCTACCAGCAGCACTGGCCTGTGCTGATTCCTCAGAGGATCCGACTGTACACCTACGAGCAGATCCCGCTCTTCCTTCGAGAGAACCCGTTCATTACAGATGGCTACAGGGCTCACCTGCCATCCACACTCTGCCTGAAGAGGTAGGTCGACTCGTCTGTTTGGTTTGTCATAATGTCCACATTGACTAAAGCAGTTGTTCCCAAGTTTGCCTTGCATCAGGGCCAACTTGTGTTGTTCACGGCCCACCCATGTGACCGCAGCGCCTACCCCCATTTTATCAAATGTATTTCTATTCCAACCTGTACATGTTGGTCCACTTGCCAGAATGTGAACCCAGACATGTTGAGTACACCTACAGTTTTATGTTAGAAATGTTGAGTATGGGTCCCCAGCATGTAGAAACTGCCGGATGCTGACTTGCATATGTTGAGCAATGTTCATAATTGGCAATTGGCATAATATGTGACCATATCATTAACAACCTATAGAAGGCAAAAAATGCAAAATTTCATCATGCTTTATGTAGCATGTAATGTGTCAATAGGGGGTTTTCATTAGCCTGGTATCCAGCCTGCTTCGCTACGTTCGGCGGATTTTTTTTTCTCTCTTCGCTTATCAGTCTGGAAAGCCTCCCATTGGGAGGTTTTGCAGAACTACACTAGAACTACATATGTTACGTAGTCAACGTCGTTGCTGATTGGATGTTGTTCCAACGAATGAGAGTAGCGTTAGGCAACCTACGTCATCAGCCAGCGCCACCCTCCATGCACCCTCCATGCAGTAGCTGCGCTTTGCTATGACGTCTCACTGGTGCTTTGTCCCGCCCCGCACCACAGACCAATCAGAAGCCACGGTAGGTTTCGAAGCTTTTGGCATGTCCCGCCTCCCTTGGAGATAGGAGGCTTTCCAGACTGATAAGCGAAGAGAGAAAAAAAAATCCGCCGAACGTAGCGAAGCAGGCTGGATACCAGGCTAGGTTTTCATGATGCTTAATCCATTCCAATCATTAGTTTTGCACAAAAAACATTCATTGGGCTAAAACGGCCCAGTGGCTATGGCCATTTTTAACCCTTTTTTTTTTGCAAAACTAATGCTTGGAATGTATTCAGCTTTCAGCATCATGAAAACCCCCTAGTTTGACGTCACATGCTACATAAAGCCGATGAATTTTTTTTTGCCTTCTATAGGTTGTTAATGGTATTTAATTTAAGGTTGTTGGTGTAGATGTAGATTTAATGTGTTTGAGAAATCTTATTTGTTTGTCATTGTGAAAGAATGCATGGGACCCAAATGGAAACAAAGACCGCAAGGTCTTTCTTCGGTGCTGTCCTTTTGGACCAATGCTGTGCTTGACTGTACCCTGTACTGTTTGCATCTTATAGAGCGTCGCAGTCCTGCCCCCTACCAGGGCCCAGGACATGATTCCCTGTTCATTTTCCTCATAGACTTTTCAAAAAGTATTTATTTAAAGACCTTTTAAGCCTCGTACAAAGCCAATTCGAGTTGTGACAAATCATGACAACAAACACAATTTGTTGGGCCGAACAAAGAATTAGAAAGAAGAAGAAAACAGAAGGTTACAACACTTTTTTTGTTGTTTTTCTTCTGTGTAATTATTTGTTTGGTCCAAAATATTGTTTGTTATCATGATTTGTCACGACTCGAGTTGGCTTTGTCCGCGGCGTAACCGTCTTTAAATAAATACTTTTTGAAATGTCTGGGAAAAATGCATTGGGAATTATTTCCTGGGCCTGTTGTCGTCATGAACAGGGACTGCAACACTCTATTGTCTAATAAAATGATCAATCAATCAAGAAGGTAATGTCTCACACAGGATCTGACCTGGAATTTTGACCCAGCAAGATTCAATTTATCCCCCAAGTATTAAAGCAAGCACTGGAATTTTCAGCGCAGGAAGCCAGGTTCAAATCTGGGGCAGAACAGGAAAGTCACATAGTGCTACTTTAGCTTAGCCTGGCTAATAAGCCAGACCGAATCAGCCGTTGGCAAAATAAAATTGCCTGCCGGCGGATTACACGACAGTGTGATTTGAGTCTGGCTTATTAGCCAGGCTAACTTTAGCTAACAACGGGCCATGCTTCTTCAATTTATAATCATGTGGGATTCATTGTTTTTGTTTTTTTTAGCACATGTGGGCAAGAGTAGATTTGGAGGTTTAAGATTGGGATCTGGAGTTGTCTTAATCTTTTCTCTGACAGTATAATATTGTATAACAGAAAATACAGTATAAGAAAAATATGAAATGTGTGTGTGTGTGTGTGCGTGCGTGTGTGCGCGCACGCCCCTCCTCATTCCAGTATCTTCATGTTGTCCAATGAGACTGTGAATATCTGGACCCACCTGCTTGGCTTCCTGTTATTCTTCTCTCTTGGGGTCAACGACCTTTCCACGGTGCTGCCAGTCTCTGGGGCCCACAGGGAGGACTATGTCATCTACTCAATAGGACTGTTCTGCTTCCAGGTAACCTTCACGTGTTTCGACAGCACACACACACACCTGCGTGCGTGCATGCACATCAGTGTTGTTTTTGGCAGCATTTTTTTGTCTCTTCAATAGTTTTTCATTTAGTTTCAGTCACATTCTGGTCACCTGGAATGTTTGAGTGTTAGTCTAGTTTTAGTCGACTAAATGTCATGAGATTTTAAGTCGACTAAATCTACAGTTGATTTAGTCGACTGAAATGTATTTTGTTGGGCGTTGATGCCGTCGTAATGGCTCATTTTACACTTGCTGAAAATAGCCGATCTACAAGCCCACTAGATCGGCTATTTTCAGCAAGCAACTAATTGTAAAATGACTTACTTACTGGATCTCTTGTCCATTAGTTCATTCCTAACATTTTAGTCTAGTTTTCATTTGTTGACGAAATTGTCATTATATTTAGTCTAGTTTAGTTTAGTAGTTTTAGTCATCGTAGCTTAGTTTTCATTTAGTTTCCATTTAGTTTTCGTCAGTGAAAAAAGGTAGTCAACAAACATTTTTCGTCTTGGTTTTAGTCGACGAAAACAACACTGGTGCACGTCATGTGTGTTGTTATTATTATTATTGGATCATATTATGATCCATGCCTGAGTGAATTAATAATGTAACCTACACATCATATAAAAACCCTCCATCCAATGTGATCCAGCTGGATAGTATCCAGCTGTGGATACCCTTTGTTCTTGGATGTTGTTATTGTTTTCCCAGTACTGTCATATCATCCCATGTTTTACAAATGGGATGATATGATAAGATTTTGGCTTGTGAACAATCCACCATCTTGCGGCTAACTTTGCCCTACAAAGTGGCGACATGGCTGGGCCACTCTATTGTTCCCTCATTAAATAGCCATTATTTTCATTAGCATTCATGGGTGTGTATTCTTGATCAAAACAATCTTTGTCAATCGTGTCATTTGAGTATTACAGTACAGTATCTTCAATCATAATTGTCATCAGTTGTGTCTGCAGACCAATTCCGTAGATCAGTTGCGCTTGTACTTTGTGTACCCTTAGGTTACGTGTTTACATATCCCATACAGTATGTTCACCTCAAAATATTCAGGTTTGTAAGAAATGTAATGTACAGTTGGGTGCCACCGATATTGTCCCTTATCATTTGACCCATTTAGGCCTGACCTCAACATTTTAAAAAATCCTTCTAAATCCTCCAGTTTTCTGAAATAAATATTTTCACGATTTTTCAAAAATAGCAGACCTACAAGTTTGTAGATCTGCTATTTTTCAATAGCTAAATTATAACAATGTTTAAAACACCAAAGGGGGTTCCCGCCCAAAATGGGTTAACTGTCCTTTTGCGCAGATCACGCAAACCTCAGCAAAAAGAAAAGGACAATATCGATGGCCTCCAACTGTATGTTCACCTCAAAATATTCAGGTTTGTAAGAAATGTAATGTATACAGTAGGACTAGCTTGTGTAGCCTACAATAGCCTGGTACAATATCATATGTCAATAGTACTTGTTGTAGCATGAAAATGTCTGGGTGACCTACTTTTGCTTTATTTAGAACAATGCAGTAGTAGACCTGCCTGCCTACCGTAGGGACATATTTTGAGTACCACAAGCGTGTAACAACACTCGCATTCGCAGAATCGCAACACACTTTTTTTAATACGGCCATTTCCCCACTCACTACCCAGGGGGCAGACCACCCTTTTTTTAGGAAACCTGCATTTGTCATAACATACAAAGTTGTCCACCAGAAATAATATCTATGACCCCATAGGATCACAACCTATATGGACAACCCGGTAAATTTTTGGGCCAAAGTCCAATATGGCCGCCCCAATATTAGCCCCTATTAGTTATAATGGGGGGTGAATAGGGCAACATTTTAAACGGAGAGATATTTCCACAAAACTTCTCAGGTTGATCAATGATATGAATACGAACATTTTTTGTATTGAAAGTTTCCATGAAATCCAATATGGCCACCACAATATGGCCGCCACAATATTAGCACCAAGAAAATAGGTTTTGGCTCTAACTTCTGAACCAGATGAGCTAGAAATGCAAACTTGGTGTCTATTTCATGGTTTCTGACCATGAGAGACTCAATGGAATACCTATTTTCATTATTGGGTGTGTCTGGACCCTTATTGTGCATATTTACAAGATGGTGGCTACCCGAAATAGTGCTTTACCATGATTTTTACCATGATTGTTGACTGTTTTGGCAAACACAAGCAATATTATTTTTGGTGGACAACTTTGTATGTTATGACAAATGCAGGCCAACCCCCCTTGCCCCCTGGGTACACCTCCAATATCATCAAGTAATTCAAGATATAAATCAGCTATTTATTCTGAGTAATTGGAGGCTGTACAAGTTCATTCACTGTTGGTCTGCTGACTGATATATATTTTTTATTGACTCAAACTACAGCTGATTGCCTTGCTGACTTGCTGTGTCATAATAAGTTGTTCTTTAATGTCATCAATCAGTTTTACATAGTCTCTAAATATGCTTTGATGGATCACAGCTCTTGTTTAAATAAGTTGCAGAATTAGACCAAATCTGTCCCAATAAGCATTATTTAACAGGGACAAAACAGGTGTACAGATGTCCCTCAAACCACTGGTGCTCATGCAAGGGAGAGAGGAAGAGAAATGGCATGAATAATCCAGGTCCAAATAAATAACCAACCGTGCGTTCGGGTGGCACCTTCAGGGTGTATAGGCAGTACAAACTTTAATGGTTGTGTACTGTAACAAATGTATTTGTAAGATGGCATAAAACAGCTGACTACACCCTAAATTGTAATTAGGTACCAAAGCAGTTTTTCCCCCTGAATATCCAGTAACGCTTATAAGCGGAACCTCTCCATAATGTTTGCTTCTATTTGTTCCACAGCTGGCATATATGTAGTAGTAGGGTATACCTTTTGCGTCACACTCTCATGACAATAATTGGCAGGGCTACCTACTGTAGCTCAAAATAGGTCTTAAGTGGTGACCTGGCAACTCCATGAGTCATCTCCCTATATTTATATTTGGAATTTAATGTCTCATTGCTTTGAAACATATACAATAAAACCTGATTAATGAGATTTTGGACAACAGAGGTATTTCCGGTAATCTTAACTACTTGAACCCGAGCATCCCCATTCTAAGAGCGAGCATTCAGTTAACATAGCTTGTACCTTATTAGATCTGCTATTTGGCAAAGATATTTGGTATTAGTGGGGGACAAAAGAGAGGAGCAAGTACAGACTCAACTCTGTGTCAAATTGACCGAAGTATACAGGGATTTAAGTGTTTAACGCAAGGCTGACATCGAATGTCAGATCGTAAACATAAACTGTATAACTGACATGTCTTCCTTTAAGGTGTGTATGCTGTGTTCGGTTGGCTACCACATGTTCTCATGTCATCGGTCAGAGAATACATGTCGTCGTTGGTTAGCACTGGACTATGCAGGCATCTCTGTTGGCATCCTGGGCTGCTATGTACCTGGGATCTTCTATGCTTTCTACTGCAATACTGTAAGCAAGCATGGCTAAATGTGTCCTGTACTGTGTCTTTATTCAGATGGTCGCTTTGGCTGTAGCTTATATGTATTCTGGAGAATTTACGTCATATGTGCCTGAAATATGGCGTAAATTTGTGGCAACACAAACATTAAATGCCATTGACGATGAAAGGAACATTTACGTCGTATGTATCGCATAAATTCAGTTGTCATCTTACATGATCATGGTGAAAAGATTCGTTTTTTTAAACATTGTATCATGGTTAAAATAATAATATAAGTTGACAAATTAATTCACAAAGAAGTATATTCATTTTTTTTATCTGACGATGTACGACGACAAGAGCAGCCCTCACTTCACACGGGTGTGATTTCTTTTAACCCATTCTGGGCGGGAACCCCTTTTGGTGTTTTAAGCATTATGTTATGCTTTAGCTATTGAAAAATAGCAGATCTACAAGCTTGTAGCGCGGCACCGAGTGCCGCGCTACGAGCTTGTAGATCTGCTATTTTTGAAAAGTCGTGAAAATCTGGCACAAATCATTGAATATTCTTTCAGAGTGAACATTTTTAACTCAGCTTCTGGGGGGGTTCCTGGAACAACATCAGATGGGGGTCGGCGGCCAATTACATATAATGTCGGGGTTCCTTGACATGAACATGTTTGAGAACCACTGACGGAAACATGAGGTTTTTCAGAAAACTGGCAGGATTTAGAAGGCATTTGTAGAATCGTTCTCAGGCCTAAATGGGTTAAACAAGTTTTGACGGAATCTCCTCTACCCTCTGTCCCTCCCTCATATAGGTCTGGCGGCAGGTGTACCTGGTGATTATCCTCTCTCTGATCCTGGCGGTCTTCTGCGTCCAGGTGCACCCGCACTACCTCAGCAACGACTGGCGGCGGCTGCGCACGGCCATCTTCTGCGCCGTGGCCGGCATCAGCATCATACCTGCCTGTCACTGGGTCTGGCTCAATGGAGGCTTCACCTCCTACGTCATACAGGTGAGGAATTTGAACACTGCACAGTGGTGGAAAGTACTTTTACTTAAGTACTGTACTTAAGTACAATTATGAGGTGTTTGTACTTTACTTGAGTATTTCCAATTTCCAGTACTTTTACTTCTACTCCACTACATCTCAGAGCCAGAATTTGTACTTTTACTCCACTACAATTATTTGAAAACTTTAGTTACTTTGGCGATTTTACTTTTGATTAGAAAACATACATTAACTACTTCAACCCTACACATTTCGGCCATTTGAAAGTAGCCGATCTACAAGCTCACAATGCGTCGCGTTGCAATAGATTTGAACTTGTGAAATGGGACATTCTGCAATACGAGTACTTTTACAAGTACATTTTGATGCCGATACTTTTGTACTTTCACTCAAGTACATTTTCTATTCCGTACTTTTACTTCTAACGAAGTAGTTCTAAATTGCAGTATTGGTACTTTTACTTAAGTAAAACAATTGAGTACTTTTTCCACCACTGACACTGCATGTCCGTCTCTGTCGCACACGGCTGGTGGAATCACCCCTCAACGTCTTCTGACAGACATACTAGGGGTTGGAACATGCATCCAGGAAGCCCAACCCAGTAGTCACTTTGAGTGGCACCACACAAAGCCACGGGTGAACATGTACTGTATGTCGGACATTACTATTACTAACCCCAAACCTAAACATAACCGCATAACCTAAACATAACCTAAACATAACCGCATAACCTAAACATAACCTAAACATAACCGCAAGCACGTTCGCAACACATGTCGGACCAAAGCAAACTTTCACTTTATCCGCAAAAAAAAGTTTGTTTGCGGTCGACACAAACATTATATGAGCAGGATTCGAACCCACTCAACCCAGGAGGTATGGTTTGAAAGTCTATTGCCTGACTAAGGCCTCACTCAGACCTTTACTGCATTGCTGTATGCTTGTTGGATGAATGTTGTGTAGTGTCATGGCCGCCCCAATGCATTTCCAATGGAAGTCACATGGTTTGTAGTCCACATTTTGGACTACAAGCTGTTGTATGGCTTTCGGCTGTGTTTCGACTGCGCCCCTCCCCCTCATACAACACAAATGTTGTGTCAAACCATGTGACTCCTATTGGAAATGCATTGGGGCGGCCATGACACTACACAACATTCATCCAACAAGCATACAGCAATGCAGTAAAGGTCTGAGTGAGGCCAAAGCATGCTATGAGCTGGCTGCTGGAATGCTTTTCTAGGGTCTACTTCGTTACAACACGCCCAAGTCATGTAAAAGAAAAGGAAAAACCCTGCCCAGTAAGGAAAAAACCCGCCCAGTAGGGGAGGGGTTGAGGGAGGGGAAGCATCCCCAACCCCTTCCATATGTCTGTCAGAAGACGTTGAGGGTTGATTTCACCCAACAACGTCTCTGTTGTGGTGAAAGCTTGTATGTCCAGTTACGTTTCGGGAAAAAGAACCGGCTGTGATCCAATGTGGTTATTTAGTCACAATACAAGTCAATTATTTGTATTGGTTCAATATTTATAAAACGGATGCAATGAAACACTTCCACTTTCCCAAATCTTTGAGAAATAGTAAAAATCTACAGGGCGACACATTGTGAGCTTGGAGATCAGTTAATTTACCAAAAACAATCCATTAATAAATGCATGAATGCAAAATCATTACATTAAAATAATCAAATGCATAAAATAATTGTTCTCTCATAGAAACTAAAGTCTCCAACTTACTTACTGCTAATGATGTTTGACTCAGTCATTCGGCTACATTTGATAACATTGTAATGACTTTTCTTTGGAGAAAATTAAACAAAATGGTCTATAGAAGCCTTGGTTGAAAATGAATGAATCTCCGTAGGTTGTGTAATTGTGGAGGTTGTGTAATTGTTCTGTGTTGTTGTTGTTGTTGTTTCTCCGTGAAAATGGCTTTGTAAACCTCCATTCTTTTGGTGCAGATCTTCTTCCCTCGTGTATTGGTGATGTACCTGATAGCAGGATCCGCTTTCTTGTTCTACGTCACCAAGGTCCCTGAACGCTACTTCCCCGGTGAGTATCCGTCTGTCTTTCTTGGGAGATAGATAGTAGGGCTGCAACTATATTGGTTATTTTCTTAGCTCTTAGCGATTACTCCTTATCGATTACTTTTTTTTAAATTAATCAAATAATGCATGCAATGCAATTATTTTATTAAAATTGTCCATTTTTATAATGAGTTGAATTGACAACTACAAGCCCACAACGCGTCGCGCTGCGACGCGTTGTGAGCTTGTAGATCGGCTATTTTCAGCATGCAACCAAGTGTAAAATGACTTATACTGGATCGCTTGTCCACTAGTCCCTTCCTAACATTTTAGTCTAGTTTTTATTTGTTGACGAAATTGTCAGTATATTTTGTCTCAGTTTTAGTCATCGTAGCTTAGTTTTCATTTAGTTTCCATTTACTTTTCGTCGGTGAAAAAAGGTTGTCGACGAGCATTTTTGGTCTTAGTTTTAGTCGACGAAAACAACACTGCACCAGGCGTCAATGGGCTAGTAAGCCTATGAAGGCTGATATAATAATAATAGCAGCCGCTGTCTCTCCCTCTCTCTCGTCTAGGCCAAGTGAACTACGTGGGCGCCAGCCACCAGGTATGGCATGTCTTGGTGGTAATGATGTTTTATTGGTGGCACCAGACCGCCATATACTTCATGCGCTTCAGGCACACCCATCCATGCTCAGACAAACTCTACAGTGGATAGAAGAGAAACACAAAAAAAACTGGGGACAATATGACCGAATTATTTGGGTCTCTAGACCACTACTAGGCAAAAATTCTCAAACCTTTTTATTTCATGGACTTCACTCTTGAGAGTGTACAAACTACAAATGTATTCCAAATGGACCCTTACAGACCTGTAATGGTCCATTTGGAAGTGGAACCCTGAGCCCTGAAAGGTCCCTGGACCCCACTTTGAGAACCACTGCTCTAAACAATTGGCTACTGTTTTGAAGGTGCTACATGTTGTTAAGGCTAATATCTAATGGTTACTGCTGAACTGCTTAGCGAAGTTTTCCAATTGTGAGTTTACCTGGCTGACATGGTCAGTTTTTCTCTATAGTGGACTAAAACTGTCCTAAATTGTTTAGTAGCTAAGTTAAAACGGCAGACCAGTGCACTTTGTCACTATGGGCTAGTAGCCAGAGCTGTAGACGTGGGACTTGTACTCGACTCGTGAAAGTTGCAAAAGTCAGGACTTGAAAGCTTGACTTGAACTCCTCTGCTGAGGGATTTGGTGTAGCCTACTTGTGACGTCACTGTTTTCAGACTTGACTCAATACCTAAAAACAAAAATGTTATCAGATTAGTAGATCCCTGTAGCAAACAGCTTACTCGTAGAGCGATTTAACTATCTCTATCACAGCCTCCCTACTGTACTATACTGTAGTCCTCAGTAAGTGGCTGAGCACTGCCAAAACTTGAGTGAGGCGTGCTGCCACCGGCAAATTGACAATTTCCTGGGGAACAGTGGTTAGTTATTTTCCCCGCCTGCATGCATTTGGCATTTTGGTAACTTGCCATGTTGGAGGAGAAGCACCTGCCTTTGCAAAGTCTCGTGTTGTTCCCAATACAAAGACTTTAGGATGGTCCTACATATTGGGACAGCGTCAGGATTGGTTTTCAAAGCAGTAGGCATAGGTTTTTTTTCTCGCAGCGGTTCTCGCTGCTGTCCAGATTCAGCGGTTCTCACACACGTATTGGTAGGCTGAGGGCTACTTGAGACTAGCTTGTATCAGTCTGTTGCATCGTATGAATACCTCAAGATTTCCATACAGTACATTCTAACATTATTTTTATTATTTATTATAAGATTACTGTACCAGTAATTAAGATGTTGTTCGTTACGTTACAGGATTGCCTATTGAGAAAAGTAAGTTCTTAGAGTACTTTTGCATTACGTAAAATGAACACCCCTTTTCTATGCACAATATTGTCCATAGGAAGCGTGTACGTCTACCTCAAATGTATTGACTCTAGCGTCATTGTATGGCCTAATCGACATTTATCTTTGAAGGCTAATAACAGGAATGAGATGCGCAATTTCCCCTTAAAGCTCAATAATTATGTTTGATGAGTGAGCATTAAATCAGGAGTCTACTGGAGATACCACCACCAGCTCTTTGAAGCAGACACACTCTTGTCACTCGGTCACAGGCATCATTTAATTTGCATTTCACTATGATGCTCTCACGCCTTTCAAAGGTTGTTTTGCCTTCTGCAATCTTCCTAGCTGCAAATGTGACAAATTCCAAATGTACTTTGTCAATGAATTTAGCTTTCTCTCTCCATTCTGTCATGCACTATAGTAAAACCAAACCAAAACAGGGCGGCGGTGGCTCAGGCGGTAGAGTGGCTGGATGGTAACTGCAAGGTTGCCAGTTCGAACCCGGGCTCCCCCAGAGTTGGTGTCGAAGTGTCCTTGCACTATATATTTCTAAAACTATGAAACATTTCAAAGATTTATTTTCAGGCAAACATGTCCACCGTAAGATTAACCTAAATAGGTTTGAATGGGGTTTCTAGGTGTAAGTATGTAGGACTAGTAGCATGCCAACGTTTGTGCTATTGCCATTGAGAATGCATTGGGCGTTTAAGTTAAATACAGGGGTGACATATTTTGACAGCAGAAACTGCCTGTCATAATTTCTCCCCCCTCCCTATTCCCCCCAGGTACATTATATATTTAAACTATTTTCAGCAATGGTACACTTGTTTTTTCAGTGGGTAGATCTTGTTGAGCTGGTCATTTTGAAAGTAGATCTCACGTCATAAATGTGTGGGCACCCCTGCCCTAGGGAAACTTCTACCGTGTGCCTTGTCAAGAAGTAGGAACTAAGTAGAAATAATGCAATTGTGGATTGTGGGCTTTCTTTGTGGCAACAAAAGGAACAGGAAGATATATTTTTGTAAGTGATTGCTTATTTGGAACCGTATCTACGGTAAGTACCGTAACTGAACCGATTGATCTATAATTGCATATGAGCATATTGACCAGTCTAGTATACCAATACCGACTGATCACAAATTCATGTTGCTTACAGTAGAGGTCAATGCAGAGAAGATGTTTGGTGGAGAGGTTTGTGAGCCCCAATAGACCTGAGAGCTGTATATGTAGTCTGGAGCTCCTGGTAGGGCCTCCCATGGAAAACTGGTCTTGGGTGAGGTGCCAGATTAAGTGTGGTTCGAGAGGATTCCATGGAAAAGCAACTAAGTAGTATAGCTAGTAGCTACCCTAACTGGACTAAGTTAAAAAATAATAGAGGGGGCTCTGGTTCAAGTTTATAGTCTGCTTATCATGTCCGCTTATCATGTACATGCAGTCCATACTTGTTCTGTGTCATCTTGTGAGCTTTTTCTTTTGAGCGTGTCCAAGCCATGTGCAATCACTTGTGCCAAGTCATCTTCATGGCCAAGTGCATATCCCACCAGTTTTCTGTTTAGTTATATTTAACATTTATTAGAACGGAACAGAATGAAAAGCAACACACGACGAGCATGAGCACAAGTTGGACTTTGTATAATGTGAATGTTCCATTCTGATGAATTCTTCAGGGTATGCTGCTGGTACAAAGTACAAAGGCTCAGGCTGAAGCTACACTCGACAATGTCAGGAATGGACCACACCCTATTAACTCAATGTCACAACAACACTATTGTCCGTATCCAGGCCAAAGCACATCATGTGTGCGTTCGTTGGCGGCCAGGTATCGGCGTCCAACTGTTGCAGACCCCGCCCCCATCTAGGGAAATGGTAACCCCTATTATCCAAGCCTGATCCCAGTTCCCGGCATGGTTATTAATGGCATCAGCTGCCTCATCTGGCAGACTGGCCAATTTTCTCAGAGATGCAGTGGCTAATGCATTGTGGACGAAGTCTTCTTTGGTCGTCGTGGCATTATTGACGCTAATTGGCATTTGGCCTCACCAGTTTGCCTCTTCAGTCTCAACGGTTTCACGCCCTGTTGAACTCTCTCTTCAAATTACTTTTCAACTTTCCCTCACGGTACTTGTCCGCTATCGGTCTCACGCCTGTATTTAGCCTCAGATGGAGTTTACCACCAGCGTTGGGCTTTGAGGCCCAAACACTGTAGATGGCCTTCTCCTTCGCGTGTCAGAAGCACTCCTCTGCTTCCTCTGCTGTTTTTAAACAAGGCCAGAAGCGTGTTTGGTCTTAACACTGTAGATGGCCTTCTCCTTCGCGTGTCAGAAGCACTCCTCTGCTTCCTCTGCTGTTTTTAAACAAGGCCAGAAGCGTGTTTGGTCTTAACACTGTAGTTGGCCTTCTCCTTCGCTTGTGTCTTCCTGTGTCTTACCTCCTCCTGCTGCGCCATGTGGGACACCCGCTTCGGGTGGAGCACGTCCTCTTCTGTGACGGCGTCTTGGGCATGAGGTCCAGCTCTGTGCTGACCTCCCCTGAGAGCGCTGCCTCCTGCTCCATCTTGTCCCGCCGCCACACCATGTGGACGCTGTCCACCTCCAGAGTTGAACTCCTGAAGCTTCAGTTCGTCCACGAAGGCTTGCTGTCTGGAGACCCATCAGCTGGAGAGAGAAGACAGAAGGGTGGTTCTGGGTCAGGGTGTGGAATGAGTTCCACCCAACAGAGGTAATACAGCAGCAGTCGGTCACATTAGAAGCAGAAACGGAACGAATGATCGTCCTCACCCATTCATATGCATTTCTCCTTAGTGGACTGATCTTAAATCGCACATTTTGGCATATTCCCCGATATTTGGCAGTAGAGGTCACTGTGGCTCCTCTCCATGTGTTTGCCGGAGGAAGTCCTGAGACGTGAAGGCGTACATATATCCTAGTCAACTTCGTTCAAGGGATGTTAATGTAAATTCTTATAAATATATTACTTTTGACAAAATATTTCAGTGATCCTGCATAATAAATGTTGGATCGATTCAGGCTTCTTTTTATTCAAACTGCCCAAGATGGAGGTCTCCGTCTCCGGCTCTGGTCCCGCCAGTCCACAATGTGGCCCAGGACGGTCCATGCTGACCAGGTGGTCATGCAGCTCTGGGGCATCCACACCTTGAATGAGATTTTAGAGATCTTGCAGGCCGTTTTACGCCGGGACCGGAGAAGCTTGTGACTCTTTTTGTTGAGTGGAGAAAGGGATGTCGGGCGAAAGGCACATAAAATGTCAATTATGACTGTGGTAACTGTGGTGTTTTTTCACGCCCAGGCAGGCCGGCTGGGGAGCGGCGGACAGACTCGAACCGTTCGGGCACTATCGCCGTTTTAAGATGGCTCTGAGGAGTGGTGTGTACGGCCACTGTGCATCAGATTGCTTCGTAGCACACTAGCATTGCGTCACTTGTTTAACGTGCTAAAGCTATACAGGCACACATTCCTGACATACAACGTTTTGGAAGGTCTGCAGACAATCTTCCCTCATCTCATGACATCATTTCTGCTGTTTTCCTGTTCAGTGAAATGTGCAACATTTTTCAACAATTGTTTCGCGAAGAAAAGCCCCTTTGTTGCCAGCTAAATGTAGGACTTGACCCAGTCAAAAAGGATGTGATAGTCCTGAGAGAGTAACGGAGAGTCTCTGGTGGTCAGTGTGAGAATGACTTGGATGCCAGTGTGGCAAAAGAAGTAGAGGTGTTTGTAAGAGTTGCCGAGCGGTCAAGGCTCCAAGAATAGACGAAGTCCAAGAATGTAGATCTTTTGTTGTATTTATTTACCTCCAAAACTGATGAACAGCCCATATGACGGATTGTCACAGCCCGGGTCTGAGGCAAAACAAAATACTGCACAAATAATACTGGCCACAATACACTTTCAAAAACCAAAAGTAAGAAATAAACACTTGTTAACTAACAAAGACAAAAACAACAAACCAAGAACTAAAGACACTGAAAACAGGCTATGCCTTCCCTGAAGACCCTGGCAGCTCTCCCTTGGTGTTGTCTCTTTGCTGTCTCAAGCCAACCCTCCCTTATATACCAGGTGAGACCCACCCACAATGATTAGTAATTGGACAATCTACTCAAACAAGGTAAAACATGACCAATGTTAACTATACAATTACACATTTCCTTAACAGACTCTGAATGTATTTCAAGGCATCAAAATAAATCACAAAACAATTACAATAGAATTAGGCAACACAGATAAGGGTATATGATGCTACACATAGCCACACCTCCAAGGAGCTTGATGACCGTCAATTAATGGAAGCAGCTGTGCAGTGTGTGTTTGTAATGATCAGTTTTATATTGTGGAGTCTTCTAGTGTCTATAGGGCACGGGTTGCCCCGTGACAGTGTTAATGATCAATTCCCCCACTAAGTAAGTAAGTAACCCAGCACGGCAGTATAGACTTGGCACATCAATATAAAGCGCCGAAGTCCTGACGTTACACGCTCATCCCCTGGTTCCAAGGCGTTCGCAGATGTGTTTCTCTATGGAGAATAACATGGGGTCATCTTAAAATCGTCTCATATAAGAATTGTGGTCCAAAAATAAACAAACTGTCTCTGTGATATTTTCGGGGAGGTGTCTCTGTATCGTTTATGACAGTCAGTCAGTCATATTTGGTACCGTCTGTTTCTAGCGAAAATGTAACTAATTCGGCAGCTGTAACATTCATGTTTTCTCCCAGTCAGTGGATTCTTCATAACCATTTGAGTGAAACCGCTGGGATTTATTTTTCAACACAGTTCTTATATGAGGCGAGCTAAGATCCCCCTGTAGAGGGATTATAATACAAATTAAAAAGCACACAAACCCGTGGACACATCCAATGTATTTAGCCACTGCACCACTAGGGTACGCCACCGTTAATTTATGTTCTTTAGCGCGACAGCATGGCTTACTGATAATAGCAGATGTACAAGTCCACCCACAACACAAGCGTTATGAGCTTATATATTGTCCTTTTTTGCCTCGTCTCTGTCCTGTATGACTCGGCATTTATTGTGCCCGTTTACCCAAATGGAGCCCTTTTGACTTGAGTCAGATTTAAGTACAAAAGAAAATTCAGGGTTTGGGACTTGACGTGTCTCGAATGACTTGAGACTTGACTTGGACTCACCTTTGATGACTGTGGGTGACAGACAGTGACTAAGCTGTTTGGAAAGCGGGAAGGAAGGTTCCTGGTTTTATCCTCGAGCAGGTTGATGCCTTGCATGGTTGCCGTCAGTTTTGAACGGGTGAGTGTAACTCGCGTTGCACAGCGCTTTGGATAATGGCACTATAGCAGACGTTTTATTTGATTTGACTTGGACTTAAAGCAGCTCTGCTACTAGCATAGCTTGGACTTAAAGCAGCTCTGCTACTAGCATAGCTTGGACTTAAAGCAGCTCTGCTACTAGCGTGCAGGACTTAACAGTGGTTCTACACATGGCCAGAAAAGCCTATTTGGGGTCATAGGGCAAATCCTTATGAAAGGCCCATGGAACTAGAATTCTAGTCCTATGGAATAGTCATTAAATAGATCACATCACACACACACACATGTCGGCACAGTTCAGATCTAAGATCAGTCAAAGTTACATTTAAGACCATCAACGTCTCATTTCAGAGAGAAGGGACTCGGTAGGCAAAGATCCTATTGCCGGCTTGTTCTTTTTTTAACTCTATGCTATGATGTCCTGATGTCTAGAGAGGATTCCTTTTTTTTTAACCCATTTTGACCTGAGATCAGATTCTAAAAATGTCTTCTACATCCTGACAGTTTTCTGAAAAAGCTATGTTTCTATGTCAGTCGTTCTTCGATTTTTCAAAAATAGCAGACCTACAAGCTCGTAGCGCGCCACTCGGTGGCGCGCTATGAGCTTGTAGATCTGCTATTTTTCAAAAGCTAAAGCATAACATAATGCTAACACCAAAAGGGGTTCCCGCCCAAAATGGGTTAAGGAGCGACCCTCCTATGTCCAGCTTTGAGGGTTTGTGTAAACACAAACATTGAAGACAAAAGTGAGGACGCAAATTGTGATTGGCCAGAAAGAGATGATGTATGATGATAAGAGTGCCCCTCACTTCACAGGGGTGTGATTCCCCCCCTCCCTCATTATGAATCTTAGATCTGAACTGGCCTTTGTATTTCCCATAGAACTATAATTATGTTAATGACATAACATTCAGTTGGTGTTGCATGGAAATGTTTTTAATTGCCTAGCAGGTAGGAGAGAGAATTCTGTAGTGGCCTACGAGACCAGGGGTGGTATTTTGTTTTTGAAATGGTCAGTGGGAAGTACACATTGACTTGTGTACTGGCCAGTCATAGGAGATTAAACCGGAGCTACATCATGTCATCTCTATTAGAGCCCAACTGATACATTTGTCTGGTCGATATCCGAGTGGAATAAAATGAGAGTGGCGACACTAGCGTTGACTCCCATTGTAACAATGGAATGCGGAAGTGCTCATTCTATCTCAATGGAATAGTTCCAATGTTTGGAACTATAGCCCATAGGCACCAGCTTTGCGGCGAGATCAAAGAGTGTCTCCACTCTCTTACTATTCCACTCGGGTCGATATAAAGTCCATTATATGACTTTTTTTACAATGTCTGTATCAGCAATTATACAGCCATTGTCCCCGGTGTTGTGTTTAGGTTTTTGTTTTCTTTAAAAAAGAAAATGGCCATTCTACAAGCTCAAAGTGTCACAACACAAGACATTGTGAGCTTATAGATCAGCTATTTTACTGGTTAAAATGTAATACATTTAATTTTGTTTATTTAAAAAAAAGGTATATGTAAATGTTCACAGGTCTTCAAATTGTTAAAAAATAATTGGACAATATCGGTCAAAACATTGGTAATGATGAGTGGTCTGGGACTCCAGAATCGTGATTGTATTGGACTCAAAACCCTGGCATTGGTCTGGTGATTGTATTGGACTCAAAACCCTGGCATCTCTATATTCTTCAAGTTACCTCACAATTATCAATGCATGAGGCCAGCTAAATTGATTTCCTTTAAGTGTATCAGTATCACAATGTTTAGACAATACAAGTCTTGAGCTATGTTTGTATTATCTATCATCTAACCTTTTTCACATTGTCAAATTAACAAAATAGGGCTGTGCCTCATAGTCGAATAATCAATTTTGGTCAGTTCAATCGCTTTGTTAGTTGATTATTCCATTTTTTTGCTTTTTTTTTTTTCTTCTGATGAGCACATCTCTTGTAATGTGTATAAACCTTTAATTCTACCAGTCTTTTGGCCAATCACCAGCAGACATAAGCCCTTATATACTTTGTTCTACGTCAAATAGTACAATGAAGCACATCCAATAGTTTATATATTTTAAATAATTCAAAATAAGACATTTTGAGACATTTTGGTAAATCTTCCCAAAATGGGGACCCCAGAGTTAATGTGAACAATAAACTAACCGATACACTGACACCACGGCGCGTAAACAGCCATAGAAAATTCTTACCCCAGGCTAAAACCGGATGTGACGTTTTTGGGCGTTCCTGTCTAGCGTGGTGTCAGTGTATTAGTCGACAAATTCCAATGCCTATTAGTAGACTAAGTTGACTATATTTAGTCGAGGACAGCCCTGTAGTGAACAACAATGATGGGTATTTTTTTTGTTTGTTGCCTCTACTTTTGCCTTTATATCCAGGCTTCTCTGGAATGTACTGTATGTATGGGATTCATATATGTATGGAAATGCAAAAACAAATCATGAGGCAGGTTTTTTGAAACAGCTGGAAATTCACCACCACCACACTGTGAAACAATGATCACTGGGAAAAAACTATTTATGCCATGAAGTGTTGTGTGAATTTATATCAGGTAAAAAGCTGTAAGAATGATAAAGAAGTAATTTAATATTGGAATGTGTATATATATTATATAAGAGGAACCCTGCTGTTATTTTATGTACTTTTATTTCCATTTGTGTGGCATGTTTTACCTCCCAGGATAAATGTAATCAAATATATGTTCTTTATTCCATAACGTTTTAATGCTTTGGAGGGGAGGGGGGGGTTAAGTTCCCCCCCACCTTATGACTATGATTTACAGTTGCCTTGTTGTTTGACCACTCGAGCGTAAAGGACAAAAACCTTAACTTGTATCCATTCATCCATCTTCTCTGTGACGAAGAGCTCTCTGGATATAGACTGCTTAAAGGACCACTTTCAACCTATCTTCATATAATGGGTCCTCACTAATAATCATGATAAAATGGCACAATTCTTTTCCTACTCGGTCTGTGTCTCATATAGGAGGGCCGTGGGCAGTTCAGAAACCCCGTCCACCAGTGACATCATCGATGGGGAATCCAAGCTAATAGAAACTGCAGGCTTTCTATAGTCCTGAAAAGTTGCAATGAAAAAATGGAAGCCATCGTTATCACGATAATAAAAATCAAAATTTTGTAAAATTGTAAAATGTTGTAAAAATATTGTTTAAAAAAAATCTGCCTAACTGATGTCACTGGTGGACGGGTTTCTGAACTGCCCACTGCCCTCCTATGAGACAGACTGAGTATTAAAAAGATTTTTTTCCCATTGTATCATGATTATTAATGCGGACCTAATATATGAAGATAGGTTGAAAAGTGGTGAAGTGGTCCTTTAACCACTTAAACTTGGTTGACCGGAATCCCTCAGGACTCTGTACTAGTGACTTTTTTTGTTTGTTTAAATATCTTCGCTGAAAGTAGCCTACAAGCTCACAACAACGCATTGCGAGCTTGCAGATCTGCTGTTTCTCGTGTGAAGGTTTTCCCCAGACTGGATGCTGCTGGGGTTTAAGTGGTTAACCCTTTGTTATGAGGGTGCATGTGCTGTTTTTGTAACCCGACTCCGCCAGCTGGTGGCAGCAGTGAGTTCCTCCTCCTGCTCCCATCTGGTCTCTCGGGCAGAGAGTACGATGTACTCCGAACAAAATCTGATCGGAGCGATATGTGGCCGTATGCGGCCGCTAGAGGCACGATCAACGTGAGACTGGTGACGTATTGTAGCTGTGCCACAGCTACAACAGGACTACAAGTCGAAATTATTATGGAGATATCAGATTTTTGTCCCCGCTGCTTCCAGTTCATCGTTTCTGCTTGAGAGAAACCAGATCAAGGTAGGAGGAGGGAACCTGTGTGAACTCAATACTGCCGCAATCTGGCGGAGTCAGGTTACTGTTTTTGGTGCGTGGAACCAAATCGGGCATTACACGTTAATGAGGATCTGTCAGAAGGAAGCTCTTTGTACCGTTACTCCATAATGCCAGTGTATACCTGTATTATTTGATGGTATGGTTTGTTTTGTTTTACTCCATAATGCCAGTGTATACCTGTATTCTTTGATGGTATGGTTTGTTGTTTTGTTTCTTTCTTTTCTTATATCTGTGAGCAATGCTGCATGACTGCCACAGACAAGTTCAGAGCACTTGTACTGCACTTTGCAGAACTGTAATATGCACCATACTAGTGCTGCGAGATCTGATATGTTTGCCTTTGGAGTGTGTGTTACATTTGATTCTTGGAACATTTTGCCTTTTAATTATACCCTGGTTTGTGGTTAATTTTTTTGAATGACCTTTTTATGACCGTTTGTATGTCATCGTTTGGTTTCAGAGCATGGTGGACCATTGTGGTGTTTATTTCGTTGCCTGTTTATAAAACGGTTGAATTAATCAAGAATGGTGTAAATAAACTAACCCTGCAGGCCTTTTTAATAACTTGAAAGAAGCTCACTTTATTTTGTACACACAATGCACATGCAGAATGAAGTTATGCTGCCCTCTATTGGCTATTTTAAAAAGGACAATTTAAGGTAAGGTATCCATTACAGCATTATTTTGGTCTTTTTAAATTCGTTTATGGTAATGAGCAGAGATTAGGGGAGTCATGAACAGATTTATTTTGTTACATAGTATGTACAGTATATAAAAAAATATACAATCATTTTTAAAATATTGTAAAAGCAGTTAGAAAGACACAGACCACTTGTTCAAATAGAATTAGGACACAAATTAAATAAATAAAAAGGTATAAAATATAATCTTTCAAGTGGAGGAGAGATGCTGATCATATAAGTATAATCCTAAATTAAATGGTTGAATAATCACAATCTTCCAGTTCCAGATGACATTGCAAACAGAACATCAATTTGTCATTTTCAAAGTATACAAAAATGGCCAAAACAATATAATTTTTTAATAATAATTTACATTGAAACTTACACTTTGAGGCAAGTTAAGGATTTCTCTATTACCAATGAATACGTGAGATTTATATCATTAGTTATGTTTCTTGCTCAGTCACAATAAAATGTAACAAGTTATTCAAGTATCAGTATTAAGGCAGTGTTTTAATACATTCCTGCAAGTAAGAATCAAAGGAATGACCCCATCTACATTTTTATTCCATAGCATGTTTCCAAATCAAGCTAGTTTTCCGAAATGTAAAGTATGAAAATATTTTTTAAAAAAAGTAATTCCTTGAGATTCACAAAGGGCTAAATGTATTTTATGTACATAAAAAACATTGTTTTTCAATTATAACCCAGATACAGTGATATCATATACTACTTGAAATGATTTGATATTAATTTCCCTTTTCAGTGCATATTCTTTTGTTTTGTATCGTTTAGACCAGGCAGACCATATCTTAACAGGGAATCACAGCCATTTTAAAAGAAAGGAATGTTTGCTCACTGTTTAGCTGCACTTTTTCTTATATGAAATAAACTGGTGACAGTGAAACATATCATTTAAAAGAAGGAGCAGGTCCATTACACATGATCTAATAATTGATTTGCCCGTCTGGCTTCATCGCAGCATTCAGCCTGTGCTATAGTATAACCATGCTCTGGGGGCTTATTGAAAAATGAGATCATGGATGTAGGTTGAAGAAACGAGGCTTCCCTCAATCCCTCTAGAGAACCATGGAGAACCTCCGTCAGAGAACTATACTGCTGCTCTGGACCCGACAGGAGTCCATTGAGGAGGTTCTGATACCAGGTGTGCGTGCGTGTGTGCGTTTGCGTGTATTTATATATATTTCATTTTTTTATTCAATTAACTTGAACCCTAGCATCCCTATTCTGGAGCCAACATTTGGCAAACATAGGTCTGCAAGCTCACAAGGAGCCATGCTTGCGACACATCGTGAGCTTGTAGATCGGCTATGTTGGGTCAAGATATTCAGTATGAGTGAAAAGAAACAAGAGGTGGCCTAGTAGTACAGAGCCCTTCATCGTCTTCTTCAGTTATACTACTATACTGTGGAATCCTCTGTGGTTCTCGCCACTGCTGCTGCCATGTTTGCGTGCATGACTGCCGCATGAATGGTATAAAACAGCATACTGTCCATATCTCCGTCGTCCTTCCCGAAGAAGGCCCCTCTCCTTAGGGTGTCGATGACCGAAGTGTTGCAACAGGCGACGAGCACGCTCACCCCTACCTCTTTGTAATCCTTGAGCAGCCCTTTGAAGGCGACCGTGCCCGCCGAGTCCACGAAGGGAATGGCCGAGCAGTCTAAGACGATAGTGTGGAAATCCAGTTCTCTTCGAACTAGCGCAATACTGACCTCTCCGTTGGTTTTATCTGGTACAGCTGCAGCGTTTTGTTTAGCGACCAACTCTTTGGCCTTCCTCTTTTCAGCCTTTCTCTTTCGCGTCAACTCCAAGAAAGGGTCCACTCCGACAGCCTTGTAGAGGGACTTGAGGAACGAGTCCTTGTTTGCGTAGTACAGGGGAGACTGGAAGCGGAACACCTGGACACGAGACGGGGCTGTGAGGTTCTTGTACTCCTCCATGTCCTCGTAAAAGTCTGTATCATCCGCCCGGCCAAGGAGAGAAACCTTTAAGAGAGACGGATTAGATCATATGTTTGACCTTTACAAGGATCTTACATTAATGAATTATATAGTTTACACTACAGTACTTGTTTTACAATGCTTTCTTTGGTTTATGAGCATGAGGAAAGACAGAAAGTGAAGTCTAAATAACTTATTAAAATTACCTTAGCATTCTGGGTCTGATAGATGACACAGAGCATGGAAAACACGATTCCGACCAAGAGGCCCAACTCCACGCTGATGAGTGCCGACGCCACCATGGTGACCAGCCAGACGATGGCGTCGATCTTGCTTGTGCGCCACTTTGACGGGACGTCCCGGAACTTCCTGAGAGCTCCCCTCAGGCTGACGATGATGATGCAGGCGAGGACGCACTTCTGGAGGGCGTAGAAGTAAGGAGCAAAAAACAGGAGGACGAGGAGGACGACGAGAGCACTGACCAAGCTGGATACCTATACGAGAGAGAAGGTTTGAAACATGCTTTCATTGGTCAACAAGGCAAGGTACTGTACCACACACATAATTCATAACCTCAGTAAACCCATACTCTTTACCCATTTAGACCTGAGGACGATTCTACAAATGTCTTCTAAAACATGAAAAACCTAAGTTTCTATGTCGGCGGTTCTCAAACTATTTCTTGTCAAGGACCCCCAGAATTATATGTAATTGGCCGCCAACGCCCATCTGAAAATATGTAGTTACAGGGACCCCACAGAAGCAAGGCTTTGAGTTAAAAACGTTCACTTTGAAAGAATATATATTCAAAGATTTGCACCACATTTTCACGATTAAAAAAAAAATAGCAGACCTACAAGTTCATAGAGCGGCACTCGGTGCTGCGCTATGAGCTTGTAGATCTGAGATTTTTCAATAGCTAAAGTATAACATAATGCTTAAAACACCAAAAGGGGTTCCCGCCAAGAATGGGTTAAAATGTGGGAAAATCATTACTGTAATATTTAATTCTGGTTTCAGTATCCAACCCCAAACACCAGTGGAGAATCGTCGGCACCCAGCGGACACAGTGGACAGTAAAATAAAAGTGACACAGGAAACTATGAGGCAACTCGTTAATTTTAGAGACCAGGATTACTGCATGTTTTTGTGAGGGTACCTACCCTCGGGGACACGGGGAGAACATGCAAACTCCACACAGAAAGGCCCTTTCGCCAACCCCGCCTCGGGTATGGGCACTGATGAACGCGCCCACAGCGCCCCCATTACTTTTCTAATATTGTGATACATATCACAATTTGAATACTGTCGGTGATAATTCTACCATTTTAACTTTAAAAACCTCTTAAGCCCCAATTCCCCGCCGGCGGGGGCAGCGCTGTCCACCTCATGAACAGCTCTCAGCGGGTAAATGGGGCTGGTCAAGGTCAGGTTCCAACTCCGATATTTTTTATTTCCCCCCCTGGACCCCCCTGTTAAACCTGGCATCCCTATTTTGGGCATGTTATTATAGACAAACATTTCACGTATTTTCTAGATTTAGCTAATAGTTTCCATCATTTTCCAAAATAGATGGCTCACAAGTTAACACACTATTTGCATTTTTCTTTAAAGTATCAAATATGTATTTCTAGATTTTCTACATATTTATATTGTGTGCTACCTTTGTATTGATATAAGCTTGTACATCTGCTTTTTTCACGGCTATTTTGCCCAACAACGACGTACCAGCTATATACTGTATAAACAAATCACCAATAACAATGAAATCAATAACGAATCAACGATGAACAAATCAGGTAACAAAAAAAAGGTCTGGGGTGCATGTGGGTTTTAATAGGGAGAGCTTGTGGACAGCCATACAGATATTGTGGCATAAATAACAGACGAGATAAAATTCCTATGAATGACCATCAGCTGATGGTCAGCAAGGCGTGATTAATTGCTTTTTATGTGGATGCATGTCTATATGTTTATTCTATTTTTAGCTACATGAGAACGGAATTTCCCTCTGCTATCAAGTCATTATTAATAATAATTATTAACCTTATCTTACTTTATCATACTTTTATTACTCTGTAATAAACTTGATCGGTAATAAAAACTGCCTGATAGTTACAGTAGCCCAGTATGATAGAGACATGGGGTTAAATTACTAAACTGCTTAGTTCACACTCACAATTCACCCTGTAATATAAGAGTGTGAATTGGTAGCTGAAACTTCGATCACATTTTCACCGATGTTCGATTCTGGCCTAAACGTTTGCCTGCATTTGTCAAATGTTCACCTATTATGACACCTCCACAACGCTAGGATGCGTAAAATTAAGAAAAGAAAAACAAAACACCTAAGAAGAATCATCTTTAACCCATTTAGACCTGACGTCGACATTTTTTAAATGTATTCTAAATCCTGACAGTTTTCTGAAATACCTTTCAGTGGTGCTCAATATTTCATGTCAAGAACCCCAAAAATTATATGTATTTGGCCGCCGACCCCCATCTGAAAATATGTTGTTCCAGTGACCCCCCCCCCCCCCCCCCAGAAGCAAAGATTTGAGTTTAAAACATTCACTCTGAAAGAATATATATCCAAAGATTTGTAACACATTTTCACGATATTTAAAAAAAATAGCAGATCTACAAGCTCGTAGCTATGAGCTATGAGCTTGTAGATCTGCTATTTTTAAATCGCGTCGCAGCGTGACACGTTGTGGACGTGTAGATCGGCTATTTTCAGCATG
Source organism: Electrona antarctica (assembly GCF_951216825.1). NCBI lineage: Eukaryota > Metazoa > Chordata > Actinopteri > Myctophiformes > Myctophidae > Electrona > Electrona antarctica. The sequence goes on from NC_136797.1 coordinate 13,249,628, forward strand.
CAACTAATTGTAAAATGACTTCAGGCTACTGGATCTCTTGTCCACTAGTCCCTTCCTAACATTTTAGTCTAGTTTTTATTTGTTGACGAAATTGTCACCATATTTAGTCTTAGTCTTAGTCATCATAGCTTAGTTTTCATTTAGTTTCCATTTCCGTTTTGGCCAGTGAAAAAAGATAGTCGACGAACATTTTTCGTCATAGTTTTATAGTCATGTTTTGCTGTGTGTATCACCTGTGTTTGGCAGCATGTGGAGTCCTTCACCATGGTTTTGGCTCACCTGTGTTTGGCAGCCCGTGGAGTCCTTCACCATGGTTTTGGCTCACCAGTGTTTGGCAGCATGTGGAGTCCTTCACCATGGTTTTGGCTCACCTGTGTTTGGCAGCCCGTGGAGTCCTTCACCATGGTTTTGGCTCACCTGTGTTTGGCAGCCCGTGGAGTCCTTCACCATGGTTTTGGCTCACCAGTGTTTGGCAGCCTGTGGAGTCCTTCACCATGGTTTTGGCTCACCAGTGTTTGGCAGCCCGTGGAGTCCTTCACCATGGTTTTGGCTCACCTGTGTTTGGCAGCCTGTGGAGTCCTTCACCATGGTTTTGGCTCACCTGTGTTTGGCAGCCCGTGGAGTCCTTCACCATGGTTTTGGCTCACCTGTGTTTGGCAGCCCGTGGAGTCCTTCACCATGGTTTTGGCCAGCGCTGCACTGGTGGTGAAACAGTGGAAGAAGGACGGGATGATGTTGCAGCAGCCGATGGCCAGCATCTCCTGGTTGGGACGAACCGAGTAGCCGTTCTTCTTAGCGAACATCTCCGACAGCGACACGGTGAAGGCAAAGCTGAGGGCAAAGAAATAAAAGAGTGAGTACATGTGCCATGTATATTATCAGTGGTTCCCAAAGTGGGGTCCGGGGACCCCTAGGGGTCCTTGAGGGAGTTCCAGGGGCAGCTAAATGATAGTTATAATAGAAACCAAATGGACCCTTATGGGTCTTATGGGTCTGTAACTTTGAGAGTGTACAAATGGAACCACATGGAGCCTGAGTCTATCAAATTCAATGTTCTCTTTCAAGTGTCTTTTGAAATCACACTTACAGACTTTATCCAAGGCGCTTTACAGAGATTGTGCATTACATTCACACACACATTCACACAACGACTCCGGAGACACCATGCAAGGCACCAACCTGCACATCGGGAGAAATTAGGGGTTCAGTGTCTTGCTCTAGGACACTTCGACACTGCATGACTCTGGGGGAGCCCACAGGGTTCGAACTGGGAACCTTTCGGTTTCTATCCGGTCACTCTACCCCTGAGCCACTGCTGCCCTGTGTGACTTTTCCAGGTTTACATCAACAATAGAAATCCATAGTTGATACTAAACACTATTGAATATATATATATTATATATATATTTTTTTTAATCATAAAACCACTGAGGCAGTATGTGTGGTGGTTGCGATTAACCGCTAACATATTTTTTAGCAGAATTGCAATGGCTGATAACCAACCACAGTTGTCTTTGAATTTGGTTTTGCCCAGATCAATCTTTTGTTGTTTGTTACCAGAACTAAGAAGGACACTCCCACATAATATGTAAATATGTTACTATTTCATTTAAATCACATATACTGTAGGATACAGTTTGGAGAAGTAGTTAATCATAAAACGCCATTTTGGTGTCCGATAAGTTTGTTAAATTGAAGTACAGGCTAATTAATTTATGATTTCGATTATCTTCTCGTGTCCTGTTTGAAATGTTTCTCACACAGTCTTTACACACGCTTTCTTTCTTATCTGTTGACTGTTCTTATCCTGTCTATTATTCAGATTTCCCACATGGGGCTGAACTGAACACACACACACACACACACACACACACACACACACACACACACACACACACACACACACACACACACACTGATAACTGGACATACCGGTGTACCATACCTAATAACTGCCAGAGGAATGGCATCCAGTGCCACACGTGGCATCAGGGTGAAATCAGGCACCTGTGGGGGGATGAAACCTGTTGGGATGTGCCCGGAAACGCTGGAGCTGTATTGGCCGTTCAGATCCCCAAAATGACTGGCCAGGGTGGCTCCTGCCACTACGACCAACTCGGTGGGTAGTGGGATCTTTAGACGGTCCTTGTAGCGCTCCTGGATCTCCTTCCCTGCCACTATAGGACACAGTGGTGGAAAGTAATTAAGTACTTTTACTTAAGTACTGTACTTAAGTACAATTTTGAGGTATTTGTACTTTACTTGAGTATTTCCAATTTCCAGTACATTTACTTCTACTCTCCAGTCTCCACTACATCTCGGAGCCAAAATTTGTACTTTTACTTCACTACAATTATTTGAAAACTTTAGTTACTTTGGATATTTAAATTTTGATTTAGAAAACGTACATTAACAATTTCGACCCTATACGCATTGTGAGCTTGTAGATCGTCTCTTTTCAAATGGCCGAAATGGCCATTTGAAAAGAGACGATCTACAAGCTCACAATGCGTCGCGTTGCAACGCATTGAGAGCTTTTTTCAATATATTTTCTACACATTTTGAACTTGTGAAATGGGACATTCTGCAATATAAATAGGCCTACTTTAATTTTAGTACTTTAAGTACATTTTGATGCCGATACTTTTATACTTTTGTATGTACTTTTACTCAAGTACATTTTCAATTCCGTACTTTTACTTGTAACGAAGTAGTTATAAATTGCAGTATTGGTACTTTTACTTAAGTAAAACAATTGAGTACTTTTTCCACCACTGCTAGGACAATAAATAAAGTGCTTCATGCTCTAGGTCTAGGACATACACGGGCAACTGGCGGCCCCCGGGGGCCACATGCGGCCCCCCACCTTCACTTAATGTGGCCCTCAGGTCAATATCAGAATACTGATATATTATTGATTTGCAAACATGGCCCGCTTCAATTACTTCAGTCTAAATTAGTAGCTTACTGAGTTAGTATTAAAATGTCATTATCTTTTTTTTATGTCCCAATGTTGCATTTAGTTTATAAAGTTAACATAACTATAATTAAAGGCATTTGAAATTAAATAAAAAATGTTACTTTTCAGGATTTAAATTCAAATAATAGCAAAAAATTGCTGATCTACAACACAAAGAACCTCCTTTGTGTCTCCATATTTGAGTTAACCCTACTCCACTTTAACCCTATACATCAGCAATTTGAAAGTAGCCTAGCTGGTCTACACTCTATTTCCTCTGAGGTGGAAGGTCTGGTGATGTGCGTTATGCACAAACTTGGAGATCTGCTTGTAGAGCGGTTAAAACATTTTAATAACCCAAATCGGCTCCCTGGTACAACATATTTTCAGATTGCTGTCTTTGGCCAAATACATATACGAGAATAATTTGGGGTCCTTGACATGAAAAGGTTTCGGAAACCAGTGCTTTAGTATTTATTTACCCAAGATGAAGATACAGATTGCACTGGTGATGAGGTCACAGAAGTTGGTCGTGTGAATGTTGGCGAAGATGTTGTACCAGGTAAAGATGACTGTTCCGTAGCCCTGGTGGCGGGGAATCTTCAGACCCAAAAGGTACTTGGCCTGTACGGTCAAGATGGTGAAGGAAGCGCCAGTGGCGAAGCCATCCAGCATGGGGGCAGAGAGGTAAATGGAGACGAAGCCTAACCTGAACACGGCCATCATGATCTGGAGAGACGGTGGGGTTGGTGGTTAAAGTTATCACTGTATTAAATATACGAAATCAACCGTTATCAGGACGTTGGAATATGGCTAATATGGCCATACTGGCATACTAGACATTGTGGTGTTTGGCTGTATTCCCCCGGCCTGCACGCAGCCACGCATGCAGGGTGTGGTGCAGAACTGCAGACATAGCCTGGTCAAGGACTCCCCCTGCTGAACGTGTCATTTCCAACTATTGTCGGGGCATGGAAACTAGGGGCTACTAATATTTACTATTCTCTGCCTATCGGGACGTAACTCGGACGGTGCTGAGTCGGGTCTGGTGGCCTTCACAACGCTCGGCACGGCGACTCGCTCGGCACGGCGACTCGCTCGGCTATAGCGCCTCGCTCGGCGGTGCCCCATATATATACTCTATGGGTGCCCCACGTGGCTCAAGGCCACCAGACGCGGCGCGTCTCCGTCATTGACACAAAAAGCAAAACGCTCCCATAGTTTCAGTTCCGGATTTCCCAGTATGTTGATTATCACATACTGGGGGTATTTCTAAGGTGCTGATTACAAACATTCTCTTGATTATCGGGTGATAACATCCGAAGCGGGTGACATATGAGATGTGGACATGGGGGAGGAATATTAAGGACATACAGAAAGTTGAACCAGCAGTGAACCTACAATATTTCTAATATCCTAGCTCCTTAAGAAATGTTTAGCTCAAACAATCATGGTTTCTTTGACTAGTGAAACATCACCTTATAGTCTTCTACACCCACAACACCAGAGGGAGTGCAACGAACCATGTACAACCCAGATTCGGCACAAACAAGGGACTAAATTATTTTCGCTCCTATGCCACCAAAATGTGGAACGCCCTACCAACTGTCATTAAGACATGCGAATCCCTTGACTCCTTCAAAACCGCTCTCAAAGGGCACCTACGGATGGCTGCAATTCGAAACTGGCCCCCGTAAAATCTGAATCCCCCCCCCCCCCCCCTTTTTTCCCCTCACTGTATATATTTCTTTTCCCTTTTTACCTCCTTTATGATGAATTCCTGTTCTGTCTATAGAAGTATCTATTTGTACGTCTCTAAATGTTTTGATGATTTGAACATGGTGGACCCTATTGGAAACAAGTGTAATGCTTAATTGGGTCGTCCACTCACAGTTAACAGCCTTTGTATTGAGTTTGTGCTTGAAATGTACTGTAATTCTGCAAACTGTTAATAAATTCTTCAATCAATCAATCAATCAATTCTTGCCAGCCCATAGAGCCCCATTGTGAACCCGGACATTTTGGAGTACCCTAAAGTTTTATGTTATGAAATGTTGAGTATGGGTCCCCAAGCATGGATGCTAACTTGCATATATTTCATTATTATTTCATAATTAACATAATAAGCTGGGGTACCATTAACATCCAATATAAGGCAACATTTTCAAAGTCTCATTATGCTTTAAGTAGCATGGCACGGGTCAAACTAGGGGTTTTTCATGATTCTGAATCCATTGTCACAGGAATGGGGCATAAACCAGCTGATAGGTCTGTGTTATTGTATGTCATTGCTCATCCAGTATCTTAAATGGATTTGGCATTAAACAGAGTTTTATTCTACTTGAGAGTCCTGCCTGTTGTTCATTGTTTTTTGGGCGTCATCTAGTCCAACCCTAACCTCAATAATCAGCGTCATTACTAGTGTTGCCAAACTCTCGAGAAATAACCCACAACCTACTCTTAACTAATGCAGACAGTAAAGAAAAATCACACCTGTGTGAACTGAGTGGTGCAACTCCCCTCTCCCCCCTCCCCCTGCCCCCTCTCTCTCTCTCTCATTAGCAGGCAACAGTGCAGCACTATCTCTCTCTCTCTCTGTTTCTGGCACAACAGCGCCACTTTTGCCCCTACTTGTACTCTAAACATAGTAACATGGTAACGTCACATAGTCACATAGGTTAGGACGGACATTGCTGTTCCTTGGAGTGGTTGCACCACTCAAAAAACAGTCCACAAGCAGGAGACCTAGTGTTGAGTACAGACGATTAGAGGTATTTATGTATGTATGTTGTGGTGCTGCTCGGCTCCATTGCTTGCTATGCCTAGAGATTGTAAACACAGATAAGCGGAAGTGCTTAACAGTTTACTCCACTAGAGGGGGGGAGTGGCCTCTACCCAGTACTCGGCCAAAATACCCCTCTATAAGCTACAGTCTGTACAGTAGGGCCATACCTGGTAAATGCCGGCTAGGAATGTGACGGCCACTGCTACAGAGATGGCATAACATTCCTTGCCGCACTCCGACCCCTGTCCCAGGTCACTGGCGAAGACATCGGTACCCTCAGTGCTGTTCAACATGCCAGGATCCATGGCGTTAGTGCTGGAATCCACATTGGGAAAGGCCAGATCCACCTCCCTGTACACCACCTATAGAGGCAAAGGGAATCATCGTCGGTCATGAATCCAAATAGACCTGAATTAACCATTTAGACCTGACATCAACATTTAAAAAATGTCTTCAAAATCCTGACAGTTTTCTGACAAACCTTATGTTTCTGTATCAGTGGTTCTCAATATTTCATGTCAAAGACCATCCCTGCATCCTGGGACTCATTACATTGGAAACCTATTTACATCACTTCTACTCAGGAGCAGTTATGGGTACATCATCTTGCTCAGGAGACCTTGACACCCAGAATTGAAACAGGTTCCCAAACAGGCTCTAGTATATACCTTCTGTGCCACAGCTACCCCTAAAGCTGACCATAAAAGCTGCACTTATTTTTAATTAATATAAAATCTGATCAATGCAGAGCTTCAGTTACACAGCTGTCAAATATGAGATCACAATTCTCCCACTCCAACTTTCTCTTGTCCATGCAGAGCAATGACTGTACCTGGCCGACCATGAGACTCATGAGGCTGAAGATCCCCACAGACACATGTCTGGACGTCCCCATGAAGAAGTAGATGATGTTGGCAAAGAACGAGGTGTACAAGCCATAGATGGGGTCGACGCCAGCCAGAAGACAGTAGGCGATAGCCTGGGGCACCAGGATGATGCCCACGATCAACCCGGACATCAGATCTCCCCACACGTATTCCCGAAGCTTGTACTTTGGCAGCCAGCGCACCACGGGGAAGAACCCCGTCAAAGTTGCTCGAACTCTGGGCACGGAGCACGTCACGCCCTGCTTGAGCCTGGATCTCAGGGTGGAGAGTGGAGTATGGCGCTGGCGAACATGGCGTTCCAGGTGAGGATGAGGTGGAGGTGAGTTGGCTTCTGTGTCCTTGTTGGTGGTGTCCTCCATGACCTAGTGGAGGTGGCGCAGGTCGGGTAGATGTAGGGGTTGTGTGGAGAGTTGATTACAGGGTGGTTTAGCCGTGCTCCTGTGAGATCATAATAGAAAGAAGATTATTACTGTTAAGATAGAATTGAGAATGGGGTTAGACAGGCAGTTAGTGAGTAGTGCAAGAGTTAGAAAGTTAATGGTGCTGAGAAACGTTGATGACATGTTGTCCTCATGTCCTTTACTCCTGAAGGAAAACAATAATTAAACAAACGGGCCCTGTGATAGCTTTCACCTCAACATAACCATATGGTTACACCAACCAAATACCTTTTTGGTTCAACTTCTAATAGATACACTGATTCGTCAGGCCCAGGATGAATGTCTGCAGTATTGAAGTTCTAGCATTCAATTCTAATGGCTATTACAAAATGCAGTTGTCCAAGTCAGATTGTCTGAGGCATTCTCCAGCAAAGCAAGCATTTCCCATAGAGCAAAGCTACAGTGTCTTATTGGTTACAGTTTGTAATTCTACTGTGAAACCTGGACATTATTAGGCAATGAGGTTAATTTGCCAGATTTGTCCCCATAGGATTAAAAATGTCTGGGAGAAACCCCCACAAAATAACACCTGTAATATTGCAACTGTGAAGTCGTTATTATGTTGTTGTCGTTGTTGTTTTTACTTTATTATATTGTTCACTAGAGACCATGCCTTCAAATAATATACATAATTTTGTTTTTGTTATTTAATGTGAAATAGAAAAGCCATACAAAGCACAAATGACAGCTAGACAAACATGGCAAGCTACTGTATAAATACACCTCACTGATTGGCAAGCAGGGTGGAAAAGGGAGTAGTTATCTATCAAAAGGTGACTATGGAGGCCGAGGCGGGAGGAGCTATGATCAGATTCCCTTTAAGCATTATGTTATGCTTTAGCTATTGAAAAATAGCAGATCTACAAGCTCATAGCGTGGCACCGAGTGCCACGCTACGAGCTTGTAGGTCTGCTATTTTTGAAAAATCGTGAAAATGTGGTCGATATCTTTGAATATATATTCTTTCAGAGCGAACGTTTTCAACTCAAATCGTTGCTTCTGGGGGGTCCCTGGAACAACATATTTTCAGATGGGGGTCGGTGGCCAATTAAATATAATTCTGGGGGTCCTTGACATGAAATAAGTTGAGAACCACTGACATAGAAACATGGGTTTTTCAGAAAACTGTCAGGATTTAGAATCATTAATTTAGAATCATTAATTTAGAATTTAGAATCATTCCCAGGTCAAAATGGGGCATCAAGAAATGCCTAGACCAGGAGTCTCTTCCGGGTTTTTAAACAGCTGGTGGATGGAAATGACGCTAGTAGCGCACGGCTTCAACTTGTAGAGTCGGAGAAAAGACGGAAACTCTTTGCCGACGCTTTTCTTGTCGCCTATTGGCGCTTAAGTGTGACTGTGCAGGCTTACAGACTGTCTGTAAGGGAGGGGAGGAGTTGTTATCAGGTGAGATTGATATCAGGTGTAGGGATAGTGTTATCAGTTTACTGTCTTCCCTAAATGATGTTCCAACTCCGTAACGAAATGTAGGAATGTCATGAGTCTATTTTTGCTAAAGTTTTCTTAATGCATCCCAACTGCCTATTGCAAAGATTCCATTAAAATTGGAGGAGGGAACCCATGGTGCAGGTAACTTCTGCCAAAGTGCAATAACTATGAAAAAACTATAAAAACTGATCCTCTTGAGCCCCATTGCCCCCGCCGGCAGGGGCAGCGGCTGTCCACCTCATGAACAGCTCTCAGTGGGTAAATGGAGACCCAATTGGTCTCCGGTTCCAACTCCAATGTTTTTGATTTTCCCCCCTGGACCCCCCTGGGGTTTAAGTAAGGCAGCGGTGGCCTAAGGGTTAGAGGAGCACCCTTGTTGCCGAAAGGTTGCCGGTTCGATTCCCCGGACGGGCAGGAAAAATCTGGGTGGGGAAGTGATTGTCATCACTCACCCAACACCGCTGAAGTGCCCTTGAGCAAGGCACTGAACCCCCAACTGCTCCCCCTGGAGCTGCTTAGTGGCCAACAGTATAAGACTGGTTGTACTGGTCAGCTCCCAGGTTTTAGTGTGTGTGTGTTTCTATGTGCAGGGCGTTGCTGAAAATGAGCACCTGTGCTCAGCTACTTCCCTGGGTAAATAAAGAATAATTAAAAATAAACAAATTAAGAGGTTAAGGGGTTTAAAAGTGTTTCAACTGGTCAGCCAAATTACATATGGGCATATAAGTGATATTACACTAATTGTTCTTGACGTAATTATTTATCCCCCAAGATAATTTGACCTTTGGCCTTTGGGATACACAAATAGGTCGGTGTGTCCAAAGACGTAGATACTGCACGTTGGCTTTTTGGGGCTGTATAAGTCAATAAGTCCATAATAAGCCTATCACAGGAAAAAAAGCACATTTTAGAACAGATTAGCATGTGGCAAAGAAGAACTGATTAACTTTTCATGCTGACTGGTCAAAAAAATCAATCCACCATTCATCAATGTACTGTAACACTGTGAACTTTGTTTTTTCATGAGACAATGAATAACTGATTAACTTTTCACAAAGGTTTGTCCACAATGGGACATGGCCACTTCTGTGGGTTTTTAGCTTTTGTTTTTTTTAAATGCTACTCTACACGTTCACATCTAATAAATGAATAATACAATGCTCTAATATACATGCTTAGTAATGTAGATATTTAACCTTTTCTCAAAAGGGGATGTCACAGTCAGTGTTGTTTTTGGCAGCAAGTTTTGATTTTAGTTTTAGTCATAGTCTCTTGAATAGTGTTAATTTAGTTTTAGTCACATTTTAGTCAACTGGAATGTTTTAGTGTTAGTCTAGTTTTAGTCGAGTAAATATCATAAGACTTTAGTCGACTAATTCTGCAGTTGATTTAGTCGACTAAAATGTATTTTGACGGGTCTTGATGCCGTTTTTACACTTGCTGAAAATAGCAGATCTACAAGTTCACATGGCGTTGCGCTGCAACACGTGAGCTTGTAGATCTCCTATTTTCAGCATGCAACCAAGTGTAAAATGACTTATGCTGGATCTCTTGTCCACTAGTCCCTTCCTAACATATTTGTTGATGAAATTGTCAGTATATTTAGTTTTTGTCAGTGGAAAAAGGTAGTCGACGAACATTTTTTGTCTTAGTTTTAGTCGACGAAATCAACACTGGACATATGCTTTTATAGCATCATAAAACTTATAGCACTACAGCGATCTAAGTATGCCAATTTTGGTCGGTCGGTTCAAACCATAAGGAGCAACACAACAGCTCAAAGGGCCGTTAGCAGGGTGTACAGACTCTGATCCTTGTTCCCTTCAAAATCTTGTATAGGCTAGGTGTATTAGCCTACTACTACTTTCAACAAAATCTTTTCATTGAGTAATAAACCATTCCATCAAACCAATAAAAAAATAACTGTCTGTGTTCTGTACAATTTCCGTCATAATAATATTTTGGCCAAGTGCCGTTTCTATCAAACTGGTGCAGAAGTAGCCAAGCCTGTGCTGAAGTCAGTGACTACTTTAGAATGAAAGAGTGCCCTGCAAGGTCTCAATGTGATGGACATTTATGGAATGTGCTTGTTAATAGTTGACTTTTTGGAGAAGTAATGGTTATGGATCAGTTATAGAGTTAATAGCGAAGTACTGTATGGTTTGGTATTATTAATTACAGTATACTGAACTAGTTATGTTGTACAATGCTTTGTTTCCAATGTATCCATCTGTTACTTATGCATACATATTTACAGATGTAAAACTGTTTTAAAGCAATAGATTTAGCTTCCTAATACATAGTCTATGCATTATTAAACCACAATTACCCTTGTGTTTAATGTAAGGCAGTTATCCCATGTAAGAAATCTCAATATAATTTTTCTAAGACATACCGGTAACTTATCTCAAAATCTCTCAATACATTGAAAAAAGATATTGTATTTGTTTGAACAGTTTGACTGCCAAAGAAAATCTGTGAAAGACAAAATAGTCAGCAAAGCATAATATGTTGTGCGTCCCTATAATCATTTTATATTTGCCTGATAGACAATTAGGGCTGGGCAATATGTTTTCAAAAGAAACACGATTATCTCAAACTTTTGCCTCGATTACGATTAACGATTTTAAGTGAAAAGCGTGGTGAGCTTGTAGATCAGCTATTTTCACTATGTTTTTGTATGCCACCATTGCACAATGATGTAAATGATGTCACGGTTAACTGGTTAATCAAACCAATCTATTTAGTCGATCATAAAAAAGTGTATTTGAATTTATTTCGTGTTGATTCGTTGAGAAATGTAAAAAAAAAAAAAGTCAAAAGATTATTATTTTGATTAACCTGACCATGACTAAAATCAAGTCAGTTATTGGTTCTAAATATAATTTTCGATATATTTTCAGACCAGGACGGTTGTGACCATTCAACATTTGGTACCATGGCAACTGCTCTGCACCATGAATACCTTTTTGCACCATGGCAATAAAATCACTTTGCCCAAGCCTGGTGTGGGTTGGAGGGATCGCTGATTCAAAGCAGTCATACTGGCCTGAGTCAAACTAATTGGGCTCAATGCTAGCCGTGACTGCACCTGTTGTGCATTGATGCACACAGAATAAATCAGGTGTCAGAGGAGAGACGGGTCTCCTTGTGGCCATCTACCATATTATACACCAAAGCAGCATGCGGTCGCACAGAAATAAAGACAAAACCTTGGCTGTTGTCTGTCCTGCAATTGAGTATGTTACACCTGGATTTAAAAAAAATAGCAAATACAAAGCTATTGATACAAAACTGTCAAATGTTTGTAGTTACCAGCATCACACTGCAAGTCAGATGATCGTATTTTATTCCATTGCATGTGTGCAGTGCACATTGTACAATGTATAATATTGTATATTATGGATTTTCTTTCATTTAAATTTTACTTAAATAAAAAAATTCTTTCCACAAAATGTGGACTCGACTAGTTTTTTTAATCCATGGCGAAATTATTTTTCCTTGAAAGACTATTTAAAGGACAACTTTAGTTTTTTTCAACCAAGGTTCATGTTTTAGGTTGTTATTAGAGAAAGTAAAAGATGAGTGTTAATTCTTTTTCATTTGCTGCTTTCTTTCGTTCTTTCGGGGGCATTCGAGCATGGGGATAAATATGTATTTCTTTACAAAGTTTTATAGCGATTTCTTTTTTTATTATTTACTATAGTCCTACTAGACCCCAAGAAATTACATCTGGCCACAAAAGATCACGGGATCTACTGAATGTGTCAAACTGACATATTGAGTTACAGTGTGGCTTCCCCCCAGTATAGGCTACCTTCATATTCAGTAGATCCTGTGAACTTTTGTGGCCAGATGCAATTTCTTGGGGTCTAGTAGGACTATAGTAAATGATAAAAAAAGAAATCGCTATAAAATTATGTAAAATAATACATATTTAGCCCCATGCTCGAATGCCCCCGCCCCCCTGTCAAAAACAGCTAAAATCCCTAAAACGAAAGAAAGCAGCAAATGAAAAAAGTTTAACACTCATCTTTTACTTTCTCTAATAACAACCTAAAACATGAACCTTGGTTGAAATAACTAAAGTTGTCCTTTAACTCCGGACCAAATGGCCTTAGAAAACCTTCCATCTGCGGTTTATCATTGTCTAAGTCCAATATTACAAAAGCCACTATAGAAGAGGACAGCTGAGCTCAAAGAGAGGGAGAGGAAAGTTTAGTCAAGATCTCTTAATGGGTTCATAGTCCCTACAGGTCAATACTGCAATGCCTGACATTCATGACATTTTAGAGACTATCATTATGGGTTCGGGTTATCATAAACACACTGATCATTTAGATAACAAACACATCAAACTATCAATAATTGAAAGTTTACATAGAACACACAGTAAAATAATCCGTGTTCATTTATCCATCTGTAACTCTAATAGTGCAGACATTGGAACCAAATGGACCTATTTTTAAGGATTTAAGGACTGGATAATTATACTAGGGATGCACGATTAATCGGTAGCATAATCGGAATTGGCCATATCGGCCATAAAAATGCCACTTCGGTATCGGAATGGTCTCAAAATAATACAGATTATTTAATCGGTTTTCACCAGTAAAACATTAATTAAATTAAAAAAAGAATCTGCATTTAATTTGTGTACTCATCTCATTCAGTAGTCAATCAGTTGTGAAATCAGACACTTGGAAAAGTATTATGCTATTTATTGATTGATTGAATACTTTGGGCCAAGCCCTTAGGGCCTAGGCTTGTTTCCATTGTGGTCTTCTGTATAATATTGGAATCGGTCAGAATCGGTATCGGCAGATATAATCAGAGATCGGATATCGGTCATAATTTCATAATCATGCACCCCTAATTTATCCAGAGCGAAGTAGAATGACTGAAGAGGTGCAGGGTGTTCAATGTCTTGCTCAAGGACAGTAAAAGTTGGACACACAGTGACATTTATGTGACTAAAACACTGGGCTCCATTTTCGTCACCGCTAAACCTTACCCCTAAACTTCTTTGCCTTTTTTTACTAATTTGAAAAACATTTTTGAATAGTTCAACTAGCCAATCTACATTGACACGTTGTGAGCTTGTAGACTGGCAATTGTAACTATTCAAAAATGTTTTGCAAAATAATACAAAAAAAGGAAAAGAGTTTAGGGATAAGGGGTTTAGCGGTGACGAAAATGGAGCCCATAGTGCCATCATGCTCCCCCAAAGCCTTTGGAGTCTGTTGCTATGGTTTGCATGGTTTGCACCTTGACATATCAATTCACCCACTCTCAGTCAGTAGCAGCTCTGTCTCAGGAGATAACCAGGTCACAACCAAAGCCACAAAAGGCCTTAGATCTTATCAGTCTCTGCCATCATAACTACGTTAAATCACCATGATGTGAGCACACCGTATACACTTTACTGCATCTTATGGTTAGGACGGTAGCAAGAAGTAACAACTGCATGTCTTATAGATCAGTCGGTTCTCTAAAGTGGGGTCTAGGGGGTCCTTGAAGGGGTTCTGAGCCTCACACTGTCCATTAGGCCATATGATATAAAACACAGGACACAAAGTACTATTATCATTAAAGGGTACAATATGTGCAAGAAATCTACTGCATGCCATATACAACAAAGTGACATAAATGGACATTGAAAAGGTGACAAAATAGTAGTAGCCTACACTAGGCTTTAAAGTGCATCACATAAACCGGGGCCTATTTGTCAGGCATACTGTATATATATATAGTGTCAGTAAACATGAAAGACCTTTTAAAAACGGCACAATGCTCTTGAAGAGTGAAAAGGCACTTCAGCTCACCACATGGTCAGACACTAAGCGCAGCTTCCTTTGAGATAATATAACAAACACCTGATTAACTGTATCACAGCGCAAAGCTTTCAGCAACAAAGAAACAAAAACTCTATATGTAACCGTGACCGTATCTAATTGAAATTCGCTCTCTTCCATCATGTGATATATAACATCCCATCGCTGCTGTAGACTTCGGCCATAAAAAGTTAGGAATTGGCTGTTAATTTAACGCCTTTGTCCAGATTCTTTGTGACGCTGCTGAAGCTGCTGGGCTCATTTGGAGTGCCATTGAGTGGTGTTTATACAAAGACCACATGGCGACCAATATTTATTGGTCGCCACATGATGTGGTCTTTGTATAAACATGTGCTCCAAGCATGTGCTCCAAGTGCAAGTTTTATCAGTGAATTGAGCAAATTGTGAAATCAGAACTTCAAACAAAGATACAGCACATCAATACAGCCTACTCTACAAACGTGACATTAATATAAAAGCAGTCACAAGTTGCTGCCCGAGGATCTTGTCTATAGTGCTTAAGAGTCAGCAAATACAATTATTCACATTTAAAGCCAACTTGGTGTGTGTTATTGATCTTATGAACAAAAATTCAAATTATTATCTGAAACTTTTTGAGATTAGCAACAACACAAACACGATTGTATGTTGACAAACATAATTATATACTGTGTAAATATATGTGTATATGAGAGAGAGAGAGAGAGAGAGAGAGAGAGAGAGCGAGAGAGAGTTTTATTGATGAGGGGAAGTTCAGTCACCATGGAAATTACAGTGGTCATAAAAACACAAGAACACATAATAAAAAAGCCAGACAGATAAAAGGGATTAGAATAAAAACGATATGGAGGGCCAAAAAAACGAGGCCAAGAGCATAGGTCAAGACAGACAGTCACATTGGTCCACGCCGGACGCCTGGCAGAAGAGCGACCGTTGTACAGAATCATTGTACAGCTTCATGGCAAATGGCGCGCGCGCACGCGCACACACACACACACACACACACACACACACACACACACACACACACACACACACACACACACACACACACACACACACACACACACACACACACACACTGTATATTTAGTTACTATTACTGTCCCATGCTCTACATACAATAGTGCCAAATAAACACAGCGTACTCACCAACACAGCCGATGTCACAGAGAAGTAGTGCCGTTACAATCTGGCTCTGATCACATCTCTCTATACTCTCCCTCTCTCACACTGTCAACACTTTATAGCTGCTGGTCACCTATTGATGCTCCACTTGATTTGTACTTCTGACTATTCCAGCTCATAAGAGAGTCTCTCTCTCTCTCTCTCTCTCTCTCTCTCTCTCTCTCTCTCTCTGTGCGTGTCTGTCTGTCTGTCTGGCTGTCTGTCTGTCTGGCTGGCTGGCTCACTGTCTCTCTCTCTGAGACTCAGTCAACTGAGTGGACAGCCAGAGAGAGTTGTGAGGCTGATGATCTATGTTGGATAAACAGAAAGATAAGTGTGGCTCTTTGACCCAACTCATGCTCTTTCCAGTTGGTTGAATCACCACGAGTAGGCGGGACCGGCTATCACCTTTAGGGTTAATATCCGAGCTTGTCTGTGACTGTGTGCGCCTGTGTGTCTGTGTGTGTGTGTGTGTGTGTGTGTGTGTGTGTGTGTGTGTGTGTGTGTGTGTGTGTGTGTGTGTGTGCGTGTGCGCGCATGTGCGTGCGTGCGTGCTTGGCTGGAGAGTAGTACTCCCTTGGGAATACTATGGTATTTGGGCAAGAGGGTAACACAAGTCAATCTTTGACTGAATGATGAAGCTTATCTGCTCCGTTATAGTGTTACTCCTGTTGAACCTGCGATCCTGCTTTGCAAACCGAAACAGAAGAAGATATCCCTGCACAATGCACATGGATATACCTGTAGTAATGTCACACTGTTTACATACACCCCCTAGCTATTGAGTGACCTACATAGGTTGTGGGAAGATATGGGCTTATCCCAGGTGCAATAAACACAGAAACTTCACTCTTATCTATATACGACTAACATTTTCACCTAATGGGTGAAGACAAAATGTTTCAGGGGTCCCGGGAGATGTCAGTTGCCTCCCCCTAGTGTTTGCATTTAAGCTCAAATTCTGTTATTGTATGTATATTGTCTCATATATATATATATATATATATATATATATATATATATATATATTAGTATTAGTATTAGAGTTTTTCCCTTTTTATTTCTTTCCGGTTTTAGTGCAGCATTGACTAAATCCACACCCATCTATCCACTGTAGGTTACAGGCAGGTTTTCTTGTCTTTCAGCCACACATTTATTAGCCATCTTTAACATGACAACATTTTCAAACATTTTCTTTTCTTTTCTTTTCTTTATATTGAAAGTGGCAGATCTGCATGTTCACAACGCATCGTGATACGATACGTTGTGAGCTTGTATAGATCGTAGATTGTTGTGAGCTTGTTGTGTGCTTGTACATTTTTGGAATAGGGCTAACTTTTTTGCCACCCTCTAGGTTTTTCTGAAATTATGCTTCTGCCGTAGCATGATTTCTGAACTGCTGAGTGTATAATTTCAAGGTGCCAGGGTCAGCACGAGAAACCTGTTGCGGTTGAGATTAATGATTAGTGATTTGGGAAATTGTTGGTTGACAAGAAAGCTAAGTGTACAGTAAGTGCAGGTTGAGTATGGCGTAGTAGTGTGATGTAAGTCACTGCAACGTTTGTCAAGTGCTCTGAGCATCTATCAGTGTTTTCAGCATTTTGTTTCTGTCTATACTCTATACTAGTATGGTGCAAGCCATATGAACTTTGATTATATTGCCTGGAAACAGAATTAAACTAAACATTGGTGGTCAACGCTTGGCTTAGCTAATTACTGTACATATCTCTGCTGTCGGGAGGAAACCTCATAACTCCAAAATGTTCATTTTTCAGCAAATGAAAAATATACATTTTTCAGGAAATTAAGAAAACCTTATATTTTTAAAACAAAGCAATACAGCCTCATCAAAGTTGGTGTTGTAACTTTATATATTGTCAATTACTTCCATGAGAGGGGGAGAGGTGGTGGAGTTAGTTGCTTTAGCAGACATTTTGAGGGTCCAATGTAGTTGCACTTTTTACTACTTTCCATTGGTTCAATATTTTCGAAACAACAAAAATGGAGTTATGAGGTTTCCTCCCGACAGCAACGATATCCAATAGATACTATCCAGAGAAAATGAGATGGGCCTACAGAGAGGAATTCTCCTCACCCCTTCAGTCTTACTGTAGCATCACGTTTGACTGGATGGTGTTGGTCACAGTAGTAGCTTTTTGCACTGCAGGATGTGTGGTCTGAGGCAGTTCTAAGTATATTCAGTGTGGTATAGAAACCAATTTAGGAAGAACTTATTGATTAACCCCCCCAAGATTTGTAGGACAGTGCCCGTTACCATTAGCACTTATTGTAAGCACAAATGTGTGCATAAGCATATGCACTGTCTTGCACATATACATGACCAGACAGTGGCCTTGTGGTTAGAGTGTCCGCCCTGAAACTGGGAGGTCGGGATTCGATCCCCGGCCGGGTCATACCAAAGACTGTAAAAATGGGACCCAATGTCTCCCTGCTAGGCACTCAGCATCAATGGGTTGGATTGGGGGTCAAATCAACTAATGATTCCAGAGCGCACGGCTGCAGCTCACCGCTCCAAGAGATGGGTCAAATGCGGAGAACAAATTTCACTGCGGTAACGTGTGTGACTAATCGTACGACTTTGACTTTGACTGTTATCTATTATATATATATATATACTGTAGCAAGTACATCTAGTTAGGGAAGTATAAACATCTACTTATACCTTAAGTGTAAGTAAATATAATTAGGGGCATCACATCTTTTCTGTTGGTAAAGTTTGTTTACTGTGCTGATTTCACAAGATCTCTCTCATCTATGGATTATTATAAAGGGAGTGGGTTGTAGTGTCCTATACACTATTGATTTCTAGAGATGAATGGAGAACAATGTTTGGGCAGAGGAAACTAGGCTGATTCTTCATGATGAGAGAGTTTGTCACATATCTTGCATGTGCCTGTCATGACTGTGTGTATTGTGTAGCAGTGCGCTGGGGTGAATGCCACCATTGTTGACATTGCTATGACGATGTGGCAGTCCTCTCATTTCTATAGGCTATCCGCCCCTTTAATACACTTACTCAGATAGTTCACACAGTGTATTAGCATTTATTCACACGGCTACACACAATGAAGAAATGCAGCAAGGTCTGCTTCTTCAGTGTGTTTGTGACGTGGCATCCAGCACAATAATGTCCAACTCTCCACTCACATTCTGTACACAGAGGTTGGACCATTGCAACTTCACTATGCTCTCTCTCTCTCTCTCTCTCTCTCTCTCTCTCTCTCTCTCTCTCTCTCTCTCTCTCTCTCTCTCTCTCTCTCTCTCTCTCTCTCTCTCTCTCTCTCTCTCGTATAGAAGTGACAAAACCCCACACAAAGGACGCTAATGTCTGTTACAGTACATTTGGTTAATCTCTTACTATAGTGTGAAGATACTCAAACTGTTACCACTCCAGTACACCTGAGTGGATCAGCAAACCCTTTAAATCCACCCATCCATCTGCCTGCCTGTCTGGCACGCTGTCTGTCTATAACCCACATTAGCATTAGATTGCAATCAGGATATCGGGGGTGGTTGCCTGGATGAAGAGAAGAGAACAGTCTGAAAATGCTACAGCCAAAGCAGATGCAATACCTGGAAAGGATGAGGGTGGCGGGGAGAGGAGTCAAAGAACATAATTAAGTGACTCACCCAAGCAGAAGGAGCAGCGTGTGTGCACTTTGGAGGCAACATCAGCCATGTTACCGTGACTGACACCTCCACAACCTGCCATCTATCTGCCCATCAGTCCTGCTACCAGCATCCACCCTGCTTCCTTACGTTACTAGTACTGGCTGCATACTGCTCCTCATCCTGATGTAGATTCTCACTGCTTCCTGCTGCAAAGCATCATGGGAGCAGCTGCCCCCCCAGTTGCTCGACTCATCATTGGCCACCAATGAGAACAGAGCAAAGGAGGAGGGAGATGTGAGAGGAGGGGGGTGGTGGTTGCCATGGTGACTAATACCCCCGCTGATCTGTGCATTGTGTGCTATGATTGCTCGGGTAGAAACAGTTCAATATTATACGCACTATTTGCGTGGAGATAAGGATCAAGTTGATGTTGACCTTCATCAGTGATTTATACCATATATTATCAAATATATAGTTCTCATATAGCCTATTGTATGATGCTGTATCAATAATGATGAATATGAGAACTATAGCCTATACAAGGGACATACATAGGCTATATTAAATTACTCAGAGTCATTTAGAGAATAAATAAAACTTGAATGAATGAATGAATATTAAATTTAAAGGCAATATGTTTGTTAAAATGTATTTTTTTGTCATGTTGTAGTCAATGAGCCAGGCAAGATTTCATTACGAAAGCCATACCTATATTATATTGTTTAGGTCAATATAAGTAAATGAATATATGACAAGGTCCCTTCCACGGTAGTAACTTTTTCATATTTATCAAATATTTTATTTTCACCTATGATAGGAAAAGGATGAAATCAATAAATGAGTTATCACCATGAATGAGTTATCACCTTCCGCAGTTGATTACCTACATAATAATAATAATAATAATAATAATAATAATAATAATAATAATAATAAATATAGCTGCAAGCAGCTATAAAGTGGGACCAAGATAGAAGAAGAACAATGCGCAATAAGAACAACATGCACAAATGAGACTGACGAGCTGAGTTGTCGGTACCGGGATTTGAACTCACAACCTTGTGGACCGAAGGTGGGACAATCAGTGACTATATTGTAAACAGTAAAACCATTCAGTGATTTGGTAACAAGTGTGTGTGTGTGTGTCAGGGGCGCCTAACTTTGTTTCCAGGTGGGGGAGCACAGATTTGGACTCATGCGCGTAGCGTGCGCGCAAAAATGCGCGTGCATGTGCCTCGTGCACGCGCGTTTTCGCGCATTTTCACACGGAAAAGTGGCTTTTACTTTCCCTCTCCACACGCAAGTTATATGAACAAACTGACAAAATGCATCATAAAAAGGAATAGGCCTATTTAGGCTACACATGACATTGGCAAGGCGCCGATATCAAAACAAAACATATAAATTATAGCCCTATTATACAACAGACGAGCTGACAGCGCAGCGCGCTTGGGCTCGGCGACCCCGGTGTTGTATCGTCATCATTCATCATAGATCCCTCCCCGTCAGAATCTAATATCTAACATTAAATTGCAGCAGCATTCAGCAGTTCAGTTGGCACGGCGGCCATAGTAATTAGTAAATACTATATTATTTCTCACTGCAATAGTGACTATTAGAGAAATAATATAGTTAAATTGTAAATGCTTTACCTTAAACCCCAAATGTGCTCTTGCGCTCCGGGGTGGTTAATTCCCTCATCATGGCATTTACTGTATATCCAACGTGAGTTACGTGTCCAGAATGTCATTATGTAGGCTACGTGAGATGGACACTGCTGCTTGTGCTGCTGCTGCTGCTGCTGTTGTTGTTTTTATTATTGTCCTCCTTCTCCGACGACAAAGGACTCAACGTTAGCACTCGGACTCGTTACCTGCTGAACACTGCTGCTGGTGCTCATGAAGGCCAAGGGTTCATGAACTAGACTTGATTTGGGCTTGGACCCACCAAATAAATCACTCATTCTCTTCTGAGCCATGTTGACAACAACAACACACACATTCAGGCTGACCGGAGAAATTCAAATCCGTGCGCCCCGTGCGTAAAGGTAACCGGAAATAGCGTCAGCAGCAGAGCAGTAGCCTCGGAAACCCAGACGTTTTTATTTCCAGGGAGAAAAAGCAGAGCAGAGACGATGATAAAAAAAACCCCCAAAAAAGTCACACAAATGTAGTTTAAGAATATCATTTATTTTATCCTCCAACCAGTCCACTTTTTATTTATATAAATAATAACGTGACATTATATCTTTTTTTAAATTTCCTTTTTTTTTGGTAGGCTACTGCACATTCATGTCATGAATAATAATTTAAGAAATCATAGCAGATTATATGAGTTAAAAAAAAAGGATCTCAATTCCACAGCTGTGGAAAAAACTTCCAGCTGTAGTACAGTCATGGCCGGCCTGTAGATGGCCACCAAAAAAAAGAAAAAGCTTATTCTGGTATTTCACACAGGTGTTGCCAAATAACTAATTAACTTGCCAGTCAGATGCGGATGCGCATATGACATATCTAGGTCATATCAATTTAATCAGCAGAGCAGTGCTGCTTCTCTCTATGAGTCTGCACACACTGACTGACCAGCTAAAATGTATGCCTACTTTAAAACATAATATGACAAACCTTGGATTAATTCTTCTGAAAACTAGCAGCAAGCACAAAGTAAGTGATTCACACAGGTGGGCAAGCCGGGCATTATTGGATGCAATGCGCGAATTAGTAGCCTATTTATTTTTTAACACGCAGCATCCCTCTCTCTCTCCCTCTCTCTCTCCGCGCGTGCCGCGCTCACACACACATAGACAAACACCCTCTCCTCCTCTCTCTCTCTCTCTCTCTCTCTCTCTCGCTGTCGCGCACTGTGCGCTTCGAGCGTGGCGGCGGCCGGGTGTCGCCGGCTGCGACACCTTTTTAATCTGGTGTCGCAGCTGCTCCGTTTGCTCCATGGCTCAGGCGCGCCTGGTGTGTGTGTGTGTGTGTGCAGTGTGTGTGTGTGTGTGTGTGTGTGTGTGTGTGTGTGTGTGTGTGTGTGTGTGTGTGTGTGTGTGTGTGTGTGTGTGTGTGTGTGTGTGTGTGTGTGTGTGTGTGTGTGTGTGTGTGTGTGTGTGTGTGTGCGTGCCTGTTTTTCTGTCTGTCTGTCTGTCTGTCTGCGGTCCTCTGTCTGCAGCTAATCTCGCATACTACTGTAAGTATATGCAAGAATTATGACATTTTTGTGAATTCAAAGGCAGGCAGCAATGAGGCTGATTGATTCTGGACACCACATTTCTGTCGCCCTAAACAAGGGGACAACTGGTGTCCGGACAACTGGTCTCCGCGCGTGCCGCGCTCACACACACATAGACAAACACCCTCTCCTCCTCTCTCTCTCTCTCTCTCTCTCGCTGTCGCGCACTGTGCGCTTCGAGCGTGGCGGCGGCCGGGTGTCGCCGGCTGCGACACCTTTTTAATCTGGTGTCGCAGCTGCTCCGTTTGCGCCATGGCTCAGGCGCGCCTGGTGTGTGTGTGTGTGTGTGTGTGTGTGTGTGTGTGTGTGTGTGTGTGTGTGTGTGTGTGTGTGTGTGTGTGTGTGTGTGTGTGTGTGTGTGTGTGTGTGTGTGTGTGTGTGTGTGTGTGCGTGCGTGCGTGCGTGCGTGCGTGCGTGCGTGCGTGCGTGCGTGCGTGCGTGCGTGCGTGCGTGCGTGCGTGCGTGCGTGCGTGCGTGCGTGCGTGCGTGCGTGCGTGCGTGCGTGCGTGCGTGCGTGCGTGCGTGCGTGCGTGCGTGCGTGCGTGCGTGCGTGCGTGCGTGCGTGCGTGCGTGCGTGCGTGCGTGCGTGCGTGCGTACAAACTTATCTTTGTACGCTTTCAGTGCTATTTGGCATGACAGTACAGCACAGTATGGTACAGTACAGTACCATATGGTACAGTACGGTACAGCACTGTATGGTACAGTACAGTACGGTATTACACATTGCACTTATTACACTATTACTACACTATTACACTTATTACACTATTACACTTATTACACTATTACACTACTATTACACTATTACACTGTTATACTATTACACTATTACACTACTATTACACTAAACACACTTATTACAAAATTAGACTTATTACACTATTTCAGTTACTAGTATCTCTATTATTGTGATGCCATGTCCTAGTGCCTGATGGGTCAAATGTAATCTACTTCAATATTTCTATAGTTGAGTCATCACAAATCTTGCAGCACACAATGCATACACTGAGTTGTCTTTACCCGGATTTGAACACACAACCTTGTGGTCCAACGGCGAGAGCTCTACCAACTGAGCTAAGGGGACACAGTCAGTTGACTCATTCTAAACTGTAACATCATTCAGTATTCATATAGGTATTAGGTGCAGAAGAAGTTTCACAAAACCGCAATTTTCATTGGTTCATAAAAACATTTTTTCACTTAGAAAAAATGTGCTACGATTATTTGTCCGTATAGGTCCAAAGTTCACGTGTAGAAGTTTTCGTGCATTTTGAGCAAAGATTCTGGGAGGAGTTACATTTGAACTGTTTTTCATATAATTCAAAATGGCGGGTTATCTAAAGGTCAGAGGTCAAAAGTCAGAACACGAAAGTTGTTTGGCATGAGGAGACACATATGTGTATCAAAGTGTCATTGCCAACGGTCAAACGGTTCATGAGATATGCACGTTCAAAGTTTGCAAGTTTGCAAGTTTTGCATCAATTGAGTGCTATAGCGCCACCATTTGGCCAATCATGATGGGCTTCGCATAGTCACCGTTTGGCATGGTCCTCTATCATGTTGACAAGTTTTGCGAAAACCGACTGCACGGTTCAGTCAGAACAGCTATTTTTGGCAGAAGGAGAAGAAGTACTGATCATATAATTCAAAATGGCGGGTGATCTAAAGGTCAGAGGTCAAAAGTCAGAACACGAAAGTTGTTCAGCATGAGGAGACGCATATGGGTATCAAAGTGTCATTGCCAACGGTCAAACGGTTCATGAGCTATGCACGTTCAAAGTTAGCATTTTCAATTGAGCGCTATAGCGCCACCATTTGGCCAATCGTCTTGGGCTTCGCATATTCACCGTTTGGCATGGCCCTCTACCAGATTACCGCGTTTCGCGAAAACCGACTGCACCATTCAGTCAGAACAGCTATTTTTGGCGGAAGGAGAAGAAGAAGGAGAAGAAGAAGGAGAAGAAAAATAAACACAAAAACAATAAGTGACCAAAGTCACTACGTGACTTCTTGGTCCCTAATAATAATAATAATAATAATAAACTTTATTTATATAGCACCTTTCATACATAAATGCAGCTCAAAGTGCTTCACAGGTCAGAACATAAAAATAGCAATAAAACACAAGCAAATAGTTAAAATGATAAAACGATGGCAATTAAAGAACATAAAAAATAAAAGCGTAAAAACATAGAAGAAAATAAAACATAACATGCAGCAAATCAGTCAGGGCAGAGTAGAAACTCGGATATTAAAACTCAACTAAAAGCAAGAGTGAAGAGGTGAGTCTTGAGTTGAGCTTTAAAAATCTCTACAGAGGGTGCATGTGAGTGTCTGAGCTGCCTGTAATGGTAGTTTTAGTTTATTCCAGGCCGTTGGCCCATAAAAGCAGAAAGCTGCCTCGCCATATGTTTTTGTGGACATTTTTTTTGGCACTTCCAAGCAGTGGAGGACCTGAGGGGGCGGTTAGGAACATATCTAGGTAGGCAGTCACAGAAGTAAGAAGGTGCAAGACCATTTAGGGATTTATAAACAAGTAAAATAATTTTAAACCACTGGGAGCAAATGCAGTGATGATACAACTGGAGTAATATGTTCTCTCATCTTAGTTCTAGTTAACAATCTAGCAGCCACCTGCACGGTCGGGTGTGGAGGTCTTTATGCCTGCAGCGAGCCTAGCTAGAGGTGTTGTTTTTGTTTCATGTCTCTATGAGACTATCCCCCGCAGAGACCCGGGTTTGGATAAGATTAGGACTGGCTGGGAGGCCGAATTGGGGATCACATTTTCAGACGAGTGGTGGGAGCAGGCAACGGAGAGGGTTAATTCCTCCTCCTCCTGTGCTAGGCTTAGCCTCATTCAGTTCAAAGTTCTCCACAGAACTCATTACAGTAAAGCAAAATTATCTAAAATATATCCGGGCGTGACGGACAGTTGCGATAGATGTTCACAATCACCAGGAAATCTGTCCCATATGTTCTGGTCTTGCCCCAAGTTGTCATTTCTGAGGTGCTGGAGGGGTGGTGGTGGGGGGATTCAGATTTTACGGGGGCCAGTTTCGAATTGCAGCCATCCGTAGGTGCCCTTTGAGAGCGGTTTTGAAGGAGTCAAGGGATTCGCATGTCTTAATGACTGTTATCACCGGAAAGATTAGCCTCCAGGATGGAACCTAGGTAGGTAATTTCATCTTTACGTGTGATAACATTGTCACCCACTCTAACCAAGAAGCCATTTGCCTTGCTGAGATTACAATTAGATCCAAAGAGAATGGATTCAGTTTTTCCCAGGTGTAAAGATAGTTTGTTATCAGCGAGCCAGGTGCAGATTCTACCGAGTTCAGAGCTGAGGGCATTTTCAACCTGCAGTTTGTCCCTGTCCGAGACCAGCAGTGCCGAGTCATCTGCAAACAGGAACAAGTTGCAGTCACAAGCTGAAGTCATGTCGTACATATATTAGGAACAGTAGAGGCCCTAGTATGCTTCCTTGTGGAACGCCACAGCTCACTGGGAGGGGGGGGACAGTGTTCCGTTCACTTCCACCATCTGTTCTCTCCCCTCCAGGTAGGATTGCATCCAGCTCACTGATGTGCTATCGAAACCAATTGCTTTTAGCTTGTTAACCAGTATGGAGTGGTTCACGGTGTCAAAAGCCTTTTGGAGGTCCAGCTATGACCATGCCGCAGTATTTGCCAGCGTCCACCTCTTGTTTGATGTGGTCGCTCAAATAGAGAAGGCATGTGTCAGTGGAGTGGGATGTTCTGAAGCCAGATTGGAACTCGTACAATAATTTATTAGTGGCAAGATACTTTTCAACCTGTTCATAGACTATTTTTTCCATCACTTTCGAGATGGAGCTTAGAATAGAAATAGGGCGGTAGTTGCCGGGGTCTAATTTACTCCCTTTCTTGTGCAGGGGGGTTACTTTGGCCAGTTTGAAATCTAGGGGGACCTGTCCCTGTTTGATGGAGAGGTTTACTATGTGGGTGATGATTGGAGCTATAGAGATGGCTGAGTCTCTGAGAAATGTGGAGGGAATATTGTCATGGCCAGTGGCCTTGTGGGGTTGGAGGGCACTCAGTTTCATAAGTACCTCATCAGTTGTTACCATAACTAGTTTAAAATCGTCTTTACAAACACCTAGGTTTCTGTAGAAGGTGTTAATGTGCTCTACACCAAAGTGGGAGGGCAGATTGTTAACCAGCGTTGTTGCTATGTTTGTAAAGAAGATGTTCAAGTAGTTGGCCACATCAAGCTTGTCAGTGATGAGAGTGTTGTTCGCTTTAATGTTTATGTTTGAAAACCTGGTTTTCAGTTTCTGACTACAGCCTAGTTGGTTGTTGAGTAGCTTCCAGAGCTCTCGAGGATTGTTTTTGTTTTCCTCAGCTTTATTATTAATAAAGTTACTTTTGGCGGATTTGATCATGGCACTAACATTATTTCTTAGCCTGTTTCGTTGGGTTTTTAGGTTGTCCAGCTGAGGTTGGAGACCCCTGTTGAAGCGCTTGGCAAGCTTTGACTTGCATTTTAGAAATTCAGAGCATTTTTTGTCTCTGGCATTCGTTGCAGTCATTATGTCCGAATTCATCCATGGCTCCGAGCGGGTTTTGACCCTGATGGTTCTCAGAGGAGCCATGTTGTTCAGTACTGATGTAAATTTGGTTTTGAAGCCAAGCCAATAGCCAAGCTTCTTCGACAAGTGTGCTGTTAAGCTCATCAGGACCAATCCAGACTGAGACCTCACTAGAGTAGGTTTTGAGGTCCCTTGATATGACTGCTTTGTGGCAGCCAGACTTTGTTTTTTGTTTTTTGCGGGTACAGAATATCATGAAATGATCACTAAGCCCGCATACAATAACACCTTTCTTGGAGATTCTGGATTTGTCCGAGGTCAGAATGAGATCAATGACAGTTTGAGTAGAAACACACACTCTAGTGGGTTGGGTAATAAGCTGGCTAATACTATGCAGATCACAAAACCTACTAAATGATTTGAAAACAGGCGCCTCTTTACGCTGTACGTCTGTATTCAGATCGCCCATCATGGAGTTGGTGTGCTCTGGTGGTGCAGATCTCTACTTGGTGCAAGATATATAGCCTAATATATTGGAAATCATTACACATGAGGGTCAAGAAATGAGCCAATTAAGCTCTTACAAGCTTTATCTCTTTATATATAAGTATTTGAATTATTTATTTATTTATTTATTTTTTTTTTTTGTTTTTAAAAAATAATAATTTTATGTCTCTTATTTTACCCCCTTTTAAGTTGTTTATTAATTATTTCTGTGAACGTAACCATGTGATCCCTTTCTTTGTATCTTAGTTATGTACTCAACCTATTGGTTTTATACCTGTATATATGTTGTGTGTATCTTAGTTATGTACTCAACTTATTGGTTTTATACCTGTATATAATTTATGTTGTTTGTATGTCTGGCCTCGTGGGGAAAGATGGTGGGTGGGTGGGGAGGATTGGGAGAGTTGTGGGAGAAAATATAAAAACAAAGAGTTGTATTTTCTTTCTGTGAAACTTGCATAATATGATGTCATACTCTTTGAATAAAATTTGTTTTAAAAAAAACAACAATCTAGCAGCCGCATTTTGAACAAGTTGGAGTCTGTCCATTGATTTCTTTGAAGACAATGATTTATTGTATTACACGTTTTCTGAAATTGTACATTGAAAAATTTGCAAATAAAATTGAGGCTACATAACTTTCCAGAATGAAAATGGAATTAAATTAAAAAAGTCAACATTCTTATTTCATTTTGTTTATTATGTTAGTCTCTCTCACACACACACACACACACACACACACACACACACACTCACACACACACACACACACACACACACACACACACACACACACACACACACACACACACACACACACACACACACACACACACACACACACACACACACTCTTTGAGTGAGGGTACTTTACTTAATTTGAGTGTGCCATGCAGGGACTCATTGAATACTCATGGGGGTGCTGTTGGTGTTGTTATGACACGGCTATGACCGCTCCTCGAGATTAGTCGCCGTCCGTGACGTCCACTGACTTTTGTGTTGTTATTGTAAGGTGACCCACTGACTCCCTCCTCCACTTCTTGTGCCAGTGCCACTTGTGTGACCCTCTAAAAAAAGTTCTGTAGTCTGATTTACGTACGAAGGACATTAAACGTAAACTGCCTAAAATAAGCCAAGGTTTGTTTGTAAGAGTAAAAAAATGCATAGCCATGTGCACAACAAAAGGCGCAGATGGCGCTTTTTAATGCAAACAACTAGCCTACCCTCCTACACAGCAGGACAGAGAACCAGGCCCAGAGCAAACACTGGATATAAATGTAAAAAGGACACTAGGACAGTACCCCAGTCAGAGAGTGTGCGTGTGTGTGTGTGTGTGTGTGTGTGCGCGTGTTCGTGCGTGTGTGCGCGCGCGTGTGTGTGTGTGTGGGGGGGGGGCATGAGGGGAAGAAGCCATGGCAATTAAATTAATCCTTACAATATCTATCGGCCTAATGTATTAGAAACAGTGTCCCATTGATTGATGAAATATGATTAGCTTCTGAACATTCCAACTTTTTTACACTTTTAGGTCCGGTCTGACTCTGGGAGGGTCCGGGAGTCGTGCGTCATCCATCTCCAATGTGGTTATGGGAAGAAAAAAACAGAAGAAAGAGAAAAAGTGGTCAACACTCCATCATCACCACCAGACAGTCCTGCTGTGTGTTGTCCAGGAGGAGTAGGAGGTCACCACCACCTGTTCGCTTCAGTTTCCTGTATTCTGATTGGCGAGAGGCTTTCGCATGCTCCGCCCCGCTCACAGAAAGACGCAACCTCAGTGGACGCGTTGCACGCCACTCACAAGTGATTCGGTAACGCCCCTCTCATCAGTGCCCCGGCCCCCGCCCCCCCCAGCAGGTTGTTAGTCCAATTTGATCATGGCGTGCCCGCGGCAGGGGGCTTGCTTTCTGCTGCCCAGTGTTTATAATACGGCTTCCGACGTCCAAAGACCACCAGTAACGCAGCGGAATAGTCGAGAACGAGTCAAAAGTTGACGGGAACTTTATAATGTCAACGGACACGGACCTGTACTGGATGTCATGATAAGAGCCTTTGCAACATTTTAAAACTGCTGGGTTGTTGTCACTGGAAGAGCTTACCATCATGTCTTTGCTGTGCGTAAGGGGTAAGTTTTATTTTAATGTCATTTACTTTTGCATCAAGTGCGACGACCCTACAAGTGGGTTGTCGTGGTTTAAATGAAGTGAAGTTTGCGTGAGTTTAGAGTGTTAAAATCAGTGCAATCTCACAAAACAGGTTATGGACTGACTGTGCGAGCTACACCCCTATATGGAATTAAATAATATTTGTTTTGCGTGATTTATTGGTTTTCAAAACGTTGTTCTGTTCTACCGTATAATTGCAACCGTCAGATAAACATAGGACGACTGTTATCTTATTTATCATAAAAGCACCAACCCCGCAGTCAAACCTACCAGCTGTTAACTGTGCATGGCAGCAGGGTTTTAAGAAAGATTATGTTAGCGAATATAGCGACCGAACCTAACTGTAATTCTACAGGATAACAGTAATAATAATAATACAAATAATAAACGACATTGAATTGCCATAAAAGCTCAATTTCTGCCTGACCAGATAAGACCAACAGCTTTTCTATTAACTGACATAAAACGTTAAAAAAAAGAAACATCAAAAAGGAAAAATGGCAAGACCCTCACAAACAGTCAGTGGACCTGTGAATGAATGTTCTCTCAACTTATTTGGGTCATTATGGCTATTTTAATAAAGTTGTAGGCTTGCAGCTTCTTCATCACACATATTGTGTAGCTGTGAAGTACAGTTTCCAACACATGTATTGCTCCAGTTTTAACAGAAACAGACAAGAGATACCAACACTTCCTTTGAAAGTGTCCCATAGGAGGCCTCAAACACAGTAAACGTGTTGGCCGTTATCCTCTTCCATACCTTCCATAATTTCTGGGCAGTGGTATGAAACGTCCTTTCATTTATGTCGTGTACAGGTTTATATAATGTGGAGTGAAGTGTGTTTTTGATTGAAAAATGTATTAACAGTTTGCAGAATTACAGTACATTTCAAGCACAAACTCAATACAAAGGCTGTTAACTGTGAGTGGACGACCCAATTAAGCATTACACTTGTTTCCAATAGGGTCCACAATGTTCAATTCATCAAAAACATTTAGAGACGTACAAATAGACACTTCTATATAGACAGAACAGGAATTCATCATACATACTGCATAGCCATGTTTATGGCAGACCAACAGGTAGGCCTACAGGACAGGTTAGCATCTTCATTGTAACCACTTTCAACCTATTTTGGGCATGGCAAAATGTTTGAAATTATTTCAAAGATTTTAGATCTTTGACTAAATCAATAGCAGCATATCTATTTGGCATTTTGGCTAATAGATTTTTTGCTATTTGTCGTACAAGCCTTCCTTTTATCTTTTAAGTAAATTGTTGTTCTACAGCATTTCCATTTTTCCAAAATTAATCTACATACTGTAGATTAATGAACATCTTAACTTACACCTTTTATATTCTCATTCCGCACTTCCCAGTCTGTTAAAGGGTGTAAAAAGCACAATTAATTCATTTCATTTATGTTTATGAATTGCTGTACATTCCAGTAATAAACCTGATAGCAGGCATGTGCACTGCAGCATGCTGCTTACCTGGATTTGGGAAAATCACCAGAATGTATTGTTTGTTTTACTCCCAAATTTCAATGTAGATAATATCCACTGTGCGATTGGCTGATCGACAGGTGGCGTCCAATTGTCTTGAGTGTATAGCTAGCTACAGTAATTCTCAAATAACAGAATAGGGGGGAAAAGGGCATTAGTCCTCTCCTGAGACCAGCCTCTCCTGAGACCTGGTCTCAGGAGAGGACTAGATCTTTGTCAGACTTGTTTTTTTCAACCGCAAATTGGACTCCGTCTTGATTCTTGGCTTGTTCTTCCTTTCTTGACTCTTAAACTCAACTGAAATGGTCTTGACTACAGCCTTGGCTTATAGGAGTCAGAAGGCAAAGAGACAAGTCAGGCGGCTGGATGCAAAATTCTGCTGCACAAAGCGGAGTTTAATAGCAACATATTAATTAGGAGTCAGTCATTGTGCTGAATGGGATCCTCCACCAGAGAGCTTGCACGTAAAACATCAATTTATTGATTACTATCATGCCAACTGAAAGCAGTTGGGCTGTGTTTGTTAGGCAGCCTAAACATAACAGTAGACCTCAGCACAGCTCAGACGGGCTTTTGCGATTGGCTCATATGACTCATCCCTTCCACCTGTATCACCGTGACAATGTTGTTTATTTATTGGTAGTAGTAGGGGGGACAGGCTGATCGCCATGGTGATGTCTTTATCTGGATGCCCCTCCAGTAGTACACGTGTGGGAGAATCCCCCCCCCCACGCACACACACAAACACACACTGTTGATCAGGGCAGGGCTGAGTGGAGTCGGTGGACAGATCCTGTGCTTGCATGGATCACACACACCGATGCACCAGTAGGGACACTGGTGTTACCTGGTGTTGTATATTGTTGCTGTCGGGTGCAAATCTTGTATGTCCAGATCTGTTAAATATATGAATATTTTTCTATTTCTGCTGAATGTTCACTATCATGCAATGCATGACATGCCCAGAAAAGAGAATACTAGGTTTCATGTGGTTCTTCATGTGGTTTTATATCGTTTACAAACTTGCGCGGCTAAGAGCCCGAGCCGTTGTGTGACGGGGGTCTTAGTCAGAGCGAAACATCTTTCTGGTGAAAATGTTTGCCCAAGTTGGGCCCAGGCACTTCTGCCCAGCTATTGGAAGTGGCATTTGGTTTCTTTATTGAAGGCAGCCGAAGGCCATAATGCAGCCAACCAGTGTTGTCAGTGGTCAACACTCTGAGAGTAGGAGGCAGAGCAAAATCAGGATACGGTGTGGGTGCGGTGTGAAATATTTACTCGCATTGGACATATGTCTTGCAGTCTACACTACAGTACATATGAGGATATTAATATCAGTCTAATGGAACACAGCTGTGTATTTCACCAAAGGTTGTTTGGTTTCACCAAAAGCTATGGTTTTCACTTCAGTGCTCCTAATCTCTACTGCAGCAGGTTTCTTGGGACTTATATTAAATTTCAGCAACTGACGATGGATCAGTCCATCTTTAGGAAGACAATGCAGAGTTTGTCTGCTGGCTGTCCGACAGTCAACAGTGGCACACCTCCAATGACCGGATGAACTAGTCATTTCACTTAACATCACATCACAACACAACCCAAACAGTAGTAGCGCTAGTTAGTTAAACTAGAAATGAGCCTTATGCAAATAATTCCCAGTGTGACTTGACTTGACAGGAGGAAAATTCTGTGTGGCTTCTTCTTCAAAAGCTGGAGAAATGGTGGGGAGTTCCAGTCTCATACTTGAATCACTTTTTTTGTCGTTGCCTTTTACCCCTTTTTCTTGACAATTTAGTCATACCAATTAATTCCTCACCACCCACATTTGTGTGTTGTCACTTCTGTTGTATCCTACTGACTCACCTGCCAGCGAGGAGCCACACAGGGAGGATGTAGAGCCTTCGTCCTACTCCCCCCGCCCAACACTCCCTGCTGACAGGTGCCCCCCCCCCCCCAAGCCCATAGGAGTATGTGCAGTGCCGGTGACAGATATATTTTTCATGGTGGAGCCTTTTCAACTGACAAGTTGACAACTGAGACTCGCACAGTGTGTGTCATAAAAAAAACATTTTGAAATTGGGTGAGAGAGAGACAAGTTCACTACAGTTCTAAAATAATTGAGACTGAGAGATAAGCTTTGAACAAATGCCAGAATAGTGGTTGAGCCTAGTAGTAGTAGGCACTAGGCAGGCAGTAGTAGTGGAATTATGAGGGTAGAGCGAGAGAGAGAGAGAGGGAGGTGGAGAGAGGTGACGCTTAGAGATTGTAGCAGTAATTCCCTGGCCATCTGTTGCATCCTCCTTGGCTCTCTGACCACAGGCTCCACCTCATCAGGCCCAATGGCCTACTGCACATGCAGTAATACATGCACACCATTTGCCTGGCATGGCCAGACTATTATCACT
Organism: Electrona antarctica; assembly: GCF_951216825.1. Taxonomy (NCBI): domain Eukaryota; kingdom Metazoa; phylum Chordata; class Actinopteri; order Myctophiformes; family Myctophidae; genus Electrona; species Electrona antarctica. Next base: position 13,283,155 of record NC_136797.1, read on the forward strand.
GCGTGTAGATTATTAGTCTGGAACTTCGGTGTGGGAGATTTATTTCCAAGTGTCGGTACTCGGTTACCAACCGATTCCAACATCACAGCAAAAAAAAGTCTCACTTTGAATAAAGTAGGCTCTGTTTGGTCACCCAAAACTCTCTGGTGAGTGAAATGTAATTCAAACTGAGGAGTACTGCCAGACCCATCTCCCAGGCTAACACAGTAAACACACCATTGTCAACATGAGGAATGTGACCTCACTTCCTAGTACTGTTCCCGCTTCCTGCATTTTGGGCAAATGTGCCCAAAATGTGCTGACCTCATCACATTTGTGATGACTGCTTTGGGCGTTTTTCGTGCAAAACTAATGCTTGGAATGGATTCAGAATCATGAACACACACTAGTTTGACATGTCACATGCTACTTAAAGCATGATTAAATTTGGAAAAGTTTGCCAAACGGTGCCAACACAAACATTAAACGCCATTAACAATAAAGAGACGATATGACGTAATGAGGCACATTATGACGTAACAGTTCCCTTCATTGTCAATGGCGTTTACAAAACAAACATTGAACTAAAGACACATTAAACCTGTGTATAGGAGGGGCTGGCTCCCCTCAATAACACAAAAGCACGGCATGACATCATGGGTCCTGTCCAATTCTGGGTGACTGGCTCCCCGGCTAAGATGAGGGGTTGCGTGTACCGGTGGAAAAGTGATACATGTGCATACTCTCTATTTCCTGCAGCACTCACAGTATATTTAAGCACATTATGATGATATTACCATCAGCAGCACAAATATAATAATGAATGAGGTTTTGTTATAGAAATAGTGGTGAGTCACCTGTTGCTTACACAGTGATTTTGATAAGGAAACAACCACCTGACGGCCGGGGAAAGTGTGCAACTTAACTTAAGATAAGCATCAGTTTCCATAATGGCCCCTGCTTAATTTATTGCCCTCCGTGCTGTTTGCTGCTGCCTCCCTGGATAACGTCATGCAAGCTGGGACAAATAGGCCATCGGGCCAACTCGTACGTCCCAGTGACTACGAGTGAGCCAAGTGGCTGGAAAGCCCTCGATGGAAACACTGAAAACTCACACGCTCACACTGTCCTCTCTCCCCATTTACAATGGCTGATTTTCCACTTCACATTGAGGCATGTGTAAGCGGGAAGTTCCTAGGTCCTAGAAGTGCAAGTCTTTTTTTCCTGTTCTTTTTATGCACACACGCAGATTAGACACACCAACGGACCGACATGCAGAAACAACGGGCGAACATGCGCTGTCCCTGTGCTTGCGGTTAGGGTTAGGTTAGGGTTTGGTTAGGGTTTGAGGTATAGAGCGTCGCAGTCCCGCCCCTTACCATGGACCAGGAAGTGATTCTCCGTTCATTTTCCTCAGACATTTCAGAAAGTATTTATTTAAAGACGTTTACGCCGCGGACAAAGCCAACTCGAGTCGTGACAAATCATGACAACAAACACAATTTTTGGGGCCGAAAAAATTATTAGAAAGAAGAGAAAAACGGCAGGTTACAACACTTTTTGTTGTTGTTCTTCTTTGTAATTATTTGTTTGGTCCAAAATATTGTTTGTGTTGTCACGACTCGAGTTGGCTTTGTCCGTGGCGTAACCACGGTAACCGTCTTTAAATAAATACTTTTGCAAATGTCTATGGGAAAAATGCATTGGGATTCATTTCCTGGTCCATGGTAGGGGGAGGGACTGCGACGCTCTATAGGTTCTCGGTCTAATGACAGTCGGGCCAATTTTATGTCTAAACTAAAGCCTGTACCCCACCTCTAATGGTCCTGACACACCATTGACACCAAGTTATTGTTGGTACATCGATATCCTTCATGAGCCTTCATGCTCACTGGAGGTCAGTGGAGGATGGATGACACCTATTGATTTTTCAGCTCCCTCGTGTCCTGATAGTTGACAGCTGATAGCTGACCCATAAACGACACATTCCTGGTACTGTAGGTAGGCAACCCAGCCTGGTGAAGATCTGCGTGGAAGTCGGGAATGATGCCAGAACAATGCTGACCGTTATACCAGTCAGACTATACCCACTGTAATCGTCTGTCTGTCTGTGTCCCTTTTTATGCGCTGTGGAGAATGTCTGAAGAGTGCAATCTGACTCTGGAAAATGGAGTGATTAAAGGCCACGTCCACACAGACATTTTCAGGTCTATCTGCAATCGTTTTTAATCGTATTGACATTTTGTCCAAAACGGAACCGGAGTTTTGGGTTTTCCGAATATGCTACTGGTATCTTCTGGCTGTTTCCCTAGAGCTTGATGTACAAGTACACCACCTGGACATGATTAACCCTAGTTTAACCTAGACTAACCCTAACCCTAAATGCTGACTGCAGACAGTGCAGAGAAGGGAGGCAGACGGCAGTATTTCTTATGCATCAGCCAGGGATTTAACCCATTTAGGCCCGACTAAAAAAAATGTCTTCTAAATGCTGACAGTTTTCTGAAATACCTATGTTTCGTTATCAGTGGTGCTCAATATTTCATGTCATTCCATGACATTCCCCAAAAAAACATGTAATTGGCCACCGACCTCCATCTGAAAATACGTTGTTCCAGGAACCCCCCCAGAAGCAAAGATTTGAGTTAAAAACATTCGCTCTGAAAGAATATATATTCAAAGATTTGTGCCGCATTTTCACGATAAAAAAAAGAAATAGCAGATCTACAAGCTCGTAGCGCGGCACTCGGTGCCGCGCTACGAGCTTGTAGATCTGCTATTTTTCAATAGCTAAAGTATAACATAAGGCCTAAAACACCAAAAGGGGTTCCCGTTCTGTTAACCCCCAGCCTCCCAGTCTCAGGCCAGACACTCTTAACCACAAGGCCACTGAGCTATAGGGCTGAAAAGTCTCAACAATCGGTCTAATCGGTGCACCCCAGAAAAAAACATTACGAATTAATTAACGTTATGAATGTATGCATTATGCACTGTGGCTTCAAACAGCTCATGCATGACACCATCTTCTTCACACATGTTTAAACTTTAACCGATTTTGACCTGAGATCAGATTCTAAAAATGTCTTCTAAATCCTGACAGTTTTTTCAAAAATAGCAGACCTACAAGCTTGTAGCGCGCCATATATATATATATATATATATATGCGCGCGCACGCTTGGCTTTCCGTACTTTCCGTATCAGAAATGTTCGTTATAATTGATAGTGAATTTAATGTTGTTGAGGAATGTAACTTAAGACGAGAATCTACAATATAGCTGAATATAGGAGGGACTTGAGCTCTTCAAAAATCCTAAAAACAGCTCATGCATGGAGCTGCATGCCATGAACAGACTCTTTAGTGTCTGTCACTGATGTTTGCCATGGATAAATGGATACATCAGTACCCTGATCTCAAGAGAAACAAAGGAGGGAACAAGAAAACTGAGGCTTCCTCCTATATTCTCACTCATGTTTCTGTTTGTATGGCGTGACTCTGTAGGGCAGTAGTAGGAGCAGAGCCGTCTAGAAGGTGTGTCTGTTGTTTGTCCGGGGCTAATCTCACAAACTGCTCAGCCAACAAGGGCCACAGTTTTATAACTAGTGCACCGGCCTACTCGAGAAGTCAAGAATGACGCAAACGCATGTCCCGGCCACCCGTTTATGCAATACCCGTTGTCAGAGTACCCGTTGGAACCATCTGTATATGGTCTAGGCCAGTGGTTCCCAAAGTGGGGTCTGGGGACCCCCAGGGGTCCTTGAGGGAGTTCAAGGGGTCCCCAGCTAAATGGACCCTTATGGGTCTGTAACTCTGAGAGTGTACAAATGGACCATAACGGGTCCATTTGGTTCCATTTGTACACTCTCAGAGTTAAATTAGCATTGATTTTACAATATAAATTGGAGGTCTCAGAGATAACAATGCCATTGAATGGGGGTCCGTAGCCTAATTCAGGTCAAACCGGGAGACCTAGAGCCGTAGAAATCTTCTCATGGGGGTCCTTGGCATATATTAATTTCAAATGGGGGGGGTCTGCAGGTTAACATTATCATTTTGGGGGTCCTTGACATGAAAAGGTTTGGGAACCACTGGTCTAGGGTCTCGGCTAGTCTATGGCATCATATTGATGACATCAGCGTGCTCTGGGTGAATATGGCGTTTGCGTTATCTTTAACTTTTTGTTTTATAATCGAAATGAAAGGTGTTGCCAAAATATGGAATCATACTTTACCTGATTTGACATCATAGATGACTGATGATGTCATAGACTGGCCACATGACAGAGAACCAGACATGACTTTTGGTGTTTTAAAGCATTATGTTATACTTTAGCTATTGAAAAATAGCAGATCTACAAGCTCATAGCGCAGCACCAAGTGCCGCGCTACGAGCTTGTAGGTCTGCTATTTTTGAAAAATCGTGAAAATGCGGCACAAATCTTTGAATATATATTCTTTCAGAGCGAACGTTTTTAACTCAAATCTTTGCTTCTGGAGGGTCCCTGGAACAACATATTTTCAGATGGGGGTCGGCGGCCAATTACATATAATTCTGGGGGTCCTTGACATGAAATAGTTTGAGAACCACTGACATAGAAAAACATAGGGTTTTTCAGAAAACTGTCATGATTTAGAAGACATTTATAGAATCGTCCTCAGGTCTAAATGGGCTAGACGCTGTTTTGATTTAGTTGTCTGCAGAGGGACGATAAATAGACATGAGATGTAGGTAATGGAAATCATGTCGTTTGTGAGCTCCAGCCATCCAATCCACTCCATCTGCCGTTTCACTGGTTTAGTATACATGCCTGTAACACTGTCATAATGCTGGAGCAGCAATAGCAATTAATCCCCTCCAAAGCACCTCACAATCCCAGAACCATTATTGTATTGTATAGACGCAGAAAAAGGGCTAAAGTCTGAGTAATCTAAAAATCACACCCGTGTGAAGTGAGTGGCGCTCTTATCGTCGTACATCATCATGACTTAACCCATTTAGATCTGAGGACAATTCTACAAATGTCTTCTAAATCCTGACAGTTTTCTGAAAAACCCATGTTTCTATGTCAGTCGTTCTCAAACATGTTCATGTCAAGGACCCTCAAACATGTAATTGGCCACTGACCCCCATCTGAAAATAGGTTGTCCCCAGAAGCAAGGCTTTGAGTTAAAAACGTTCGCTTTGAAAGAATATATATTATTCAAAGATTTGTGCCACGTTTTCACGTTTTTTCAAAAATAGCAGACCTACAAGCTCGTAGCTCGTAGCTATGAGCTTGTAGATCTGCTATTTTTCAATAGCTAAAGTATAACATAATGCTTACAACACCAAAAGGGGTTCCAGCCCAGAATGGCTTAAAATCAAGTTAATCAACACTGTCTATTTGCTCAGACACTGGCGTAAAATTGTCCATTCATTGTCGATGGGAATTTAATGTTTGTGTAGGACAAAGTATATGTACACACACACCATAAGCTGACCAGCTCAGTGGCCTTGTGGTTAGAGTGTCCGCCCTGTGACTGGGAGGTCGGGGTTCAATCCCCGGCCGGGTCATACCAAAGACTCAAAATGGGACTCAAAATGGGACCCAGTGCCTCCCTGCTTGACACTCAGCATCAAGGGTTGGATTGGGGGTAAGTCCCTGCGACATACTAGCGTCATGTCCAGGGGGTGTACTTGTACATCAAGCTGCCTCACGCTACAGAAACAGGAGATAGGCTCCTGCCCTATGGGCCTCATGGCTCGGCAAGGCTACTTACTACACCATAAGCTGGACATAGGGAGGGCCAGCGCACCTCAAAAATGATCGCCACCTCCCAGTTAGCATATTAGCGTTTTTAATGCTGGAGATCGGTGATCCATTGTGTCACGAAAATGGCCGATTTATTACTACTTCCCGGTTCTTCGTGGCCTTTTTTTGGTCATTTTGTTAGCACTGCCGACCATAGCGCTGGAGTCAATGGTGGCATGGAACCGGTTAAACGGGAGACAATAATGTGTGTCTAGGACAGTAAGCATATGCGGAACGTGGGGTCTGAAACAATGAATCTCTTCAGAAAGTCAAATCAATATTCTAAACATTTTAGCCAGAGTTCAATGGTCACTGAACTGACGTTTTGGACTCTACTATAATTACATCATCATCAGTCATCACACAGCGACATCACAATGTCGTCGTCACAACCACGTCCTTTAAAATGAATAGCTGAACACACTGTCTGTCTGCTGTGTAGCTGAACACACTGTCTGTCTGCTGTACTGTCTGTCTTCTGTGTAGCTGAACACACTGTCTGTCTGTCTGCTGTACTGTCTGTCTGTTGTGTAGCTGAACACACTGTCTGTCTGCTGTGTAGCCTGAACACACTGTCTGTCCGCTGTGTAGCTGAACACACTGTCTGTCCGCTGTGTAGCTGAACACACTGTCTGTCCGCTGTGTAGCTGAACACACTGTCTGTCTGCTGTGTAGCTGAACATACTGTTGAACACACTGTCTGTCCGCTGTGTAGCAATCAATTTGCCATATTTGGGGGATCAACAGTCATCGGCATTGCAGATTGGTCAAGCCTTACGTGACATTTGTGTGCATCTGAACCAATAAGTAGCATACACATCGCACAATTGGACTCGTACTTTATAACAGATCGAGACAATTTAACTTGATCTACGGTGTGAGAAATGGTCTGCTGGACGGCACATCTGGAAGGAGGACTGTGGAGACACGGTCATGCTGCAGTAGTAGTGAGGAACGAGGTGTACTGCTTTGGAGGACACAGCGAAGGCAACAAGACTCAGATCGGTGTGAACGTTTTCGACCCAGCGTCTTTATGCTGGAGGAAGTTGCCTCCGGTGACAACCGGGTCGGGAGAACGTCACCTTGAGGTTCCCTCCAGGCGTGAGGACCACACGGCTGTGCTGATCGAATACACCGTCTACCTCTGGGGAGGGAGTCCCATCTGCAACGTGCTTTATGCCTTTGATGTCGACGCTCACAGATGGTTTAGACCACAGGTTTCTGGGGATGTTCCAAAGGCGAGGTACAACCACTCGGCCTGTGTCTTGGGGAAGGTCATGTTTATTCACGGAGGATGGACCCAGCATAATAATAATGACATCTACAAGTTGGACACCACCACGATGGTCTGGTCTTTAATCAACGTCAGAGCAACTCCACCTTATTCAGAGCGTCACTCTGCCACCATCATCGGGACAAAGATGTTTGTATTTGGGGGCTATGGATTGCAGTGGTCTCGAGTTCACCCGGGGTCCTGGTTGGTGGGGTTTCACCACCGGATCAGAGTGTTTGACACAGAGACCAACCTCTGGCTGCACACACATTCTGCATGTAATCATCCTGATGGACGCTGGTGGCATTCAGCCTTTACCCACAATGGAGAACTGTACATATTTGGTGGCCGCAACGATAAGAAGGACTTCAATGATATGTGGAAATTCAATCCTAAAACATCCAATCATAAGACCGCCTGGAATCAGGTTGAGCCCAAGGGGAAAGGCCCGTCTCGGACGTGTAGCAGGTGGTGTTGCATGGTGGGAGATCGTGTCACCTTCTTTGGAGGAGACTCTGATGACCTGTGTGTCTTAGACTTCAGTCTTAGCCTCAAGACGTTATGCAAGCTAGCGGTTATTCAGTACGGTCTGGAGCAGTCTGAACTCCCACACAACATCAGGTGGGAACTGGCAGCCATGGCTAGCAACAGCAAAACAGTGCACTAATAACCATAAAACAAAAACAAAACAAAACAAATAAAATAGTCCATTAAAACAATAACAATCTCTTATCGTACATCATCATGACGTAACATGTCAATTTGCTCGTATACATATGAGGTAAATTCTCCATTCATTGTCAATGGGAATTTAATCTTTATAGGACAAAAATAGGCGATTTGCTCGTATACATATGACGTAAATTCTCCATTCATTGTCAATGGGAATTGAATCTTTGTGTAGGACAAAAATCACACCCGTGTGAAGTGAGGGGCGCTCTTGTCGTCGTACGTCATCCGATTTAAAAAAAAAAGAATATACTTCATGAATTAATTTGTCAACTTACGTTATCTTTTAACTATGATACAATGTTTAAAAAATCACACCCGTGTGAACTGAGTGGTGTAAGGCCTGTCTGACGTAATGAAATCATGTCTGACGTAATGAAATCACACCCGGGTGAACAGGGTGAACATAGCAACCATGCTCATTTTTTCTGCACAGACTAACAAAGCCAGTTGTAGGAGTGGTTTACACCACTCAAAAACCCCTCATCTTTTCACCATGATCATGTAAGATGACAACTGAATTTATGTGATCTGTATATACTGTATATATGCCCCGAGCTGAATTTGTTCAGACACGCATGACGTAAATTCTCCTTTCATTGTCAACTTGTGTGTCGTGTCACATTTGCCTTAATGTTTGTGTAAGACGATAATCTACACTATAGCTGAATATAGGAGGGGCTAGCGCCCCTCAAAAACCTGGATGATATTTTACTCTTGGTTACCTGTTCCTCTACTAAAGTCTGTTTTTAGCACTGTTCTTATTAGGCACACAACGGTGTCGAAAAAAACGTTTCAGATGCAACGTGCTGTGAACTTTACAATGAGGCATAAATTATGCTGCACACATAATGTGCGTCAGTACTATGGAAAATCAATGGGGCATAAATTTGGCTCTACGCATCAGTACTATGGAAAATCTGTTTAAAAATTGTAGTGAAGTAGTGTTTTAAGTATAACTTAAAACACATTTTGCCTTCTAAATCATGACAGTTTTCTGAAAAAAATGTCAAGGACCCCCAAGATTATATGTAATTGGCCACCGACCCCCATCTGAAAATATGTTATTCCAGGAAAGATTTGAGTTAAAAACATTCTCTGAAAGAATATATATTCTTATAAGATTTGTGCTGCATTTTCATGATTTTTCAAAAATGGCAGACCTACAAGCTCGTAGCGCGCCACTCGGTGGCGCGCTATGAGCTTGTAGATCTGCTATTTTTCAATAGCTAAAGTATATAACATAATGCTATAAACACCAAAAGGGGTTCCCGTTCCGACTGGGTTAAAAAATATATTTTAGGAAAGTTTCCCACACACAGCAGCTCAAGAATCGGGGTGATGAGCAGAGGCTGTATTAATTTCAGAGTTATAAAGGTGATCAGCCACAACATGAAGCTATGAGGAAAAGTAGTGCAGCCTATAGGTTATGTGGAGCCTGAGGTTACATAACATTTAGAGCAACAGCTGAATGTAATGTTTTCACGCCAGGAAAAAGAGCATCTTGCGACGTTGCGTTGTTAGCTTTGGGTGTGTTGTTGATGGTGAGTTACAGTACTCGGGGAAAGTCCGAAGGAGTTGCATTGTCTTCATGGACATAGACAAACGCCTATGACAGTGTGCTGTCAGGCTGTGGTAATCACCATATATACAGTTAAGATGTGTTTGTGTGTGTGTTAGGTTGCTCACTGGTGGTGAAAAACAACCATGCTGTTTTCGTGCTCGGACGCACCCAGCCACACACACACATAGCTCCGTAAGGGCACCACTCAAAAACAAACAAAAACAAAGACAAACCAGTACAAAAAAACAAAACAACAAAGACACAAGGCAAAAAAAGGCGGAGGGGGGAGGGGGGGATACTCCAGAACCACATGAGGATGGTGTGTATGTCAGAGGAAAAAATAGAGTCCGCAACACTGGTATGAAAACTCAGCTCCACTGGTTTATTTGACTCAACGTTTCGAAAGAAGATCCTAAGAGATCGAAACGTTGAGTCAAATAAACCAGTGGAGCTGAGTTTTCATACCAGTGTTGCGGACTCTATTTTTTTCCTCTTGTACTGCCTTTTGCCCAGCACCTGGGCTAGAGTGGAGGTGCATGCTCTATTATCTTTGGTGTGTATGTCCTCGTGTGGTACAGAGATGACGTGATGACTCATCAACGCACACGCTTTGTTTGTCTGTATATTTAATGAATTTGTCAGGCCTCATCTAATGTCCCTCTTTCCTCATGGTTAAGCAACGCTCACGCTAACATGACGTATAGCCAGCTTTTCTTTCTATTCTTGGTCCGGAAATGTGCTTGTCTTGCACAATGATTAAAGATGGAGTGCCACGATTTTTTTTCCACCCTAAAACATGATCATCAGGTATAATTACAATATAAGGGGGAAGAACTTTTTCCAAAAAGTGTACAGTATTTGTTAAAATCATGCTTTTATGTGGACACACCCACCAGTTCATTAAGTATGCCTGGTTTGCCTGGTGGGTGGTGATGGGTGGTGATCCACCTGAACTGAATATAGACACATGAAAAACTGGAAAAATAAAAAAATTGTGGCACTCCATCTTTAAAGAAAATGCCAACTTGCTGACCTAAAAAAATAATTATAATAATAATAAAAAAAACTATGATGATGATGCATTATCTTCTGGCTAATAGTTATTTTCTCTTTTTCTTTGCAGTGAAAAAAGCCAACCTCCAAGGATCTCCAGGTATGTAATACGTTTTGACAACCTTATAACCGAAGATTATATTGCATTAAGAATGCTAGCTGTTGTGGCCTTCTTTCACCAATTTGATCATTTGACCTTTTGCCAGATTGCGCAAAAAAAATAATGTCCTATGCTACAAATCTTCTCTGACCTTTTTGTAACATAATAGTTTTCTAGTCTATTACCAATTTTTCCCTCCCCTGCCACATTTCTTTTTGGCAACAGACCACTTATAGTCATATCTAATCCAATCGAATTCTGTCAAGTCACGGGGCCCGGATGACTTGACTTCTTCATATTGTGTAATCCTTTGTCCTTCTACACTGCCCCAGGTGAGCTTAGATCAGTGTTGGCTAAATCCAAATCCCTATCCCCTCACCACCGTAATAAATCCCTCTGGTGTTTGGCCTCGCGCATATTCCACGTAAGCCCTGTGACGTTTCTGAACAGTGGTGGCAGGAAGGAAGTCAAAGGCAACACAGTCTGATCAGAATGGCGGCATTTTGCTACTCAAAGTCCCTGATTTTTCTTTTTTTTGATGAGAGCACACGCGCTTTGTTTGATATCTTTAAGTGTAGCAACTGTGAAAACTAGGCATTCTTCAGAAAGCTGCATGGGACAAGCCTATATAGACCCAGGTCAGTTTCCCATACATTGCTCAGCAGCAGGAAAATCACTGATTCATCCATCCATCTTCAACCGCTTATCCGTAGTCTGGTCGCGGTGGCAACAGCTCCACCAGAGTGTTCCAGACTTCCTTACCAATTTTCCTTCAAAAAGTGAATAAAAACGACCTTTGAAGCAAGTTTAGTGGTCCTAATTAAGTCATTTTACAATTAGTTTCATGCTGAAAATAGCTGATCTACAAGCTCACAACACGTCGCAGGGCTTGTAGATCGGCTATTTTCAGCAAGTGAGCCTTGATGCCGTCATTACGACGGACGGCATCAAGGCCCGCCAAGATACATTTTGTTCGACTAAATTAACTGTACTTTTAGTCCTTTAATCTTATGATATTTAGTCGACTAAAACTAGACTAACACTAAGACATTCCAGGTGACTGAAATGTGACTAATACTATAAATTAAAACTATTCAAGAGACTATGACTAAAACTAAAATCAAAATTTGCTGCCAAAAACAACACTGCATACATGTTGGAAAACACAACTACAATGCCATTGTGGTATATTATTTTTCTGACGTTTAGTTTTATAGTGTGACGTTTAGTTTTCTCGACGGTGCGAGACACAATGGTCTCAAGATATCCCTGCTCACGCTGTGATCCTAGACATAAGCCCTTGTTAACTCACTCTGTCTCTCTCTCTCTCTGCCCCCCCCCCCCCCCCCCTTCCACCTATGACACCTGGCCTACGGTAAACAATCAGGTATAATACTCATTAAGTTGGTGAGCTGCTCTAGGCCAAATGTAAACATTAGTCACTTGTCTTCTGGATCAGAGCCAAGTTGTAAGGGGCAGTGTAAAAAGTTTGAAAGCAATCTCTATATTCAAATTTAAACTTTAACCTGAACTGCTTTATGGCCTGGGGGGTGGGGGTGTTGTGGAAGGAGAGACGTAGAGTTCTTATAATTGTCACAGGGGCTTGCACCGCATTTGTCCTCAATGTTGTAAGATAATAAGACCGCCCCTCACTTCACACGGGTGAAGAAAACTTAGGTCAGGATTTAGAAGGCGTTTTTGGAATCGTCCTCTGTCCTAATAAATTATGGAGTACAGTACACTAAACTTGCTTCAAAGGTCGTTTTATTCACTTTTTGATTCTTTGTTCTTCTGAGTGTGATGTCCTCCACACTCCAGTCATATTTTAATTTGTCAGCTTCACAGGTCGGAGACATTATGTTTTGATACTTTGAGGTGGCAGTCAGGCTCAGCTATGAATACCTCATGATAACGCTGAGTCGCTGACCCACTCCATGTTAAGGAGGAGCAGGACCTGTGTGTGTGTGTGTGTGTGTGTGTGTGTGTGTGTGTGTGTGTGTGTGTGTGTGTGTGTGTGTGTGTGTGTGTGTGTGTGTGTGTGTGTGTGTGTGTGTGTGTGTGTGTGTGTGTGTGTGTGTGTGTGTGTGTGTGTGTGTGTGTGTGTGTGTGTGTGTGTGTGTGTGTGCGTAGGGCTGGTCTATGAATGATGTACACTATGTTTGTATTGCACTTACGCCACACCCTGAATTACAATTTAGACATTTAGCAGACGCTCTTAATCCAGAGCGACTTACATTAAGCAAGAACAAAAAGCATGGGAATACATCACATATATAAACAGCATTTATCAAGAAACATGCGTAAGCTAAGAACGTAACTAGAACATATCTATATATAATGACACTATACATATAAGCTATACATATATATTATACTATGCTGTACTGTTATTGTGCTGTCTACATGACATGCTATAAGTCTGTTTCAAATGCTATCTAAGTCTAAAGAAGTGCTGTCTAAGGGGGTAGGGTAAGTGCTATGGGCCATGGTGGAGTCTGAAAAGGTGGGTTTTCAAACTACGGCGGAAGATCGGGAGTGATGCTGCAGTTCTGATTGCAACGGGGAGTGCGTTCCACAGTTTTGGGGCCAGAAGGGAGAAGAGTTTGGGACGTGTGGAGCGTTGTCCCGGCGTTTTTAGTGAGGGTACTTCCAGCTTCCCTGCCCTGAATCAGCTGTTTGTGCTGTTTTTCTTGTGTTACGTCACGTTGGGTTGAAAATACAGTCGAGTGACCATGTGAGTAGCCTCGGAAACCCAGACGTTTCTATTTCCAGGGAGAATAGAAAAGTCTGGGGCCGAGTCCACTTCAATTCGGCATAGAGTAGCGCAAACGTCACTCACTCTCTGCTGATTTCTGATCGTCTGCACCTTTGTTAAATTGACGCATACACCTACGTACACACACACTCCTATCTCTCTCTGTCGCTGTAATTAATTAGTCTCATGTCCAGCAGCTGTGCCTAGTTTCTCCCGGCGGATCCTGCCGGGAGCTGCTCATGCCATAAAAAAAGCATAGGTGAGTTCCAGTCTACCATGTGAGTGACCAGTGAGGGACTAGCTGCCATAGTTCCAAAACCATTAGTCACTGGTAATTGGTTTCTAGTATCTGTATGTGTATTATTTGAGGAGCAGGTGCACTGATGATTAGCAAGGAAGGAAACTGAGATTCACAATAATGAAGACAATGTGGACCTACGAGCCTGAGATATTCCCATTATTATTATTATTATTAGAATGTCTACAATAATGATGTAGGGTTTGTATTTTAAATGGGAGCTTTCCAACCACCTGAGTCTTCCTGACTATAAATGTATTGAGAAAACTCATTATAAAAAACACAGACACTGAACTGGGAAGTGGGAGCCCCGTGAACATTGAATACTCTCACACAACCTTGGTGGGACACAGAATGATACATCAATCATCCCACAATCAATCCCCTTCAGAATTTCACCTGCTGGCAAATGTACTTACACACATTTGCCCGTGCGTGCGTGCGTGCGTGCGTGCAAAGCCACATTCAGGGAAAGGTGTTTCATTTGAGGTGTTCTCACTGTAAAGGTGCGTTCAGACTTGGATGGTTAGAGTGGCGTGATTACATACAAAGTCAATGCAAAGACGAGAAGTTGCGCGAGCGCCGCGAACGAGCGCGGCGCGACCTCGCGCAGCACAAACAGGACGAAACGAGGCGAATATAAATTAAATTCAAGTCTGAACGCAGTTTAAGAGTTTTCTTTCTCTAAAATGTTCCCTAATAGTTTCGGCTGAACAGAATCCCCAATAACCCACCTGTAATGTAGGAGTGACTAGAACTAGAGCATTGACAGAGATCACTCTAACCTTACCAAACCGTCCCCCCTCCCTGCGTACAATCCCGGCCATTTGTGTTAATTGGAGCACCCGGCAAAGTCACGCATGCACCGTGTTGAATCAATCCCCTAATCTGCACAGGGTGCTGGCCTGGGTGGTAATTCACTTTCCCCCTGTGTCACCCAGATGCCCCACCAGAAGATTAGAAGGTTAAAATCAGGCATAGTGACATGGCATACTACAGTCAGTACTGTGTGTGCGTGCGTGTGTGTGTGTGTGTGTTGCGCGCACGCTTTGGTGTCATTAAAGGCCCTGTGTTTGTGTGTGTGTGTGTGTGTGTGTGTGTGTGTGTGTGTGTGCGCGCCTGTACTGCACTGCATCTGCTCTATGTTATTGCGGACAGTTGTTCCTGCTTCCTTCCTAATAGCGTAGATCATATCGGTTCAATTTATGGTAGGTTTGGGTGCGTCTCCTCTTATAAAGAGACCACAACCCCTAAGTGGCCTCTGATCTAATCGTAGACGTGCTCCCCTCTTATCGCATCGCTCTTATTCATGGGAGCTAGCCCCCTGAGTGTGGCATAAGGGGCGGACTATCTAATTTAGAGAGAGGCTTTTGCATCCCGAGGCCTCCTCTTGACGTAATGGCTGTGTTCTTCTGATGCGGTCCTCTGGAGATGCTAATCAGGCCTGCTTCTTGTCACTCCATAGACATGCATGTCAGACAGACAGCCCCTGTCTAGGCAGTGCTGCAGCTGGGGAGCCAGCAAGGTCTGCTTTCAATGGAGCTCTTATAAAGGGCTAAAAAAACTTGCTTGCAGTGGTGTTCCATGCCTCTTGTGCCCAAGGCATGCCAATGGGGAAAGTCCCAATCTTAAGGCGCACCTGCATTCAGAGCAAAATAGCTTATCTACAAGCTCACGCCACATTGACAGTAGCCTGGGGTCCACCTATGCTTTCTATGGCATAGGCAGCTCCCGGCAGGATCCGCCGGGAGAATCTAGACGCAGCTGCGCGACTCGGCTTCAGACTTTTTTTTTTAGACTAATTAATTAGAGCGACAGAGAGAGAGAGAGAGAGGAGTGTGTGCGTGTGCGCGTCAATTTAACAAAGGTGCAGACGATCAGAAATCAGCAGAGAGTGATCGACGTTTGCGCTACTCTATGCCGAATTGAAGTGGACTCGGCTTAAGACCTTTTTTTTTTATTGTCCCTGGAAATAAAAACGTCTGGGTTTCCGAGGCTACATTGACAGTGACACGTCACACCTGTGCCAATGCCCCCCCCCCCCCAAATTGTTGTAAACCTGTTACTTCTTAGGAAATGGTCAAAAGAAACTGTGTTCCAATGGATCCAATGTACAAGCTCACAGACAAATATCTACAAGTTACAATACGTTGTTGTGAGCCTGTGTAGATCAACTATTTGTTTGCTACTATTAGCCATTATCGCTACTTTCTTGCAACACTGTTGCCAAGTATGGCCTTAATTTATAAAAAACATAAAAAGTTGAAATATGAAGATACAACAAGGTTTCTGCCTGACAGCAACACTATCTGCTGGTTGGTGTGTGTGTGTGTGTGTGTGTGTGTCGGGAGGTTGGGATGTTTTATCTGCTGGTTGGTGGTTGCTGCTTGGTTATCTGCTGGTTGGGTGCAAAGCAAAGTAAATGTTTCGGTTTGTCACCGCGGCAACCAGGAGAAACATTTAGTGCAAGTGATTACTCCACAAAGGAACAGCTGATGCCTGTCTGTTATTTCCCATAGACTGAGGGGTAAATACATCGTTATACAGTGTGTGCGTGCATGCGCGCGTGCGTGTGCGTGCGTGTGTGTGTGTGTGTGTGTGTGCGCGCGCGTGTGTGTATATACATGGGTACGTATTGTGTTGGTGTGAGACAGAAGTGTGTGTGTGTGTCTATATACTGTACATAGCAGGTATTTTGTGCATAACCATATCAGTGATGTAAATAGGTTTTCAATGTAATAGGTTCCGGGATGCAGGGAAGGTCTTTTAGATGAGTCCCCCAGGGACCCACGTTGAGTCCCACTTCAACGACGTTAGGAGTCATATTTAACTCATTTCATTTTATATGGTTATAATGTGGTTATATCCAAACAGGAGAAGAAATGATTATTATAACTAAAGCTAGCAATATAAACTAGAATAAAAAAACAGTACAGTAGTAGGCCTACAGTAGTGCATCCCGTGGATGCAGAGGTCATTGTTTTATTGCGTCCCTTAACCCATTTTGGGCGGGAACCCCTTTTGGTGTTAGCATTATGTTATGCTTTAGCTATTGAAAAATAGCAGATCTACAAGCGCTACGAGCTTGTAGGTCTGCTATTTTTAACAAATCGAAGAACGACTGACATAGAAACATAGCTTTTTCAGAAAACTGTCAGGATATAGAAGACATTTTTAGAATCTGATCTCAGGTCAAAATGGGTTTAACTATAAACTACGTTTTGGGATGTAAAATGCACCCTATTTTAATTTCTGCCATATTGGTGATGCAAACCTTGACGTCCCCAAGACCATCGTTGGCAGACAGGTTTTGTGCAGATAAAACTAGATAAAGTGGGGGGGGGGGGGGGCATTACTACCAGACCAGAGGCTGTGCACATCAACAGGCACGTGTCGGCAAAGCCCAGCTCCACAGGAAATGAAAAGTGGTGTGGTTATGACACGAGCCTTCTAATCCCCAGTGGTGGGAAAAAAGTACTCGACTGTTTTTACTTGAGTGAAAGTATCAATACTGCAATATTAAAAACACCCCATTACAAGTAAAAGTACTGGAATTCAAAATGTACTTGAGTAAAAGTACCAAAGTATTGGCGTCAAAATGTACTTAAAGTACCAAAAGTAGAAAGTACTCATTGTTTAGAATTTGGAATTTTCAATCAAATGTCTAAAAAATGTTTAGAAAATCAGCAGATCTACAAGCTCACAATGTGTCACATCACGACGCATTGTAAGCGTGTAGCTCGGCTATTTTCAAATGGTGGAAATGTATATAGGCCTGAAGTGGTTGGTGTATGTTTTCTAATAATAATCAAAATCTACAAAGTAACTTTACATTTATTGTAGCGGAGTAAAAGTACAATATTTGCCTCTGAAATGTAGTGGAGTAGAAGTAGAAAGTACTGAAAATGTCAAATGCTTCAGTAAAGTAAAAGTATTAGTAAATGTACTTGGTTACTTTTTACCCCACTGCTAATCCCCCCCATCAGCTGCCAGCTGCTGCAGTGAGTTGATGTTGCAGTGCCGTTTGGGAATTCCAGTGGTTTTCAACCATTTTGATACCAGGGCCACGGACCACCATTTGATGAGGTTTAGTCTCTCAGACCCAAAAACGAAAGATTTGTTTTTGTTTTTGTCCACAATTCCATGCTGTATTTAGGAGAGACAAGTAAGACGCGCGAACGCGGGAAGCGAACGCAGCTCGTACATTTTTTTTAAGTTCTCTTTTCTTCTTCTTCTTATTTTATTTTTTAAGTTTCTTTTTAAGTTAATTTTTTTTAAGTTCCTTTTTTTTAGTGTGTATGTGTGCGCGTGTGTTTTTTTTTAAAGTTTTTTTTTTTAAGTAATTTTTTTTAAGTTACGTTTTTTGTGTGTGTGTGTTTTTTGTGTCTGTGATACAGCTGCGCCCTCTGGTGGCGGGCGGGTGGTGTTACAGCGTGACACACAGACACACACACAGACAGACAGACATGTTCTGCTAGGTCTCATAGTTAGTGCTCACTGCGTTCGCAATCACTGCGTTCGCAATAACAGGAAAATGTTGATCAAAATACAATTCTTCTACATTTTCTATTCTTGAAAATTAGGTAATTCAGACGTTTAACAATGACTTAACTCTTGGGAGTGTGAAATGGAATGGTTTAATTTTACGCTCTCAAGAGTTAAAGATCTATAAGGGTCCATTTGGTTACCAAGTCTTTTAGCTGGGGACCACCTGGAACCCTCTCAAGGTTCCAGGTGTTGAAAACCAGTGGGAAATTCAGCATCAGTAGCGTCGTTGGCCCATGCCTACAGAGGCGTCCGTCCATTTCAAAGTGTTGACCAGTCCTGTCGCAGTTTGTAGTACTTATTTTATTTTATATATCTACATGTATGTATATATCTTATGTTGTGTCTATACTTCAACGAATGTCACGCAAAAAATGATGCTTGGCTATTTTAGCTATTTCTAAAATACAGCTATTTTAATATCTAAAATTCTAATTATTCTTAATTTCTACTTTAGAATGTGATGCAATTAACGTATTCTGGAATGGTTCTAAGTTGGACCATGACAAACAGATCGACGGTTTTAAGGGATAGTTCAGAATTTTTTTAACTTAAGTTTTATGAAATACTTGCCATTAATAATGTGGTTGCAACTGTATTCATTGATTGCCTGAGTCCCGTGGTGGGAGTTCTGCTCTGGTTTTGGTGAAATATTAAGTAGTTCCGGTCATTTTGTGGGGGGCATAGGGGGCCACGCATTAAAAGTAAATAAGTTCTCAAAACTAGCGTCATTTGTATTGTTGACCTATTTCTACCAGAACTCCCACCACAGGATTCGGGCAATCAATGAATACAGTTGCAACCACTATATTAATGGCAAGTATTTCATAAAACGTAAGTTACAAAAAAAATGGCAAACTGGCAAATGGGTCTGAACCCTAATCTCCTCCCATCCAAAGACAGTTGTCCCAGCATCACTCAGTTTACAATTACAAATCACTATTTAGACACTCTAGTGACTTACAAGGGCGAGATCGTAATTAGCAGAGTAAGCATGAATGAACTCTAGTCAACAAACTACAATGTAAATAGTCACATGTTTGAGAAGCACTAAGTACTAAGCACTAAGAGTGCAGAGAGAACAATACTGCGTTTTGGCGCGTTGTGAGCTTAGAGATTAGCCTGGTAAACCCCTCCGCCTTGAAAACAAATTCATTCTTTCCGCGGGCAAATTACATTTTTTCAAGGGGGGGGAGGAGGGGGGGTTACCAGTCTACTTGGATATAGACTGATATTGAACATTTTTGCAATAGCACAAAAAGTGGTTAAATAGCATAGAGTTTGTGTCAAATAGTTATTTAAATTTTGTATCCATTTTCAAATTGATTGAACTTTCTTTCACAATATATTATTCAAGTCATTGTCTCTCAGTCCAAAATCAGGTTCGGGTTTGGACCCAAACATCTGGCATCGATCAGGTTCTAGTTATGTCATGTGCATGTGATTGACGTGAATACGAGACTGCTCGCCCCTTTACCAACTCGCCCCGGGCGTACAGCCGGCGGAACAGCGCGGCCTCGTATTCCTAAAGTAATCTAAGTAAATGATGCTTAAACGGTTAAACCTAACCTTATTCCTAACCTCAACCTCAGTAAAATGATGCCTAAATCTAACCCTATTCCTAAACTTAACCCCAGTAAAACTATGCCTAACCCTAAACTTATTTCTAACCTTATTCTCAGTAAAACAAAATAAAGAATACAAGAACCGCTGTACCGAGCTGTCGGAGTGAGGTCGGCGGAAAAAATATGGGGCGAGATGGAATTGGGGCGACCTGACCTGTTATCATTGACGTTTGTGAACTGTTTGAGCTCTGAGGAGCTTGCAGTAGTAGTTTTGATGTAAGCATATTATGAAACGGCTTGCTAGAAGGAGGAGAATGAAACCCGTCAGCCGTCCGTCACCTTTGACATTAATCTAACCTCAACTTCTATTGTGACAATATAAATTGTGACAGAGACCTTTTCTGCAATAGGAACAGGTCAGAACAGAAGCCCCCAGGCCTGCACCTGCCTGCATCAGCAGCTGCTGTACTCGCTCAGACGTTGCAGGGGTTGGGGGGGGGGGGGGGGG
Source organism: Electrona antarctica (assembly GCF_951216825.1). Lineage (NCBI taxonomy): Eukaryota > Metazoa > Chordata > Actinopteri > Myctophiformes > Myctophidae > Electrona > Electrona antarctica. The sequence continues at coordinate 13,303,314 of NC_136797.1, forward strand.
GGGGCAGGTGCAGGTGCAGAGGGTGGGCTCTGCGATGGTCAGATACTAACTCTGGCCACATCATCTTCAGTTAGGCCCGGGGCGATTTGGACAGAATCGTATCAAGATGTCATATCAAGATATCGATAATCTCAGCTAGCTACAGTAAGGGCCCCTTGAAGGGGTTCCACGGGCCCCCAGCAAAATGTGTTGATATAGCACCAAAATAGGTTTAACCACGTTAACCCTATTTAATCCCCAGAACTAGCCTAAAGCCTTGAAGAATTGTAAAAAATGTGTGGGTCCCTTCCTGGCACAAAATGTTTTCAGATGGAGGATCTGAATCAGCGGCCAAAAATGCATATCAATTTGGGGGGTATACCCCACCTGACATGACAATGTTTGAGATCTACTACAGACTACAGTAGGCGAACCAGATGAGGCTTGCAGAGCCCTACGGCTGCAGTGTATCTGCTGTGCGGTGGCTTGCTTTCCTCACAGATTATCACCAGGGTCAGTTTGCTGGCCTGGGTTAAAGTGCTCTGTGCTCTTCTGGGCTGGCTAACGTGACGTGGTGCTTGTTGGGGGAAGGGAAAACGTAACGCAACAGAGTGGAGACTTATCTGCTCTCACACTACTCTCTCCAGTGGCCCTGATGTCGCTGATGAAGAAGATGGGAGGGTGAAACATCTGTTAAATAAATCAGACTTTTTATCCATTTGGAGAGCAATTCATGCGTTTTCCTTTGCGTGCATCAGTGGTAAAGGAGACATGATTAAAATTAAGCGCAATAGTGTCTGTTTTCAGTTCTAAATAATTGTCTCCTGACTCTCTCCCCAATAAAGCCACATTGTGAACTAGTCTTCTGCACACTGTGTAGAATTTTTGTTCATATTCTGGGTGAGAACCCCTTTTGGTGTTTTAAGAATTATGTTATGCTTTAGCTATTGAAAAATAGCAGATCTACAAGCTCGTAGCGCGGCACCGAGTGCCGCGCTACGAGCTTGTAGATCTGCTGATTTTTGAAAAATCATAAAAATGTGGCGCAAATCTTTGAATATATATTCTTTCAGAGCGTTTTTAACTCAAATCTTTGCTTCTGGTGCGGGGCGTCCCTGGAACAACATATTTTCAGATATGATCCGTGGCCAAATACAGATAATTCCGATGGTCCTTGACATGGAAAGGTTGAGAACCACTGACATAGAAAACTGTTTAGAAGCCTTTTTTTTATAATCTGCCTAAATGCGTTAAAGGACAATTGAAACAGTGGTTTTTAAAAACAACCAGTCCTGTGATCACGTATGAGTACTGTAGGCCTACCATAGTAATGAGTACTGTAGGCCTACCATAGTAATGAGTACTGTAGGCCTACCATAGTAATGAGTACTGTAGGCCTACCATAGTAATGAGTACTGTAGGCCTACCATAGTAATGAGTACTGTAGGCCTACCATAGTAATGAGTACTGTAGGCCTACCATAGTAATGAGTACTGTAGGCCTACCATAGTAATGAGTACTGTAGGCCTACCATAGTAATGAGTACTGTAGGCCTACCATAGTAATGAGTACTGTAGGCCTACCATAGTAATTAGGTTGAATCTTTTCTCATTCTTCTCAATTTCCTATTTTCTCCTTTTCCTTGTGTTTCAAATGTAGCATGTTTTCTTGTTTTGGCACGCTGTCCACTCATGTCCTGTTATGTAGGTATTGTTAACTGTCTGGGGGACTACGGATGTAAATTAGCATCACTGCTAAATCCGAAAAAGTGTATTTACACTACATTTATATGTACTGTTCATTAATATGTGCTCTTTCCCGTCCAAATAAACAAGTACATTAAAGTGTGTTTTATGAGCCATCTCACATCGTACAATATTTCGTTGGAGATCTTTGGCCAAGATTGTGTGCCTCGGCACATGGTTTGGGAAGCACTCAAGTGCTGCTAGAGTAGCTTTCTGTGCATGTTGCCGTAGCTACTGTCAGTGGTGTGAAGTAACTAAGTACATTTACTCCAGTACTGTAATTAAAGCTGGTATAAGCAATCATATGTCAAAATTTGAATGACCTTCCTTTCTGTTTTTTTGGTATTCAGACAGCCACCAATGGCAAAAAAATGTAGCCTTTGATACATCTAGGGGCCGCAATCTGCATTCAAAGTTTTTCCTAGAAGCTTTGTCATTGGTCGATTTGCCGGTCTACTTCCTGATTGGTTAGTCATTGTGACCGAGTTTTTTCCGACCAATGACAAAGCTTCTAGGAACATATTTGAATGCAGATTGCGGCCCATATAGATGTGTCACAGAGACTAATTGTTTTGGGAGCGTTCTACCCATTGCTGGCTGAATACAAAACAATTTGGACATATTATTGCTTAAAGTTTTTAGGTATTTTGTACTTGAGTATTTCCAATTTCCAATACTTTTACTTCTACTCCACTGCATCTCAGAGCCACATTTTTTACTTTTACTCCACTATAATTATTTGAAAACTTTAGTTACTTTGGAGATTTAAATTTTGGTTGGAAAACATACATTAACCACTATATATATTAACCACCTTATACATTTCGGCAATTTGAAAATAGCCGATCTACAAGCTGTGAGCTTGTACACAGCTTGTACACATATTGAGCTTGTGAAATGGTACATCGTACAATATGAGTACTTTTACTTTTAGTACTTTAAGTACCTTTTGATAAATGAAAGGATGAAAGCTATGGAAAAGAAAAGTACCTGTTGATGCCGATACTTTTGTACTTTTACTTTAGTACATTTTCAATACAGGACTTCTACTTGTAACGGAGTACATCTACATTGTAATATTTATACTTTTAAAATACTTTTAAAACATTTGAGTTCTTTTTTCCACCACTGTCGTTGTTGGGAGCCACTGAAGTACTGTTGGAGAGTAGCTTTCTGTGGATGTTGCTACTCTTACCGACTTCATAAAGACGCCCCTCTTTCTCTCCGTCTCACACAGATAAGTTCAACACCTATGTGACCCTGAAGGTCCAGAATGTCAAAAGCACAACGATCACCGTCCGTGGGGACCAGCCATGTTGGGAACAGGACTTCATGTTGTAAGTTTATTTATTTTGCATTCATGTTACATTGTGATGAAATGATGCAGTGCAATGTTTCATCGTGATTGCACAATGTGTGTGTTGCATCCAGGGGTCTTGAACTGGGGTGCATACTTAGTTTAGACTAGTCATTGGTTAGACATAAGGTTGGTGAGGGGTGCGTTAAGACGACCGTATTAAGGTTGGTGAGGGGTGCGTTAAGACGACCGGATTAAGGTTGGTGAGGGGTGCGTTAAGACGACCGGATTAAGGTTACAATTTACAATTTAGGCATTTAGCAGACGCTCTTAATCCAGAGCGACTTACATTAGGCAAGAACAAAAGTATGGGAATACATCACATATATAAAATGCATTTATCAAGAAACATGCGTAAGCTAAGAACGTAATTAGAACATATCTATATAATGACACTATACATATTAACTATACATATATGCTATACTATATGCTGTACATATGTACTATGATGTGCTATGACTACATACAATGCAATTATTGTGCTGTCTACATGACATGCTATAAATCTGTTTCAAATGCTATCTAAGTCTAAAAAGTGCTATCTAAGGGGATAGGATAAGTGCTATGGGCCATGATGGAGTCTGAAAAGGTGGGCCTTCAGACTACGGCGGTTGGTGAGGGGTGCGTTAAGGGTTGGTAGAGGGTTATGGCTTGGTTTAGGTGTGCTGCCCCGTGGGAGGTTAGGGTTAGGGTGAGTCCATTAGTGGTCCATGGAGCTATTGCCAAGGGGGTCCCTGAAAATGGAACATTTTTGTTTTATTTTAAATAATTGCTGCTTTTATGGCAGGGATGCTATAGGCTGTGGTTGAGGAATACATACATTCACAATACATTCAATGATCTGCCAAATTGTGACGTATACATTTTAGGTTTGAAATAGGCCATGCAGTTGCTCATCTTGATTAATTTCACATCTACAACTGCTAGTTGAAAGATTTAAGATTATGTTAATTTAGGATCAGTATTCAGTATTTCATATTGTAAATCAATAAATGTGTCAAAATAAAATCATACTTGTGTGAAGTGATGGGCGCTCTAATCATCATACATCATCATACATCATCACATTCTGTGCTCAGCCAAACAAATCATCACAAAAGACATTCCGGCCAATCACTTTTGGCATCTTCACTTTTAAGCCCTCACTTTTATCTTCAATATCTACTTTGCTCAGTCAATCAAATCATCGCCATGGGGTGATCAGCCAATCACAAGCCAATGTTTGTGTTCACACAAATCCGGAAAGCTGGGCATAGGGAGGGGACTAGATCCTTAACTTTGCTAAGTAGATAGTAGATTGCTTTGTGCCAGGGCAAGGATCCTATTTATTTTCACTTCATACAGGATCCTATATCTTTCAAGGATCCTATTTCTTCTGAATTGACAGCCAGATTGAAAGATTGAAAGTTATGTGGTCAGTGAAATCTGGGCTCTGAAATCTGTTATCTTTGCCAGCACTCCACGTTGCTGTGCCTTTATTCCTAGAGTAAGAAAGGGTGACTTGGTAATATGTAGATACAGATCCCGTTTCCCTGGAATTGTTGGAATGTTGTATCTCTGGTTGTACTGGCAGGTGATGAGTGAGTGATGAATGCAGGTGTGACGAAAGCTGTCTGTCTTATTAAACTCTAGCTGAGTGAGCTCATATTTTGGTAATGCTTGATGAGTTTCTACAACATTTCAGTGGTGTAAACTTTTCTTTGTGTTGGTACACTGTAGGCATGTCCTGTTTGTCCACTTCTTACCTTGGGCAGTAGTTGTGCTTTCATCTAATCTGAGGTCACAGAAGTTCTCGCCAGCTCTCGCATACAGCTTCAACCCATTTTGGGCGGGAACGGGAACCCCTTTTGGTGTTTTAAGCATTATGTTATACTTTAGCTATTGACAAATAGCAGATCTACAAGCTCATAGCGCGGCACCGAGTGCCGCGCTACGGTCTGCTAGTAGGTCTGCTATTTTTGAAAAATCGTGAAAATGTGGTGCAAATCTTTGAATCTTTCAGGGTGAACGTTTTTGGTAACGGGTACGCTCGCCCCTTTTCCATCTCGCCCCACTACTCTACCTAGCTGTAAATAACAAACATAATTCATGTTTGTGATTATTTAAAAGGTATTCTCATATTACTTTATCATTGTTAAGTTCACTCTGTATATCCACGGGCATAATAGCATGGTGATGCCATTACTAAACATGGGCTAGAAATGTGATTAATAAAACAAAATTAACTACTAGAAGGTCCTAAATTAACTTAATTAAGTAGTCACCGTCTCTGTGACATGTTGTTCTTTCTAAATTAGTATAGAGATCGACTACTATGCAATCAAATAAATCTGTATACAAGATAATTTCAGAGAGGGAGGGAAATACTAAATTAACTGTTAACTACATAAAAAAAATCGCGGGGGCGAGTTGGTAAAGGGGCGAGCAGTCTCGTATTCACGTTTTTAACTCAAATCTTTGCTTCTGGGAGGTCCCTGGAACAACATATTTTCAGATGGGGGTCGGCGGCCAATTTCATATATTTTTGGGGGTCCTTTTGACATGGAAATGTTTGAGAACTACTGACATAGAAACATGGGGTTTTTCAGAAAACTGTCATGATTTAGAAGACATTTGTAGAATGTTTGTCACTGTTTGCCATTTTAATTTCCTCATTTCACCTCTTAACCCATTTTTGGCGGGAACCCCTTTTGGTGTCAGCATTATGTTATGCTTTAGCTATTGAAAAATAGCAGACCTACAAGCTCATAGCGCGCCACCAAGTGGCGCGCTACGAGCTTGTAGGTCTGCTATTTTTGAAAAATCGAAGAACGACTGACACGGAAACATGGCTTTTTCAGAAAACTGTCAGGATGTAGAAGACATTTTTAGAATCTGATCTCAGGTCAGAATGGGTTAAGGTGAAAGGTAAAGGTATCTATGGTGACAAATGAGTGTCCGTGTGCTGTTTGCATGCGTGTTTGTCTTTTGTAAACTCACTGTCATTGTGACAGTGTTTGTTTTTCCAGACCTTCATCATTCTGCCCCGGGCATTAATTAATGATGCCCCTTGCTGTGTGAAATTCAACAATGGACATCATTCGGCAATGTTACGCTGGCAAATGTTCATGTTCAACCCAAAAGAGCGACAAGAGCGCCACCCTGTTATAGCAGATTGTGTTCAGTGTGAAAGGCAAGGAAACACTGGAGCTGAAGTCAAGAGTTACTATATAAGTAAACAAAAAACAACAACTGCTATTTTGCTAACAAAATCTCTCTTTGGAAAAAAATAAAAACAATTCTGATGTATTACGGGTGAAAGGGCCCTTAGTTGTATACAGTAGCCTATGCTAATGTAGCCTATTGTAATCTTTAACCCATTTTAGGCGGGAACCCCTTTTGGTGTTTTAAGCATTGTTATACTTTAGCCATTGAAAAATAGCAGATCTACAAGCTCATAGCGCGGCACCGAGTGCCGCGCTACGAGCTTGTAGGTCTGCTATTTTTGAAAAATCGTGAAAATGTGGCGCAAATCTTTGAATATATTTCAGAGCCAAAGTTTTTAACTCAAATCTTTGCTTCTGGGGGGGTCCCTGGAACAACATCATTTCAGATGGGGGGCCGGCGGCCAATTGCATATAATCTTGGGGGTCCTTGACATGAAAATGTTTGAGAACGACTGACATAGAAACGTAGGATTTGTAGAATCGTCCTCAGGTCAAAATGGGTTAAATCAGTAGTCTCATTAGGAGGTTCAATGAATGCTGATAATGTCGGTGTAATTTGGGCCGTGCCTTATTTGTGTGGTTTGGAGAGCCTTTATCTCTGCACCTGGACTCACCATGGTTACCCCGGCCTCCCTTAATACTCCTGCTGTTCTCTTTGATTACCCTTTCCTGTCATCCTCCTTTCTTTTGTTTGTGCCGTCGTGAGTTGTAAAACTGCCACTGATGAGGTTTATGCAAATGTTCTTGGTCATTGGGTTTGCTTTCAAATAATTAGCATGCTTATTATATTGCCGTCAAGCTAGTTTGGAGGCTTTTGAATGTTTTGATTGATTGAATACTTTATTAGTCAGAAATGTAAACGGCACAAGAAGGTACAGTCAGACATTTAGGCTAACTCCTGGCAGTGGTGGAAAGTATCTAAGTACTTTTACTTAAGTGCAATTTTGAGGTATTTGTACTTGAATTGAGTATTTCCAATTTCCAGTACTTTTACTTCTACTCCACTACATCTCAGAGCCAAAATTTGTACTTTTACTCCACTACAATTATTTGAAAACTTTAGTTACTTTGGAGAATTTAATTTTGATTAGAAAACAAACATACATTAACTACTTCAACCCTATGCAGTTGTTCCGATACCGATACTGGTATCGGTTACTTGGGCCGATACCACCCTCAAGTACTCGTACTTGGTACTCGGAACCGGCCCTGATACTTTGACCCGAGTACCAAAACATCCAATTGACACTATAGGCTGAACGAATGCAACGGAAGCAAATCTGACCCAACACTGCAGCAAATAACACAAAACGGTCAATCTACAAGCATAAATGACAACTGACAAGTGTAGATCAGAGATCCATCTGCATCTATGAGGAAAAAGGGGGTAAAATAAGTCGTTACGCAAAAATAAATAAAAGTACTCATATCGGTACTCGTTATCGGTGGGTACTAAAAATTAAGTACTTGTACTCGTACTCGGTCTGAAAAAAATGGTATCAGGACAACTCTACTATGAATGGACATTTTTCTTTACATTTCTGTACATTTCTGAATGAACAACATTCACTGACATCCAAAAAATGCTCTCATTTTGACTCTTCTCAGTGAGATCAGCCGTCTGGATCTGGGCCTCATCGTGGAGGTGTGGAACAAAGGCCTCATCTGGGACACCATGGTGGGAACTACCTTGATCCCCCTCCAGAGCATCCGCCAGTCGGAGGAGGTAGAGAAACTGACAGAATTATGTGCACCTGTGTGTGTTTTTGGCAGCAAATTTCTATTTTAGTTTTAGTCATAGTCTCTTGAATATTGTCTCCACCAGGCCGAAGGCATGGGGAGAGAGTATGTTTTGCACTCCGTCCGTCCGTGTGTCCGAAAAGTGTTTTTACCTCTAACTGCATGGATCTGTGGATAACTTTGTATGCCAACTCCTTAGAGGCCAAGGAAAAACCTTTGCCTGGAATTTTTCACATCTGCTCTTTATAGCGCCACCAGGAGGCCAACATGTAAAACACATTTTCTAATATTACTCCTTCAGATTTTATCCAAATTTCACGCAAATCGGTACACATGCTCTCCATAGTCATGTGATCAAGACGGGTTTGTTTGATTTCTCATAATCCACCTTCATTGCCTACGATTGGCTTCTAAACTTTTCAGGAGTAGCCCGCTTTGTACCTGTTTTGTACAAATCACACACACACACACACACACACACACACACACACACACACACACACACACACACACACACACACACACACACGATTATATTACTCCTAAACATTTTGCCAAACATCACACACACTCCTATCCTCCTGGTGGAGACTTGTTCCCAGAAGGGCACTTTTTCTAGTTTTCACTTAGTTTTAGTCACATTTTAGTCGCCTGGAATGTATTAGTGTTAGTCTAGTTTTAGTCGACTAAATGTCATAAGATTTTAGTCGGCTAAATCTACGGTTGATTTAGTCGACTAAAATGTATTTTGGCGGGCCTTGATGCCGTCGTAATGACTGATTTTACACTTGCTGAAAATAGCCGATCTACAAGCTCGCGACGCGTTGTGAGCTTGTAGATCTGCTATTTTCAGCATGCAACCAAGTGTAAAATGACTCGTACTGGATCTCTTGTCCACTAGTCCCTTCCTAACATTTTACTCTAGTTTTTTATCTGTTGACGAAATTGTCAACATATAGTTTTAGTCATCATAGCTTAGTTTTTATTTAGTTTCCATGTAGTTTTCGTCAGTGAAAAAAGGTAGTCGACGGACATTTTTCGTCTTGGTTTTAGTCGACAAAAACGGCACTGATGTGCACCTATATAAACAGCTGCAACAGCAGCCACTTTGCCCAGCTGTATATACCAGAGAGGAGGGACTATTCAGTCAGTTCTGGTTGTTTGGACAGAACAGATGGGAGAGACAGGGAAGCATTCATAGACCAGTGGGTGACGCAGGTCTTAAGCTACGTTCACAGTGGCAGCTACAAAGCTACAGGCTACCATTCATGATTAATGGAAGCAGTGGCGTGCACAGATAGACACTAGGGGGTGCTAGAGCACCCCCTGCCCTTTTGGCAATGTGCCCTTTTGAAAAAAAAAGAAAAAACTACTTTTTTTTTTCTTTTTTTTTGATTTTTCAAAAATAGCAGACCTACAAGCTCATAGGGCTTGTAGATCTGCTATTTTTCAATAGCTAAAGCATAACATAATGCTAACACCAAAAGGGGTTCCCGCCCAAAATGGATTAAGGCAACCGGCCGGTTCCACGCGCTGCACAAGGTGCCCTTTTTTAACTTGAGCACCTGCCCCTCTAAATGTCTGTGCACGCCACTGAATGGAAGATACAAAGCGACACCTGACAAAATCTGCAAAGCTACAATCCAAGTTGAGCTGGCTTCAACTCACTCACCTTCTCTCTTCACACAATTCCTGCATGTTATGGTGGAAAACTAGTTATTTCCGTAACCGTAAGCCAGTTCCATATCATTTCCAACCCCAGGCTATATATTTTCCTGTATATTGTTCTCGCTCATCGTACGCATGCTGGCGTAGATCATGTCGAGCGACAATTCAACAGCGGCTGCGGCACAGCGACAGATATGCTGCTTTGTAGCTTTTGTAGTTGCCATGCCAGTGTGAACACAGCCTCAAGCTTGAGTTGAACCCCTGGATGTGGTCAACATGTTACTTAAATTCACTGAAATCACTGAATTTACACCAGCAGTTGCGACTAGTGAACGTCCGCACTGCAGACTTTCGCTGTGTTGAATGCACAATGAATGAATTACTTGTGGTTCTGTTTTATTGTACAGGAGGGTTCAGGAGAGTGGACCTTCCTTGACGCAGAAGTCCTGATGAAGGCAGACGAGATATATGGAACCAAGAACCCAACGCCTCACCGTGTCCAGCTGGACACTCGCTTTGAACTGCCTTTTGGTGAGTTATTATAACAAAGGGCTTCCCTCCAAGCTTGTCCCGTCCTATGCTATGGACCCCAAAATAACCTCCATGGCTGCGGAAATGGTTAAATAAAAAGTGGCTGATCTACAAGGCCACAATGTGACACATGGTGAGCTTTCCGATCAGCCATTTTTGCCATTTTTAAAAAGTTTGACAAATCATATGCGTGTGCATGCGTGCGTGCGAAAACAAGTGGTCTTTCACAAAGGCTGTATCGTCTCCACCAGACCAAAAGGCATGGTGAAGACTATGTCTTCATGTCTCTCTCTCTGTCCGTCCGTATGTTCGTTATTCTGTCCTGTGAACAGCTAATCTCCGGCACTGTTGGCCTGATGGCAGCGAAACTGTGCGCGCGCCAGTGTTCGCTCATTCCCGCTATGCTGCGGTCGGAAGAAATGCCACTTGAAAATGTTCTAATCATAGCTTTTTACCTACCAACTGCACCGATCTGTGTAAAACTTTGCATGCACACTTCCTAGTAGAGGCCAAGGGAAAACCTTTGCCCTGCATTTTTCACATCTGCCTTTTATAGCACCACCAGGAGGCCGACTTATTAAAACACATCTTTTGATATTACTTTAATATAAAAATAAATGTATTTATATATTTATCCAAATATCACACAAATCTCTACCTGATCTCTAGAGTCAGATCAAGACGGATCTGTTTGATTTTTCATATTACATCCTGATTCGCTAAGATTGACATCTAAAGTTTGCAGTGTTTGCAGCCCGTTTTGTAAAAATGCAGCAAATCATGAAGATTTTGCACACACATTCACACTACGTTGAGGAATTTATGGCACCCTTTTAACACATTGAGAGCCCACGCTTAACTGCCCAAAATCACTTTCACCTAGAAAATCCATTCACATTTTTTATAATTCAGCTGACTGTGGAGACACATGCTGAAACTTTTTACTTTGAAATGTTTTATAGTTTCTGAGTTATTTAATTTAAACGCCAAATGCATTCTCAATGGCGAAAAAAACAAACTTTAACACCACGTGTTAAAAAAAAAAAAAAAAAAGTGTTTTGATTTTTCTGATTTTTTTTTAATAAAAAAAAAGACGTCCACAGACGTCTTGGGCTATGCACGTGCGGTAATACCCATGACGTCCACAGACGTTTTGGGCACAAAATGTGTTAACATTGCCCTATTTGCAAAACATTCTTAAAAATAATGACTAAATAATATGATCATATGTGCATCTCGGATCATTAGTACTTTCCCACCATAGGGGCCTAAAACCAATCATTGAATACTACGTCATTAAATCCTCGCACTGGCACGCTGTTGAGCCACTGAGCATTGTGAGAAAACTGCCAATCTGGGCACCCATTTTGTAAAAAAACAAGATTAGGAAATGCAGATAATCCAGGAATGGAAAGGTTCAAACTGTTCTTTGCCAAACTGTGCAAATGGAAATGCAATTGGAATGGTTATTAAGACCTAACTAACCAGTGCTCTATGCTTGGCCCAGTTCTCTTCCCCCTCTTCGCTAAAACACATCGTGAGATTGTAGATATATAGATCTTTCATCCCAGAATAGGGACAATAGCGTAGTGGAAAGGCCCTGTAAGTAACCTCATGTATTAAAGATTAATTATAGAAGTAACAGAACATTATAAAAGTTACGCAAAGAACCAGAATTGAATCAAACCGAATCTCCCAGCCAGAGAAGAATGGCATCGAAACAGAAATATGTTTTGCATATAGGCCTACTGTGATAAATATTAAATGTATGTTTTGCTAATATATGGGATACCACCCAAACCGCACGCTGTGATCAGAGGCTTCAAAGTTAAACCAGGCCCATGGTTCCATTCAGTGGGAGAGTTTGTTTGAGGGGCAGTGTCTTTGAAGGTGGCCAGGAGGCTGCGTCTGTCACCAGTCCCATTCACTAAAGTGGTGTGTTGGTGCAGCTTTGAAGCCCTGGCCTTTGTATGCCTGGCCTTTAATGTGATGTCTCTGCAGGACTGCATAGCTCAGGAGCTATGGAATAGGAAAGATATTACAGTATAGGCCGTAAATGTGGGGGGGAAAAAACTGTGAATTTACAGAGATTTACTTCCCAGTGTGGTGGTAAAACTCTACATATGTGTGTATTTCCCATGGCGATGTACATTTCCCATGGTAGATATATACAGTAGGTGTTATTTGTGTCATCTCCCTGGTCTCTTAACCTTAACGTAACTTCACCAACAGTGCCCTATCCTAAATTTAACAAATTATAAAAACCCATGCCTAAACTGAAATGCTTGAAGTGAATGCAGCCAAAGACGTTGATACTGAAAAGGTGCGTTCAGACTTGAATTTAAATATTCGCCACAGTTCGTCCAGTTCGATTGACAGTTCTCGTTTTTGCGTCATTAGTCTTACAACTACAAACCCTCACCCTAAACCTAACCCCCCACGGGGCAGCACACCTAAACCTAACCTTAACCCATGTCTAACCAATGACTAAGTATGCACCCCCCTAAGCCTAACCCGAACAGCCCAACCTCAGTAAAACTATGCCTTCCCGGGAGCCAATCAGACACATGGTGAGGCGGGTCTACCCTAGAACGTTGGTGGGATTCATAATCACGCGTACATGACATCAGAAACACTGGGCTCACTGCTAAAATCTAAAATATCCAAAACCACATATTACACACATAAAGACCCCCAGGAAAGTGTTCTCAATCTTCTAAAAAACGTCATTAACATATACGTTTTTGCAAAAAGGGTGAAGTGTCCCCTTAACATCAATTCATTGTAAATACTACCTTTCCTCAACAATGTGATTTCCTGGTAAATCATAAATAGATCCTTTGTTGGTGTTTGAACAGTGCAGTGTGTGTTTATCTGTGTGCATCTCTCACTCACAGACATCCCAGAAGATGAGGATGTTGGTGTTTGAACAGTGCAGTGTGTTTATCTGTGTGCATCTCTCACTCACAGACATCCCAGAAGATGAGGATGTTGGTGTTTGAACAGTGCAGTGTGTTTATCTGTGTGCATCTCTCACTCACAGACATCCCAGAAGATGAGGATGTTGGTGTTTGAACAGTGCAGTGTGTTTATCTGTGTGCATCTCTCACTCACAGACATCCCAGAAGATGAGGATGTTGGTGTTTGAACAGTGCAGTGTGTTTATCTGTGTGCATCTCTCACTCACAGACATCCCAGAAGATGAGGCCCAGTACTGGACGGGAAAGCTGGACCGCATAAACACCAGTGGAATCCATGATGAGGTAACAGGCCTTGTGGCATCAGTGTTGATTTTGACAGCAAATTTTGATTTTTGTTTGATTCATAGTCTTCATTTAGTTTTAGTCACATTTTAGTCACCTGGAATGTCTTGGTGTTAGTCTAGTTTTACTCGACTGAATATCATAAGATTTGTTTTAGTCGACTAAAATGTATTTTGGCGGGCCTTGATGCCGTCGTAATGGCTGATTTTACGCATGCTGAAAATAGCAGATCTACAAGCTGCACCGATGCAGCGACGCTGCAACACGTCGTGAGCTTGTAGATATGTTATTTCCCATTGCATCACATTCATAGCTATAGTCGGTTACAGATCAATATTGATGATCTTGTTTTCTTCCGTCTTGATTTCACAGGTTAATAACTTCCATTAAAGCTGCTATAAGCAATAATATGTCAAAAGTTTAATGACCTATTTTTTGGGGCGTATATTCAGACAGCCAGCAATGGGTAGAACGCTCCCAAAAAAATGAAGCCTGTCTGCTTCCTGATTGGTTAGTCATTGCGACCGGGTTTTTTTTCGACCAATGACAAAGCTTCTAGGAACATCTTTGAATGCAGATTGCAGCCCCTAGATGTGTCACGAGACTCATTTTTTGGGGGGAACGTTCTACCCATTGCTGGCTGTCTGAATACCAAAAAGAAAAAAAAAGGTAATTAAAATGTTGACATTATTGCTTATAGCAACTTTAACTCATATGGTCTTTTAATCTCCCCTTTCTAGTTCCCTCTCGAGGACGAGGTTCAGAATCACCCCCTTCCATTTGCTGCGTCTCAGTGCTGTAAGTTATCCTGCCGTTTACATTTTCCGGCCTCTAGATGGGGCCATTTTATCAATGTTCATCTAGGCTTTACAGCATTTTACATTACATCTCCCTTGCTTTATGGACCATTACTTCCTCACAAAGTCAAAAACAGAATATCCCATATCAGAGTTGACATCACGGAAGCCTTATAGAGAACCAGTAGTTGTAGATATTTAATTGGATCTATTTATTTCCCCCTGTACATTCTTTACCTAAACTTTTAAACGGAGAGCCTTTTGCTTATACGCAACGTTTAAGTCTTGTTTTTCTCTCTTGTTGTCCACTCTGAGAACGGTTTAGCTTGCTCCCTTTCCTTTTCCATATGTACCGGTACATTTTTAGAGACACTCTTCTTAGTTTTGTTTTATTTCCACACTTTTCCCTACATCCTTTAACCCATTTTGGGCGGGAACGTTTTAAGCATCATGTTGTACTTTAGCTATTGAAAAATAGCAGATCTACAAGCTCGAGCTTGTAGGTCTGCTATTTTTGGAAAATCGTGAAAATGTGGCCCAAATGTTTAAATTATATTCTTTCAGAGCTAACATTTTTAACTCAAATCTTTGCTTCTGGGGAGGTCCCTGGAACAACATATTTTCAGATGGGGCTCGGCGACCAAATACATATATTTTTGGGGGTCCTTGACATGAAAATGTTTGAGAACGAATGACATGGAAACGTAGGGTTTTTCAGAAAACTGTCAGGATTTAGAAGACATTTGTAGATTCGTCCTCGGGTCTAAATGGGTTAACTGCACCTCTTACCTTGTAACCTCTACACTTTCACCAGGCAACTATTTCGGATGGGCTGACTCTCAGAGTATGTAGAACACACATTGCTGTGATTGTATACTCTTTCCCCACAGCTTTCCCCCCATGGCCAGTCCCGAGTGCCCGATGATGCATGTCCTTATGCCCCGTGCCCCCCCTTTTTATTATGATATATTCAGGGCAGAATTTAACGCTTTTATTCATGTATCATTTACAACTTTGCTCTCCATTAAAGTCTCTTCAACCCCTACTGTACTCCTCTCACCCTCCCCCATATGCCATGTTCCTTATTCTTTTTCTGCTGTTTGATTGATGTCACCTCATCTTGTGCTACACAAATCATATACAACATAATACAATGTTTTTGTCTATTTGAACAAAAAAACTAAAAGTTAATTCAGTTGCAGTGCTTCATGCCCTGTTAACCACCACCAGGGGGTGCCAAAAGTCCCAGACCGCCACCATATATATATATATATTTTTTACCATGTTAAAAAACATGAAAAACACGTCCTTGGCGCTCCAGGACATCATGAAAAAGAAGTTAAATAAGTCCTTGGCACCCATTGAGTTAAAACCTAATCATTTTATTTCAGTCATGGAAGACTCTTGCAAAAAATATATATATACTATATGAACTTCTCTAACGGAACGTGCAACTTAATTCCTTCAATAACAGCTTAATAGTTACTAATAAAGAGTAGCGTGAGTCAATATCAATATCTGATTGACTCTGTGATGAGGCTATTTTGATATAACATCAGTAACCTTACAAAAATAATCGTGGAGAAAACACCAGCACTCACGGAACTCTCATTTTAAGGCACTTTTTTTTTATTCTTAGAAGAGTTGGCATAGTATGCTGCAGAGCAACGACACGTTTCCACCCTCAAGCCTTCATATCCCAGAATTTGTATCCTGGGGGAAACACGTCGCAAGATATTTTATGTACTGTAGGGTGAAAACAGAAAACAACTAGTATATAGCCCCGTTTTCGTGGTTATTTTTTTTTTTATTCCATATTCATTTTCTGTCTTATTTAATCTACTTCTTTGTTTGACATCCAACAGATTTGACTTCAAGTTGCCCTCATGTCTGTGTAAGAAGGCTGTTATTGTTCGACCACCAGCTCATAATCCGTGTTACACTGACCATGCCCTTTAGCCACAGTTTAATCGTAGTGATTTTAATTGCTTCTTTGTCC
Source organism: Electrona antarctica (assembly GCF_951216825.1). Lineage (NCBI taxonomy): Eukaryota > Metazoa > Chordata > Actinopteri > Myctophiformes > Myctophidae > Electrona > Electrona antarctica. The sequence goes on from NC_136797.1 coordinate 13,319,602, forward strand.
TGAATGTGGCCGTAAACTATCAAATCCTTCAATGTTTGCTATTGCATTCACTTCCGAATATTCCCAGATTGTCAACCAGTATGAATGATTACTGTTGGTTATTACACAGTAAAAAAAAGCTTGATTTTACTTTTTAGCAGGTCGGCTTGCATGCATATATTATACAGCATACTCTATATAGACACTCAGAAATGCATGATCTTTGCCCTTACGTAACATCCTTCCCTCGCCAGCAACCAATCTGCTTTTCACCCCAAATTGTCATAATGCTTCCTCGGTACCTGTAAATACAACCTGACATGAACTATCATTGTTATCGCATCAGCAGGGTTTGAGTTTGCATAAGGGTTATAGAGCGCCGAAGTCCTGACGTCACTCGCCCCATCCCCTGGTTCTGCCTGGTTCACGGAAGTAATTTCTCTATGGAGAATAACATGGGGTCATCCTTAAATCGTTTCATAAAAGCATTGTGGTCCAAAAATAAACAAGCTGTCTCGCCGTTATTGTCAGGGACGTGTCTCTGTATCGTTTGCGACAGTCACTCATATATGATAGTCTGTTTCTAGAGAAAATGTAACTAATTCAGCCAGTTGATTCTTCATATCCATATGAGTGAAACCAGGGCCGGTCCTGAGCAATCTGGCGCCCTAAGCAGGATTTTTTGCCCCCCCTATGAGGATTACAATGCAAATAAAAAGTACACGAACCTGTGGCTTTGCGCCCTCTACGGATATTGACGTCAGACTTCGGTGCTCTATAGATGTCTCATCCAAATCAGTTTAATGTTATAAGGGGTTGGGGCTCAGAGAGAAGACCATGAGGTAACTTCTGCCAGTATTACTCACCAAAATATCTACTGTACATTATAGCTAGTAGCTAGCCAAGTTAACAACTGACCTTTTTTCTCTTTTTATTAACGTGGCATATAGTCAACGAACAGAAGTTCATATGGCTTGATACATTCATTTTTAAAGTTGCCAGTTTTGAAACTCAAAAAGGTCATGTACATTATTTATCATTGATAATGTGTTGAGATTCATTCAGGACGGGAACCCCCTTTGGTGTTTTAAGCATTATGTTATACTTTAGCTATTTTTGAAAAATCGTGAAAATGTGGCACAAATCTTTGAATATATATTCTGAACGTGAACGTTTTTAACTCAAGTCTTTGCTTCTGGGGGTGGGGGTTGGGGGGGGGGGGGGGGGGGGGGTCCCTGGAACAGCATATTTTCAGATGGGGGTCCGGCCCGCAGCCAAATACTGATAATTCTGGGGGTCCTTGACATGAAAACGGTTGAGCACCACTGACAGAAAGAGAGGTTTTTCCAGAAAACGTTTTAACGATATATTTTTAAGACATTTTGTAGAAATGGTCCTCGGGTCTAAATGGTTTAATATCATCGATAATGTGTTGAGATTCGGTGACTGTTTTAAACTAGTCCCCTGTTGCCTTTCTGCAGCTCTGGACGACCAGGACAGTGCGGTGGATGACCGCGACAGTGACTATCGCAGTGAGACCAGTAGCAGCTTGCCCCCGCGGTACCACACCACGGCCCAGCCAAATTCTTCCCTGCACCAGTACCCCATGGGGCCCCAGCTGCAGCAGCACCACCACCACATGGACTCGTGCACAGACTCTGTCCACAGCTTTGACCTGGATTACAGGGATCACAGAGGGAACAGGTATATACAGTAGTACATGAATACATTTATTATCATCCTCCAATCACTATCCACGCATAAATACATGCTACATACATCCCCCTCCTAAATATCGTACACATACTGTATGTATGCGCGTCGCACAGCACTCGCATGCAAACGCAAATCACACAGATTTCACCTGCTCACAAATTAATGCTCAAGTACAGTTCTGTGCAAAGTAGGGCATTAAGCAACTAGTCGACTATTCAACTAGTCTATTAGTAAATCGACTAGTCAACCTTGTTTGTACTAGTTGACTAGTTGATAAGAAAAAAAAAGTACAAATATTTATTTTATTTTATTTATTTTTTTACATAATGGGTAGTTAAACAACTAGTCGACCTAGTAAACTAGGCAACTAGTCAACTAGTAAAAATGACTAAGTGAATGTCCTAGTGCAAAGTAGTACATGAAATATATATTTTTTTCTATTTCCAGAATTAGGCTTTCTTAAGTGCCATCATAACGGTTTAGTTTTCTGATAGCCTTGCCTTGAAAGGAATACCCCTCAGCTGGAGCTCAGTGCTTTTGTTTGTGAGAAGGCTTTCCTCAGTTGTTGTGTGTAGTGCATTTCTCATTCAGTATAGCTTCAGCAGGCCAAAGGGAGATGTGTTCTCCAATGGCCAAGTGTGGAATTATAGTTTTGTCACACCCTTTATCCGCAACCTCAATATTTGGATGCCGACAGCGATGAGAGGATCCCTCTCTCGTTAGTCATTTGTTATTGAGATTGGCCACTTGCTTGGACATAAACAAGCAATTGCCCCCTTTTTTTCAGTTTGTACTGTAGCTGTGAAGGTGTTTGCCTTTTGTCAAAAGGTTTGTGTCCAGGTATATTGTCATTATGCATCTCCCCGTCTCTGTAACATCAGCATCAGGGATCCTGAAATGCAATGGAGGAAAATGGCCAAAAAGCTTGGCGATCAGCCACAATGGAATTTACTCCTTTTACACTTGGGGGTTTTCTATGGAAAATATGTGACTCAGTGAGACTGCTGCAAATCTGTCTGTGAGGACTGATAGGAAGCTGATCCGGATAATTCTGTAACATCAGAAAAGAGAAACGGGATTATAGCCAGGGGAGAGCTGGTGGTTCTTGTTTCTTTTATTCCCCTTGAGGACTTATTGTTCTGTGAAACTTCACCCGAGTAGTTTGAATATCTCTCAACTTGGTTTAGCCCACATCATTCAGGAAGTCTATTATTATGTCATTGAAGAGGGTCAATGAGAGGCAAATGTGGTACTTGTTCAACAGAACTGTTCCCCATGCATTGTAGTTGTAGCCTTCTCACAAGTGTTGAAATGCTGATATGCATGACATGGGGCAGGGTGTATAGACAACTATGTAAACAAGACATGCATGCCTGTTCGTTCGCTCGCTCGCTCGCTCACTCACTGGTGTCCCTGTATCCCTCCATCTCGCACGCATGCACGCACGCACACACACAATGTGTATTACACTTGAATACTGACATTTCTTTCCTTACTTACTGTACTGTAATTAAGCTATTGTATACATTGTAATAAATTAGATGTTATTTTTTTTTATCACCTTAACAAATTAACCAAAAATAACCAATTTCTGTATTAATAATAAGGCGCAATTTCATGTTTAAGCGCTCATGATCTCTTCAAGAACTTGTCATTACTTTATTTATGTTTTAGTCTTCCTTTACTTCTTTTGTGCTTCTTTCTTTTCTTGCTTGCTCCTATATCCTGTCCCATTTCTTCCCATATCCTTTCTTACTTAATTCCTTTAAACCTAATTAGATCTGTAAACCACAAAGGGAGGGTCAGGATCATACCCGTAGACTCTGGCACGGTAGAAGACTGGGAAAACAAATACAAATTGCAGGGGAAGCCTCGGCTGAGCGATTTCCTCGACGATGAGGAAGACAGCGTCATGCTTCGGATGGCGAGAGCCGCCTGCCCGGAGCCATCAGGAGGCTCGGTCAGTCAAAGCCCTAAACGTGGTGGTGGCACCTTACCCGTCTACCCCGAGGGCTATGACACTATCGATCGGCGGCGGAAGAAAAAGATAAGGGATCCAGGAGGGTTGCTCAGCAGAGAGGCAGACAGAATCAGAGACGAGACTGTTGTTCCCCCTGACCTTGCAGTCCTCCGTCAAAAGAGAGGGGAGCTGGTAATGCGGCAGGTAGTCGAGCTTGAACAGCAGGGAGATCAGATGACCTCGTGCCTCAGGCCGTACAAGGACGGGCTACTTTACAAGACAAGAATGTGGGCTAAAAATGACCTAGAGAACACATTGGAGAATTACGTGGCGTTCAAAGAGGAGGAGGCTGCGAGGTTAAGGGCAGGGTTTGAATGTGAAGAGAACATGCACTGTTCCTTAGGTCCAGGGGATAATATAGACTACTTATTAGGAGAGGACTTTCATTCTGAGAACGGGAGAGATCATTTAAAAGACGGGCATTCTTTTCCCTACGGCGCTCACACGGACAGTCCTCAAGGTTATCGCGATAAGAAGTGTGGAAAGGGAAAGATTGGAGGATGGGCTCCCGAGGCTCACCTATCTCCTGTGGAGGAACCGAGTGATGAATATGTAGATCCCATGGACGAGCTCCAGTGTCTGGTCGAAACGGTTTCGGAGTACCTCGCTGAAAAAGAGGAGGAAGAAAGCAAGTATGGTTCACTGCCTAGGTCAAGCAAATCCAGGCTGTCATCTCTGGGCAGTAACAGAACAGATTCTTTGGGAGATGATCCGAGAAGTTTGTTGAGGGATGCGAGAGTGGAAACTGAAACCCAGGCTCCCTTTGACCAGGGTATGTCAGGGGTGAAACATGCTATGAGTTCCTTATTTAGTTCTTTCACTGACAAAGTTAGTACAGGTCCCAAGCAGACAAGTTCTTCAGCACCAGTATCAAATGAACAACCCTCTCAGTCTGGAATATCAAAGTTGTTCTCATTTATCCCTAAATCAACTAGCTCAGCTCCCGTAGCTGTGGTATCTCCAGTAGAACCACAACCTGACAACGTATTCAGTTCTCTGCCTTTGCACCCACCATCTGATGCCAAGAGAAAAGGTCATAACCGAGAGACAATTACTGTTGTAACAAATCAGACTCAAACCAGTACTGGTGACAAGTCCACAGTCTCTACAGGGAACTCTGTTTTGGGGAAATTAAATCCTCTAAAGTTGTTTTCAGCAGAAGAGGGTATGAAATCAACTGATGCCACTGTGTGTCAAGACCTTGCACATGACAACTGTATTAATCAAGATAATTTGTCAATGGCAAGTGGAGTAGGTAGAAACCCCAACGGAGCCAGAAGGCTATCGCAAGAGAGCAAATGTGTGGACAGTCGAGAACAATTTGTGTATGGGAGACATAATCCTACGATTGCCACACTGGGAAATCTGCCTGCACCAGGGCCAGGGAGACCGACTGGCCAAGCAGAACCAGTGAACACAGGGTTCTTCAACCCTTTCAAGAAATCATTTAGCTCATTGATAACACCTGTAGCCACTATTCCTCCTCAGGGACCTATCACTGTTTATCCTGTCTTTACATCAACAGATGACATTAGATTAGAGAAGACGGCAGAGGACCCATCAATAAGTAGTAAGTTCAAACTTCCCTTCCTCTCCTCTGACAATATTTCATCTCAGCAACCTAAAGCAGAGACGGGCATGCTGTCTGGCCTCTTAAAGTTTGCATCCAGTGATGATGTCGGTGCTTCCAGAAACACACAAAACCCAGTGCAGTCACACCATCCTGCAGCTCCAACAAACCAGAGACCAATACCCCAGGCCCAGGATAGGCAACAAGCCCCTCTTCAACCTGAACCGCAAGGTTTTTTGACTGGTCTTTTTAAAGGAAACTCCACAGACAATGTGTCTCATACAGGTTCTAATCAGCCTCAGCAAGGAGGGCTGCTGTCGGGGCTTCTGAAATTTGGCTCGACAGGTGACCTATCTGGCAGTGTGCCACAACAGGTTTCACCCAATCAACCAGCAGGGTCTGGGAGTAACCCCCAAAAGTTTCCCAATTATCCTCCCCCACAACAAAACACAACACCACCTCCTCAGGAACGGGGCCTCTTTTCAGGGCTGTTGAAGTTTTCATCATTGGAGAATATTCCACAAAATATTGAACCACCGCCACAGAGGATCCCACCTGACAATCACCCAGGTCAACACGAACCACAGAAACAAGCTCCACAAGCCCAACAGACACAACAAAGGGGGCTGTTCTCTGGGTTGTTGAAATTCGGATCCGCTGACAATATTTCAACAACTCATCCTCAACAACCGCAAGGGGTATTTGAACAACATGAACCTTATTTAAATCAACAGAACGTCCAAGGTCCAAGATCACAAGGTCAACAAACTGACCAGCAACAAATTACAAAATCTACCTTTACTAGACAACAAACGGTTCCACTCCAACAACCACAATCTGAGCGGAGAGGAGTCCTGTCTGGACTTTTTAAGTTTTCTTCAGCAGGTAATGTTAACTCTGCTTCACCCCCAGCACCTCAGCAACATGGAATTATCACAAGTAGATCTTGTCTGGAACAACAACAATGTGTTGGCAATATGTCAAATCCAAGACAAGATCAACCACAAGATACATTGGCCCAAACTCGGACTCAAGCAAGTGGTTTACTTTCTGGACTATTCAAATCGTCTTCAGAGAATGTGTCTCAGCAGCCACACAAATCCCAAGAAAATAAGGAACAGCCACCACCAGAAAGCCACACTGTACAACCACAACAAGAGACTGTAAATCAATCTGGTATGCTTTCTGGCTTGTTTAGTAAGTTGACAAAACCACTTGAAAGTGTTGACATCAGCAGCCAGACACTGACCAGCAGCCAGACACCAACAGGGCAAACACTTCCCCAGAGAGCTCCAGTGAATACTCTAAGAAGGCAGGCAACACTGCAAAGTCAACCACCTGGCAATATATCTCATGGGTCCCTACAAGAACATGATGTTGAGCAAGACAATAAGCCTAATCGGTCTACACAGCAAGGGGCTTTACCCCTTTTTCTGTTCCCCAGAAATATAGTAGATGAACCATGTTCTCATAGGCGATTAGAACGGGTAGCTCAGGTCCCAGAGGAGATATCACTTTCACCTAATGCAAAGGGTTTGGTTTCAGATGTATTAAAAATGGGGCCAAATGCCACAACAAGTGCCGCCTCTGGTTTAGAAAGGGAGGGTAAGCAAAGAGTTGATCCTGATCCTCATATTCCAGGAAGGAGCAGGCACGCCATCTATGGTTCGCCCGTGTCAACTGACACAGGGAGTTTGGATTTAAGAACTATGGCTACTTTTGAAAGATCCTTTCAGGGTCAAGCAGCACACAGCTCAATTAGCACAGGTGATTTGTATCAACTATCATCACAGTATGACTCGTCTCAATCGGTCCGGCCAATGGCTTACAGCACGGGTAATATTCATTCGCTTTTCGATTCAAATTATCGATCGGTATCCACACCGCCATACGTCAGTGGAAGCTGTACTTCTTTGTATGAGTCAACGAGGCCAAACGTGTACGACGATCAGTCGTCCTCTTATGTTACGAGTCCCACTTATAATGAAAACCAATGGATCCAACAATCTGATCTGTGGCAGCAGTTTCAGAATCTTTCTCACGGTTATCAACAGCCAGTAGAAAATCAAGGATACACAAAGCAATGTGAAGATGCACCGTTGGTGCAGGGATACGCTCTCCACTGGAGTGCCTCAAATATGAATGAGCAGTATAACTCTTCTTCACAGCCATGGGAAGAAGTTATTTGCCAACAAGAACAACACATTGATCCATATCAGTTAGAGGAACAAGGATGTTTTAACAAGGATCCATATGGCAAGAAGAGATTATGGAGTAGCTATGATGACTTGGGTAATTTACAGTCCGCAAACAAAGAGGACGATGCATTGAACTTGACTACCAAACCAAGTAATTCATTTAAAGATGGCAGTTGTTATAGCCTGAGTGGGGTTTCATATCACGAAGGCTATTATGAGGAGACTGCTCCAAGCTTGTCTTATTCAGCCAACTTTCAGTATGAAATGGATACTGCTCAGGACTTTCGCACTGATGGTGTTTCCAATCGTTCTAATTCTAATAATGCTTCAGGTGCCAATTGTGAGATTGAAGAGTCTATGTATCTCGAGGATACAGAATGGTACCAGCAATGGCTTGCACTGTTGGAGCAAGGAATGTGGTGGCCAGCAGATGATGGTGATTGTGGCTACTTTGTGTACACTGATCATGAATACATTTATGCTTTGCTCACAGATGCTGCAGGTGAAAATGTATATGCTTGTGCACCTGAAGGAGAGCAGTGCGGAAATGTGCAGCAGTGGCTGCACAATGAAATGGTTACTGTCTGTGGTTTTAAAGTCCCACTGTATAATGAAGATGAGCTTCTCTGGCTACCCGGTCAAGATCAAAGTGATTCCAAGCTTCTCAATGCTCCCCTAGACTTATCTTCTGCATACCGAAAAGGAAACCAGATCATGAATTTAAATCTTGAGCGTTTTTCCCAAATGTTTGAAAACTCATTTATGTCACAGAGAAACCATACTGCAGATTTAGCATCATACAAACTGAACAAAGTTAGAATGGATTCTGCACATCCCGCCTATATCTATCAAGACCCAGAAGTTATTGACCTCTCATGCGATAGTAAAGACCACATTGGTCCGTATTGGAACAACAAGGAAATGAAGACACTTCTTGCTCAGAAGGTTGCTGTTTCCCTAAACTCCTCACCAACTTCAAACTCGTCTCAGCAGCAGCTTCTTAACAACTGTTACAAGCCTAGCCAACGACGCCGTTCAACTGCTGGTGTCACAGTGAAACATGTAGATGACACATCAGAGGAGGAATGGAGGAAGAGGGTAACTCCTGGAGAGGAACAGCCTAATCGTCATTCCAAGAAGAGCTCATCTCAGTTAGACCCAGACAAAGCTGGCACAACCTCCCGCGATCAACGTAGATATGCTGGGGTTGAGGCTCCTAACCAGCAATCTAAGGGCATTCTGTCTTCAGGTTTCCATAGTCTTAAGTCCAAGATAATGAAAGAAGACCCCCCTACACCTGTAGCTCAGCCACAAAGTGTGACTCAAATTCAAAAGCCAGCCACCTCGCAGTCTAGAATATTGCCCACACTCCCAACAGATGGTCCAATGACCCAGCCTCCTACACTTTCGCAATCCACGGCGCAGAAACAGGCAGGCCCGCCAACACAGGCCACTGGGGACTCAAGAGAATCACTACCTAAATCACCAGTAGTTGATAAGCCAGTGGAACAACCAGTGAATAAACCAGCTGAACAACCACAAGCTGGCTTCATGGGCTTTTTAAAGTCTGCAGTTGGAATGGAAGAACCAAAACCAGAGACCCAGAAGTCTCCTCAGTCTACTATGTCACAACAGGCAGGCCTGCCAACACAGGCCACTAGAGGCTCAAGAGAGTCACTACATAAATCACCAGTAGTTGATAAGCCAGTGGAACAACCAGTGAATAAACCAGCTGAACAACCACAAGCTGGCTTCATGGGCTTTTTAAAGTCTGCAGTTGGAATGGAAGAGCCAAAACCAGAGCCCCAGAAGTCTCCACAGGCACCTTTGAATCATCAGAGTAAAACTGCCAGCACTGCTTCCTTGCCAGGAAGTGTCAATGCAAACAAAGAACCTACAGGTGTATCTAATTTCTTTGGATCAATAGGCAGCCTATTTACTGCTGAGGCCCCTCCACCACCGCAACCGCAGTCAACATCTAATATTTCAGAGAGCTCCCAGGCGTCAGCATTGAGACCTAAGGGCATACAAAGACAACCAACAATTCACTATCGTGGTGCTTCTCAGCCAGGTCAGAGCCAACCCGTAGGTAAAAGTACATCACAAGTATGTCCTAGTTCTGGTACTGTCCCTGCCCCAGGCCAGCCACTAACTGTGCCACCAACAGCACAGACAAAACCAGAACCAGCACCTATGCCACCTAAATCAACTAGTGGACTGTTTGGCTCTATTGGTGAAATGCTGTCAGGTACAACTGCCCAGGCTGGACCCTTACCTCAAGTGCCACCTCCAGGTGCTGCTCCTCAAGAAGAATCAATTGGTAAAAGTATATTGTCAATATTTAGTGGGCCAGGTCCACAGACTGCACCTAAAACTGGGACTTCTTCACAAGTACCTCCTCCAAGTGCAGCTCCACAAGAGGAATCTCTTGGGAAAAGTCTATTTTCATTGTTCAGTGGACCAAGTCCTCCCCAGCCTTCTGCTCAAACAAAGCCTACTGGTCAGACTCGCCCCCAGGGTACTATTCCCCCAAAGGAACCACAACCTCAACCACAAGTGACAGCTAATTCTGTCCTTGGGGGAATCCTGGGTGGCTTGTCTACCTCCAATGAAAGTCCAGCTAAAAGTTTGTTCTCCATGTTTGGGGCCTCCGGTACTACGCAAACCCCACCAAACTCAGGAACTACAGCATCGAAAGAACCTGCTAAGGTTCGTCCCATGTCACCCCCACAACAAGGTACTGCTGCCCCTCCCAAAGAGCTACAGCCCCCAGACCCCTCACAAGGACCATCTATAGTATCAATCAGTAGCGTTTCCCCAGGAGCATCAGCCAGTAGTGACACATTGGGTAAAAGTTTACATGGGGCCAGTTTACTGGCTAATGAATCACAGACCTCCCCAATGACTGATGCCGCTGTAACTGTCACATCTTCTGAAGATGGCACTAAAGCTGAAGGTGTAATGCCACAGCCTCCTGAAGAGGCTGCAACAGTGCAAAAGCAATCCACATCAGAAGGTGAACCTATGCCCCCCAAGGAGCCAACAGTGACGGGTTTATTGTCCATGCTCAGTGGATCAAGTCCACAGGGATCAAGTGCACAGGCTCCCACCTCAAATGCTGGGTCTATTTTAGATGGTGCAAGTAAAGGTTTATTGTCAATGTTTTCTGGACTCTCTGAACCTAGTAATGTTCAAGCGGGTGCTCCACCTACAGCATCTGCATCTGGACCAGGGGGCATCACTAGAGGGCCCGCCAACCAAACTTCTCAAGGTGGGTCCTTATTAGGAGGTCTGTTTGGAGGTTCTGCTCCCCAAGCTGCTGGTCCTGACAGTGGAGGTTCCATTTTGGGTGGGATATTTGGAGGAGCAGCAGCAGCGGCCTCAACCGCAGGACCTCAGACTGGTGGATCCTTGTTGGGTGGACTTTTCGGAGGCGCTGGAACTCAGACTACATCACCCCAAATGGGCGGCTCAATTTTGGGAGGTCTATTTGGAGGGCCCACTACTCCTCAGCCAGCAGCTCCACAGACTGGTGGATACTCTGCCCCTGGAAAAGGTTTTCTTTCAATGTTTGGGGAGCCAGCTCCACCATCGGCTCCACCATCAGCTTCCAGGGAGCCAGCTCCACCATCAGCTCCCAAAATGATACCTCCAACGAAACCCAGTGATGAGAGTAATCTGTCCACTGCAACTATTCCAACAAAACCACGTGATGAGACCAACATATCGACTACAACTGCTTTTGAGACCTCTCCAGTTGATAGTGTTCCCAAAGGTGGCGACGTGACAGAAACCCTAAACGCTGATGGTGCAAACCAGCATCTAGATAGAAGTGCCCCCCAAACTGATACACCGGATGTAGTTATTGGCCAGGAAGTTGATAAATCACACAGTCAACCCAAAGAAGTTGACGTTACTGGGGAATCTGTCAAACCCCAAGAGTTGTCAAAACTGGAAACGCCAGATTCTTCCAACCAGAATCAAATGCCCCCCAAAACGGAAGAAGCACCTGCCCCTGAGTCAACTCCAGCTGTAGATGAACATAAGAAAACTCCGGAGCCTGAAAAATCTGTTCTGGACTCATCGGCCGATGCAGTATCAGGCTTTATGTCCTCACTTTTCAAACCAACTCCTGCTCCTGCTCAAGGTCAACAGCAACAGGCCGGAGGGTCTATATTAGGTGGCATACTTGCAGGATCCAACGCCCAAACTTCTCAGACAGGGGGATCGCTTCTTGGGGGTTTATTTGGTGGTCCTACTACCCAGGGTACTGCTCAAGCTACTGCTCCTCCAACCGGAGCATCAATATTGGGTGGTATGTTTGGAGGAACTGCCCCATCTCCAGGTCCCCAGACCGGTGGCTCCATACTGGGTGGGATGTTTGGTGGAGCTGCTTCCTCAACACTCGGTGGGATGTTTGGAGGGGCTGCTGCCCAGAGTACTGCGCCGCAAGCTGGAGCATCGATGCTTGGGGGAATAGGAGGGTCATTATTTGGGAATATAGGACAAGCACCTAAGCCAGCTGAGGCCAAACTAACCAGGCCGATGCAATCACATGAAACTGGACCACAACCACATATTAAAAATCAAAGCATTCCTCCCAAAGTAGTTCAAGTGGGTGCTGAGATCATAGAAGGTAAAATGGTTGACTCAAGTTTACCTGATAAAGAGCAAATAACATTAGGCAATCAAACGGGAAGTAGTGCCCTCCCAACAGCTGCGGAAGATTCTGCAACAGCTTCTACCACAAGTACAAAAGAAACAAATCTTGAAGGAGAGGTGACACATGAGAAACCCATAGTCATCAAAGGAGAACCCGAAAGTATAGAGGCTGACCAATCAGTTCCACCAGCTAACAAAAGAATGGATACTCCAGGTGATCAGTTGCCCAAAACTGTAGAGCAACCTCATCAATTGCCCAAAACTGTAGAGCAACCTCATCAGTTGCCCAAAACTGTAGAGCAACCTCATCAGTTGCCCAAAAATGTAGAGCAACCTCAAGCAAAGTCCCTTTTTGGCTTTATGTCAGCAACCAGTGATGCAGGAAAATCTCTTGGATCCCTATTTTCATCCCCACCAACAGTGCCCTCAGGTGCTTCCTCAAAACCTCAAACAGAAGGTGGTTTGTTTTCAGGATTTAAAACATTATCTGCGGGTCTGTTACAAGAGGGAATATCTTCTGCTGGAAAACAAGATGCTTCGTTATTCGGAGCAAAGTTGGGATTCCCCTGGCAAGCAGACCCTCCCAGCCCACAAGCTACCCCTGTTGTAACTCAGCCCAAAGCCAACGACAAACCAGCATCCGGTCAAACACACACTATAGAAAAAGTCGCAGCGTCTGATGACCAAAAGAAGGATGCGGTAGGTTCCACGGATGATATAGCAACCCCCCAGATTTGCATCTCCACTCCTGAAGTAGATCCTTCAGCATCCCTGTCCCAAAAGGACAAGGAAAGCCTTGTAGAAACATCCCCCTCTGCAGGTCCCACATCTGGAGTGCAGCTGGACAACGAGTCCACGAAGGACCAATTGAATGCTAAAAGGCTAGTAAAAGCATAATACATGGCAGCCCCCTTTCCCCTACACTATTCATGAAACATTAACGTCCAGCTAACCTGTCCAGCTCCACAGCTCATGCATTCAACTTCCATTCCATCTTGTGTTCCATCAGTGTTTGTGTATAGTAATGTGGTTCCTTTTATTTATGAATGTTGCCTCTTCTACACAGTATGTATAATCTTATATATTATAAGGTGCATTATTTCCCTGAAAAATAATTCCAGAACAGAAATGTACACTATTCAAGTCATTTTTTGGACATTTGAGTCAGACTATGCTTTTCATCCAGTTTCAAATAATTGGGTGAGAGTTGAGTATTTTGCCATTTTGATGATATGGGAGACTACCTCATAAACCCAACCAAGGACACCACTATAGAGCTCTGCACGGGACGGTTTTGTTAATCCCATGCCCAACAGCTTCTATTGGATTCTCTTCTGACCATTGCCACCCGCTCCCACCATAGTTTCCAACCCGTCCCGCCCGCAGTTTATCTTTATCGCTCCCACCCAACAGCAACATTCACGGGCTGCCTTCTCCTACCATACTTTCATTGGGACCCAAACATAAACCGAGAGAGAGGAGGGTTCATTGAGTATTTCATAATTTTAAGCACTTCAGCACCACCGAACATAGACACAGTTGGGTGATTAGAAGCTATTATTAATAAAGCTATAATTAAAATATATGAAGCTATTATTTTCCATTTCTGGCTAGCTTCAATTAATTTGGTTTCCAGTAGGAGTTGTTTATCCCATTTTGGGCGGGAACCCCTTTTGGTGTTTTAAACATTGTTATAATTTAGCTATTCAAAAATAGCAGATCTACAAGCTCATAGCGCGCCACCGAGTGGCGAGCTACGAGCTTGTAGGTCTGCTATTTTTGAAAAATCATGAAAATATTTATTTCAGAAAACTGGAGGATTTAGAAGAATTTTTCTAAATTTTGAGGTCGGGCCTAAATGGGTTATTTATGCGACTGCAGTGCACCGGTGAAACTGAAGTGGGATAGTTACTCATTTTCAGATCTTCCCAAGTACAGACTGTTGGGTAGAACCATTTGAAAAGTGTGGGAACCAACACGTCTGCAGGGCTTAAAGTTCTCAGTCCTGGGGACAGATTTCAGTCCTGAGGATCTCATAGGGGTCATTTAATGAGATCAGTGCAGATTTGCAAAAGAAACATTTTCAGTCTTGGGATTGTTTTTGGCTTTAAGCCCTGCGTCTGTCTCGAGAGACGAGGTCCCACGGGACCCCAATCCCAATGCAGGGCTCTGCACCAGAAACAATCCCTTGTACATTTTGGATTTCTGTTCTGTGAATGTTGTCTATATCGTACTCCAAATAGGCATTCATCAATGTGTTGTCTTAAGCATACTGTATCAAACGGTTTTCATTGGAACATAATAACCCAAACCTTGAGGTACTTAATTACCTCTATTTGTGCTATAACTAGCACTTCTGTCGGGGTCCATTGCTAATGATGTTGTTTTTCCCAATTAGTTCTTGGCCAAATATGTGTTTGCATAAGATGCAAAGATATATTATTGCTTTAACCTGGGTGGAGTACTAAATGAACAACGGAACATATATAGAGGTAGTGTCCGTTATGACACCTATTATAAGTTGGGATGATCCAATGAAAACTGTTTGTGAAAACATTTTGACCAGTTTATATTTGATTTATTTATTATTATTATTATTATTATTACTGTAACATTTACCATTTCCCTCACTCATCTTTCAAAAATCCAGTCCAGTGGAAAGTAGTCGTTACGGGTCATCAGGGAACCTGAGTCAGACCAGCTCCCAGCTCAGTGAGACTGGCCAGGAGAGCGCCGGCGGGGGTTCGGAGATGGAGGAATCCTGCCACTCCTTCCACAGCACTGGCTTTCGCCCCCCTCCGGTCAATGGACACCCGGCACCCGCAAATGGTCACCATCCCCCCGACGGACATTCCATATTGAAGGACGAAGAAGAGACGCCCCTGGACACCCGTAGACCCTCCTTGAACGTGGGAATGGGCTTGGATATGACGAAACTCCAAAGGTACACTTTTGAGTGTCAGCAGTCGAGACACATTTTAACCCATTCTGGACGGGGACGCGTTTTGGTGTTTTAAGCATTATGTTATAATTTAGCTATTGAAAAATAGCAGATCTACAAGCTCATAGACAAGCTACGAGCTTGTAGGTCTGCTATTTTTGAAAAATCGTGAACATGTGGCGCAAATCTTTGAATATATATTCTTTCAGAGCGAACGTTTTTAACTCAAATCTTTGCTTCTGGGGAGGTCCCTGGAACAATATATTTTCAGATGGGGGTCGGTGGCCAAATACATATAGTTTCTGGGGTCCTTGACATGAAATATTGAGCACCACTGATATAGAAAGTTAGAAACATATAGGTATTTCAGAAAACTGACATTTTTAAAATTTCGAAGTCGGGTCTAAATGGGTTAAGTGCGCTGTGAAGGAAAATGTATGAGATACTGAGATACCTTCTTTCTCGTCTTAACCCGATTTACCCCCAGATTCCATGATGAAGGATCTCCATTACCATTCTCAGCACCCAAAGTGAGCTGGATGAGGGCCTATAATAAAATCGTAGTTCACGTCCGGGAGGTAAGGAGGGTTTCTATTTAATTGCTCTCCCAATAGTCTTCACATACATCAACTATTAGTAACCTTGTTAATGCATCCCTCAAAACACCTGCATGCAAATACACAAGAACACATCCACCTCTCTCTCGCTCTCGCTCACGCTCTCTCTCACGCTCTCTCAAGCGTTACGTGCTAGTATGTCAAATACACTTGCATAAGAATTCAAATGTGACATGCACTCGGATTAAGCACAAGCACGCGTGTGCACACACACACACACACATACACACACACACGCACACCTCTTTGGAATTGGTTGAGTTTCATTTGTATCTATGGTAAGGATTGCAGCATTACTTATTCATTCTTTGGCCCGGGCCCCACTCGTTGGCCGTTGATGACTTGCAGCATGGTCTGGTTTTGAAGTTGTTTCTGTTGGTGTCTTATAGAACCTGCACTTGTGTAGAAAAGTAGATAGGTGGCGAGTGGTGAGCAGGAAAATATCACCTATATGCTATCTTAAAATTGCCTAGAGGGTGGGTGGTCACAAACATAACATGCAGACTTGCGAGGAGCACCGTTGCTTGGCACAAACACTAGTC
This sequence comes from Electrona antarctica, assembly GCF_951216825.1. Classification (NCBI taxonomy): domain Eukaryota; kingdom Metazoa; phylum Chordata; class Actinopteri; order Myctophiformes; family Myctophidae; genus Electrona; species Electrona antarctica. The sequence goes on from NC_136797.1 coordinate 13,335,847, forward strand.
AGGGGTCTGCCCAGGGGCCTCAGGCACCCAGGGGCTCCAAACCGCACCAAATGTGGCAAAACACTGTTTAGGGTTCTGGCATGACAATAGTCACAGCAGGGGCCCCTGGCATGACAATAGTCACAGCAGGGGCCCCTGGTTGCCACAGACTTTGCTCCAATCTGCAGCGAACATGGCCCAAACACTGTTAAGGGGTCTTCCCACAGAATAGCTATACGCCAGGGTCCACATGTGGCCCCAGAGGCCCCCGCCATGACAATGACCCCCCCCTAGGGGCCACGTTTTGCCCCTGGGAGCCACAGGCACACTGTTGCTCAAATCCGCACCACACTTGCTACAAACACGGTTCAGGGGCCTGCCATGACAATAGTCATATGAAAAAAACCTAAATGTCACACTTGACTTACTGACTTAATCCTCTTTACCCCGTCGAGGGGCATAGGGTGTCCACCAGAGCTCTCCATCTCACTCTCTTCTGGGCCTGCGCTTTTGCTTCCTGCCAGCTCATTCCAATTATGTCCTTTAGGTCCTGGAGAGTGGAACGTCTCCAGGTGTTTCTTGGCCTACCCCGGTTCCTCTTCCCCTGTGGGTTGTAGTCCAGGGCCTGTCTTGTGGTGTTATCTGTGTCCTTTCTAAGGGTGTGGCCTATCCAGTTCCACTTTCTCCTTTTGATGGTGGCACTACAGCACTACAGCAGTGTTTAACACTTAAAATGGCCATTGCTCTGCTTTGATCAGCGCAACATAGGGCTGGCCGGGAAATCTACCATGAAGCATCTCTATAAATGATGGACCTATGAAGACTGCATGTAGTTTTTAACTCAAATCTTTACAGATTGCTACCGTACATGTAAATGCGCTCCTCTCAGCCTCCCAGTGACTACAATAATTTCCCCTCTTCCTGTGAAACTGTAATTGCGAGGCTGATCTATGCATATCTCTCTCTCTCTCTCTCTCTCTCTCCGGAGCTCTACCCATCTCGCAGTGCTTCGTCAGAGTGGTCCGTAATTTGCATGAATGGGGCGGTTTGCCCATCTAAGTGCCTGTAATGTGGGACCACAACGGATATCTAGTTGAAATCTAAAGTAATTTAGTCACCTCTCCCGTCACGTTAAGTTATCAAGTTATGATCGGGGCAGCAGTCCGGTTGAATCTGTTAGAACGTGTATTTGGTATAGAGCGTTGCAGTCCCGCCTCCTACCCTGGACCAGGAAATGAAACCCAATGCATTTTCCTCATAGACATTTCTTAAAGTATTTATTTAAAGACGGTTACGCCGCGGACAAAGCCAACTCGAGTCGTGACAACACAAACAATATTTTGGACCAAACAAATAATTACAAAGAAGAAAAACAACAAAAAAAGTGTTGTAACCTGCCGTTTTTTTCTTCTTTCTAATTATTTTTTTGGTCCAAAATATTGTTTGTGTTGTCATGAGTTGTCACGACTCGAGTTGGCTTTGTCCGCGGCGTAACCGTCTTTAAATAAATACTTTAAGAAATGTCTATGAGGAAAATGCATTGGGTTTCATTTCCTGGTCCAGGGTAGGAGGCGGGACTGCGACGCTCTATACCGGCGGGAACTAAATGGATGAAACGAGCTCAACCACCCTAATGAACCAAGTCTCACTGTGTGGCAAATTCACTCTCTTTTTTTGTCATCTTCTGTTGCCCTTCCTGTATCCTTCTTTCTCTCTCTGCAACGACTGAACTAATGGAGCGGTGACTTGAGCCTGAGGGTGAAAGGCATAACTGAATACAAAAGATAACAGGAGACAAAAGATGAGCGTGAAAGAAATGTGGAAACAAAATCTCAGTATGCTGTTGATCCATCACCATTTTTTTGCCTTTTTGAATTTACGGTAGTGCATCATGAATTCTTCTACGGGGAGAATGAAGGCATCAAACATTCCGTTATTAAGGCGGGAACCCCTTTTGGTGTTTTAAGCATTATGTTATACTTTAGCTATTGAAAAATAGCAGATCTAGCCGCGCTATGAGCTTGTAGGTCTGCTATTTTTGAAAATGTGGAACAATGTGGTGCAAATCTTTGAATATATATATATTCTTTCAGAGCGAACGTTTTTAACTCAAATCTCTGCTTATGGGGGGTCCCTGGAACAACATATTCTCAGATGGGGGTCGGCAGCCAAATACAGATAATTCTGGGCGTCCTTGACATGAAATATTGAGAACCACTGATATAGAAACATGAGGTTTTTCAGAAAACTGTCATGATTTAGAAGATTTCTTTATAAAATTTCGACGTCAGGCCTAAAGGGGTTAATGAATGGGTTGAGTCTTCCTAGGATATCCAACATTAGTATGTAGTTGTGCATCCATACTGTAGATGTGCGTTACAGATGTTGAGTCTTCTGCCCATCAAAGTCCAGTTAGAGACCAGCGGAGGGAGGCCATGGTAAACATCACACACTCATTGATCCTAACCCCTTTTGGTGTTTTAAGCATTATGTTATGCTTTAGCTGTTGAAAAATAGCAGATCTACAAGCTCATAGCGCGGCACAGAGTGCCGCGCTATGAACTTGTAGGTCTGCTATTTTAGAAAAATCGTGAAAATGTGGCGCAAATCTTTGAATATATTCTTTCAGAGCCAACGTTTTTAACTCAAATCTTTGCTTCTTGGGGGTCCCTGGTAGCCTGGTTTCCAGCCCATAGACCCCGCCCACTCAACTGAGCGCACTGGCTCAGAGTCTGACAATCATCAGGCTAGGTCCCTGGCTGGAACAACATATTTTCAGATGGGGGGTCGGCGGCCAATCACATATAATTCTGGGGCTCCTCGACATGAAAATGTTTGAGAACCACCGACATAGAAACATACATGGGGTTTTTCCAGAAAACTGTCATGATTTAGAAGACATTTGTAGAGTCGTCCTGGGGTCTAAATGGGTTAATTGAGCCCGTCATGAAATGACAATGGAGACGCTTCGTTAGTGCTCGCTATGCGTTCCATTATGGTGATTGGTTTGCAAGGACTGGAGGAGATGGCCACGTTAAAATGCTGGCTGACCGACGGCAACAGGAGAGGGGGGACAGGGGAGCAGCAAGGTGAAAGCTGCCTTAAGTGTTATTTATTACGGTACATGGGGAAGCACTTGAGACACAAGGATGAATCCTGAGAAGACCGTAATGAATTAGAAAATGCTAGTTAATCTGTCACGGTGGTGTCAAAGAGCGCTGTGTAATAAATGAGCGCTTAAACACTAGCTAGTACAAAAAACATCCTTGCATGCTGGCACAGATTCAGAGCGGGGGAAATGGGGGCTGAATGTGTTGTGCATTTAGTGTCCAATTCTCAATTCCCTGGCTCAGAACTCTTTTAGGGCAAACGCATATTTGTTATGAATTTGTTGCAATGGATTTCCAAGATACGTTTCAGATTCTCTGTGTGTACATAGTGTATGTAGGGAACCCCTTTTGGTGTTTTAAGCATTATGTTATGCTTTAGCTATTGAAAAATAGCAGATCTACAAGCTCATAGCGCGGCACCGAGTGCCACGCTATGAGTTTGTAGGTCTGCTATTTTTGAAAAATCGTGAAAATGTGGCCCAAATGTTTGAATATATTCTTTCAGATCCAACATTTTTCAACTCAACTCTTTGCTTCTGGGGGGGGGTCCCTGGCTGGAACAACATATATTGAGATGGGGGGGTCGGCGGCCAAATACATATAATTGTGGGGCTCCTTAACATGAACAAGTTGAAGAACGACTGACATGGAAACATAGGGTTTTTCAGAAACCTGTCAGGATTTAGAAGACATTTGTAGAATCAAGCTCGGGTCTAAATGGGTTAAAATACCTTTGTGATATACTCTATGTACAGTATGACTGTCTGCCCTGTGTGCTTGGTTCAGCTGAGTGACCACTTCTGTCTGGAATATTATAAAGAAGCTATAGTGGAATCACCAGGTGTGTCAGGTCTGTTATATTATAATCAAGCTAGTGGAATCACCATGTGTGTCAGGTCTGTTATATTATAAAGAAGCTAGTGGAATCACCATGTGTGTCAGGTCTGTTATATTATAAAGAAGCTAGTGGAATCACCATGTGTGTCAGGACTGTTATATTATAAAGAAGCTAGTGGAATCACCATGTGTGTCAGGTCTGTTATATTATAAAGAAGCTAGTGGAATCACCATGTGTGTCAGGACTGTTATATTATAAAGAAGCTAGTGGAATCACCATGTGTGTCAGGTCTGTTATATTATAAAGAAGCTAGTGGAATCACCATGTGTGTCAGGTCTGTTATATTATAAAGAAGCTAGTGGAATCACCATGTGTGTCAGGTCTGTTATATTATAAAGAAGCTATAGTGGAATCACCATGTGTGTCAGGTCTGTTATATTATAAAGAAGCTAGTGGAATCACCATGTGTGTCAGGACTGTTATATTATAAAGAAGCTAGTGGAATCACCATGTGTGTCAGGTCTGTTATATTATAAAGAAGCTAGTGGAATCACCAGGTGTGTCAGGTCTGTTATATTATAATCAAGCTAGTGGAATCACCATGTGTGTCAGGTCTGTTATATTATAATCAAGCTAGTGGAATCACCATGTGTGTCAGGTCTGTTATATTATAATCAAGCTAGTGGAATCACCATGTGTGTCAGGTCTGTTATATTATAATCAAGCTAGTGGAATCACCATGTGTGTCAGGTCTGTTATATTATAATCAAGCTAGTGGAATCACCATGTGTGTCAGGTCTGTTATATTATAAAGAAGCTAGTGGAATCACCATGTGTGTCAGGTCTGTTATATTATAAAGAAGCTAGTGGAATCACCATGTGTGTCAGAGGTCTGTTATATTATAAAGAAGCTATAGTGGAATCACCATGTGTGTCAGGTCTGTTATATTATAAAGAAGCTAGTGGAATCACCATGTGTGTCAGGACTGTTATATTATAAAGAAGCTAGTGGAATCACCATGTGTGTCAGGTCTGTTATATTATAAAGAAGCTAGTGGAATCACCAGGTGTGTCAGGTCTGTTATATTATAATCAAGCTAGTGGAATCACCATGTGTGTCAGGTCTGTTATATTATAATCAAGCTAGTGGAATCACCATGTGTGTCAGGTCTGTTATATTATAATCAAGCTAGTGGAATCACCATGTGTGTCAGGTCTGTTATATTATAATCAAGCTAGTGGAATCACCATGTGTGTCAGGTCTGTTATATTATAATCAAGCTAGTGGAATCACCATGTGTGTCAGGTCTGTTATATTATAAAGAAGCTAGTGGAATCACCATGTGTGTCAGGTCTGTTATATTATAAAGAAGCTAGTGGAATCACCATGTGTGTCAGAGGTCTGTTATATTATAAAGAAGCTAGTGGAATCACCATTGTGTGTCAGGTCTGTTATATTATAAAGAAGCTAGTGGAATCACCATTGTGTGTCAGGTCTGTTATATTATAAAGAAGCTAGTGGAATCACCATGTGTGTCAGGTCTGTTATATTATAAAGAAGCTAGTGGAATCACCATGTGTGTCAGGTCTGTTATATTATAAAGAAGCTAGTGGAATCACCATGTGTGTCAGAGGTCTGTTATATTATAAAGAAGCTAGTGGAATCACCATTGTGTGTCAGGTCTGTTATATTATAAAGAAGCTAGTGGAATCACCATGTGTGTCAGAGGTCTGTTATATTATAAAGAAGCTAGTGGAATCACCATTGTGTGTCAGGTCTGTTATATTATAAAGAAGCTAGGGGAATCACCATGTGTGTCAGGTCTGTTTTTGACTTGAGGAGGAGTCGCAGGCTGTGAGCTTTAATGTAGATGTGTTATTTTTCTTTTATTCTATTTTATTTTATCGTCTACAATGACCTGCTCCCAAAACGGGGAAGCCAGCCAAACCTTAACCCATTTTGGGCGGGAACCCCTTTCCCCTTTTGGTGTTTCATTATGTTATACTTCAGCTATTAAAAAAAATAGCAGATCTACAAGCTCATAGCGCGGTACGAGCTTGTAGGTCTGCTATTTTTGAAAAATCGTGAAAATATAGTGCAAATCTTTGAATATATATATTCTTTCAGAACGAACGTTTTTAACTCAAATCTTTGCTTCTGAGGGGTTCCTGGAATAACATATTTTCAAATGGGGGTCGGCGGCCAATTACATATAATTGTTGGGGTCCTTCACATGAAATATGGAGCACCACTGATACAGAAACATGAGGTATTTCAGAAAACTGTCAGAATTTAGAAGACTTTTTTTTTTTTTTTTTTGACGTCAGGCCTAAATGGGTTAAAGTGGTTAAGAGGGGAGGGGGGGGGGGGGGAGGAGTAGATGGCAGGAACTGGACAGATGTGGGGATGCAGAACAAGAGGAAGATGGAGAGGAGGGGCCGGGGCTAGAGTACACACTGTCTCTCAGCTTCAGATTAGCTTTGTGGTGGACTACATTGCTAGAGGACAGAGGGAGACCGAGAGAGAGAGAGAGAGAGAGAGAGAGAGAGAGAACAGTAAAAGCATGCAGAAGTGAGTGGGAGGGAGGGAGGGAGGGAGGGAAGGAGGGAGGGAGGGATGGATGGGAAGGGAGGGATATTTAACTGGGGTTGAACTGCAGTGTTTTCCTAGTCTACGCGTTCCCTTCCAGTGTGTAGAAATGCGAGATTTGCATCTGCCGGTATATCTGTCTGTCGGTCTGGATGAGGAGCAGCTACCCCATAGCCAGCCCAGTGGGGAAATTAAGGCACGCGATGGGATTACAAGCACTGGAGGATTTGGGTTTTCTCAAGACTTAAAAAAAAAAAAAGAATCAATACCAACCTGCTGATCACTGCTCCACATGGATTCATTAGCTTTTTCATGATGCCAACTACAGGTTGTTCTTAATAATAATAATAATAATTATTATTATATTTTGTCTCTATGAGGTAAGGTTTACATTACATATCACGTATATTGTTTTGTGTATTCGGTATACACTATATACAGTAAAAAAGTTTGACATTATTTTATTTCCTCATGTAAAGTTACATATAAAGTTAGATCTCTATCTACAGTACGTCGTCCTCAGACGAGCCCTCCATCGGCGTCTCCAGTCATCTCGGGTTCTCCATACATCTGGCCAGCTCATTTGTGCTTTCTGCACCAGCATCTTTCCTTAGTACGTCCACGTAGGTCGGTGTGGGACGTCCTCTCGATCGATGCCCGTGTGTCGGTTCCCACAGTACAAGCTTTTTTGGCCGGGAGTTCTTGGTGTCTGTGGCAGTGGCCAGCTAGTCTCATCCTCCTTACTGATGCTTTATGCTTACATAGATGCTTTATGCTCATGTGGGTGTACATTGTTATGCGTCTTAGTTGAGTCATTATGATTTGAAATACTCGGGGCAAGACCTTACCACTCCCCCAAATTCCAGTTCAGGCTCAACACTTACCGTTTCAAGTCTATTTGTTTATAATGAAGTCTAGACGGTCAGATGGAAAACCTAACAATGCAAGTCATCTTTTTTTTTTCCAGGCCACAGACCATTTAGTAAGGGAGAGAGAAAAGACATAGCTGCAGGGAATTCCAATGACTGTCAGTGAGGATGGGCCAGACTTCAACCGGCCGTCTCATCAGCCTCTCTTTATTCTGACCGCTTAACTGATAAAGTCATTGGCCTTCAAAGACCAAATAGATCATTGGCTGTCTCGACTAAATGGGCCAGCAGCACTCAAGAGTGCAGCTCAACGTGCTGCTGAAAGGCTGAGTGTGTGCGCGCGTGTGTGTGTGACACACACACACACACACACACACACACACACACACACACACACACACACACACACTCATTTCTGAAAAGGTTACTTTAAATGAGTTGGGCAGAAATACAGAAGAAAAACTAAATATATATTTTTTTTAAAGCGAGAGATGATTTTAATTGGGAGATCTTTCTCTAGGTGCGTCTCCCCCACACAATTCCCGGAATCTATTCCGCTGCTAAGCCTCCTCAGTTGGAAGCAGAAGTAGTAGCCCCCCATCCTACCTCTGTATCCCCAATGCCCCACGTCCTATAATCCCCATGGGTCTGTCAAACTGTGCTTACCGGTGTCGATGACGCCTTTGCCGCCTTCCGGACTCTTATCATGCTAATGCACACCACCAGTGCTGAGTGCTATTGGACAGAGGTTTAACCCAAGGTGGAGGGATGGTTTAATTAAGTTTCCAACTATCACTCACAAGCAGCAGTCTGAATCATCTCCCCTTGTCCCTTCTCACTCGGTTCACCCCCTCTGTCTTAAAGCAAATGGGGGGGGGGGGGGGGAAGGGGAATAAGCTTCCTTATTCTTGCTCAAGTAAGTTTCCTGAAAGTTGTTGTTACCGTGGATGTATTTGTTTCAGAATTCAATGTTTGTTACTTATTTGTTACAATTGCAGTTATGCATGGGATCACATTCAATCTTGTTTTACCAGTCTTCAAATGGGATTTATACATTTATTCACTTTTAGTCCAGTTCACATTTATCATAAACTGTGTGGCTTAATTAGGGTGGTGATGGACAGGGCAGTGTGCAGGTTGACAGCACCGGTTACATACAGTGCCATACTGTTTGACACCTCCATTTTCAATATATTTATTGCATTTAGACTTTATTTATTTACAGACAAATTGTATGGTAATTGCATCCCCCTCCCCCATCTCAAGTGAAACATAGCTAAAGCAGTGGCTGCATATGAGACCGTAAAAAAATGACACGCATTGAAATTAAACGTCATATGCAATATACAATCTAATAAATAGGACAGAGAAACGGCAATGACAGGAAGAGAAAGGAGTTTGACGTAGCAGCAAAGATGGCAGCACACTTTGAACATGGTCAACTTAATTAAAAGCATTTACAGATTCCAGAAGATTAGTCTTCCTTTGTCCTGACAGTGACCTTAAACATGCCAGGACTCCCAGGAGTAACTTAAGAGAAAGATGAACCTGTATTGCTTGTGAAATTCAGGTGTCATATCAGCGACAGAACCAAGTTTTAGATACAGGACAATAGGTTCTGTTCACTAAAGACCTGGAGAGATCCTATTACTGAACAAACTGTGGGAATATAGAGCTATTTAACACGTTTTAACTAAAACATACCACAGTGCCTTTTAAGTCTTGGCACCTCACAGTTAACAGCCTTTGTATTGAGTTTGTGCTTGAAATGTACTGTAATTCTGCAAACTGTTAATACATATTTCAATCAATCAATCAAAAACCTCAGAATATTGTGTCCTCTGGCATTCTCTTAATAGAACTGTTGTGACGCTGAGCCATTGTCTCACAATAGTGACAAACAGAATTCCTGCCCTTGGGTTAAAAAACAACAACAAAAAAACGTATCTGTACTTTGTTGAAATAAGTCCTCCTGTCAGGCAGATGTATTGGGTGGAAGGTCAGGCATGTCTCAGACCCTACAGCCGATCTGTGTGCACACTGTGCGGAGGAATTACACAGCCTCAGAGGAGAGAAATGGAGAGAAAGATGGTATTGCTTGTGAAATCCAGGTCTCATAGCAGTGAACCGATATATTGGTATCGGCCATCCCTATTTTGAGCATGTCAATATACTGTAGGCAAAAATAGGCTAAACCTAAAAGAATAAAATAAAACATTGCCGATCTACAAGCTCACAATGTGTCGTATTGTGAGTTTATAGTGTATTTTTAGAAGATTTAGAATAGGGCTTTCAGTCATTAATTACGATAAAGTTACGTTTGTGTATTTGCTTGTTCACCAAATCTGTGTTTTTCAAAATTGATTGATTGATTTTGTACTTTTTGACAAAATATAGGTAACAGTATTACCTGGGGACGTCTGATAATTTTACGGAGGACATCTGTGACTTTAATCCCATGCCATGTCTGTAATTTGTAAAGTAATTATTCCAGTGTAAATTGCCTACAGTACCAGTATTTTCAGCCAATCGCAGAACCCGTGGAGCTAAATCTGTTTTGAGAGATTATATTTCATAACACTATCCTGTGCAAATATCAGACATAATTTGGAGGGAAAACAATGTCTGCAAATGAGTGCAAATCCAGCTCATCCCAGGACAACAGCATGGACAGTAATAATAAATGATAACTCAATCAGAATAAAAATGTGGCCTAAACACCTTAATTTGAAGAGACTGGCACAATCTCGTCTGATGAGAAATAATTGTCAATCCATTTGAAACATTTTTTAATAATCTGTTCAATAGGAAAATATTAGCCACTATGCCCACTAATAACCAACACTTTGTTGGTTATTTCCCCGTTTGTATTTTATTTCTGCACTTTTAGCCCATGTGCGGGTAATGGTGACATAATAATATACGTACATAGTGTTATCGATAAACGTCCTACTTGGATTTGTAAATTACAATCTGCATACACATAAAATGGCCTTACTGTATTTACGGTTAATAAATTCAGACGTTGGATGAGTATTGAGGTTCCCATGTAATACTAATCCTGTGCGAATAGGGTGTATCACTACCAAACGTGTGTGAGAGAGAGACTGAGAGCACTTTTGTTTGTGGAGTTAGGTAAAAAAGAAAATAGCAGCCAGGAGAATGAGACTAGCAGGACACTGCCAAAGGCATCAAGAACTGCCAGCCAGCAAACTGGTGCTCTGGGAACCAACACACGGGCACCGGTCACGAGGACGTCCCACACTAACATACGTGGATCTACTCAAGAACGACGTAGGAGCGCAGAGTACCAACGAACTGGCCAGATGTATGGAGAACCGGGATGACTGGAAACGACGATGGAGGGCTCGTCTGAGGACGACCTAGAGAGATAGCAATTAAGGTCTCCACACACCGGGCGCGAATCGGATGCGAATTCTGATTTTAAGCGGCGGTTTTCCGAAAAACGCAGCCGGTGTGCAACCACCTTTTATTTTTGTTTTATCCATTTTCTGGTGTGCTGAATGGAACATTTGGAATACAACCGGCTCACAGTTATAGTGTCAAACAGTCTTTTTAACACACAGAATTCATGTTTCGTTATAAAGGATAGGACGGATCGGGAAGGAGTTTCCAGAAAGAAAAAAATGAATTCACTTAACACAATCTATGTATTTCTTTTCCACTTGCAGTACCTTGAGGTTAAAATTTGAAACACAAGTCTTTTTGACATGAGTAGAAAATAATTGCATTTCACAGCAACACTTATGAAATCTGATTGATCAAACACTTCTCTTTTCCTGTTAGTCATGGATGTGATGGAGATGGCTCTCTGAGCACTTCTTCAGGTCCCTTCCCCACTTCAGGATGTGGTTCGTACTCGGACCACTCTGAGACCCTGAGCTGTCCATGTTTGGGGACCAGACATTCAACTCTCAGGGATGTTCTCCAGAGGCCACCTCAGTAGACGGGATGGACTCTACAACATGGAGATCCTTCCGCACCAGCTACCCAGTGGTGGGGGAGAGCTGGGGGAGAAGTCCAGAACCCACAGCCCCAAGCTGGGGAGAGGAATGCGGAGGAAGTTTCAGAGGGTTTTGCAGGGATCTGGTGGTGGTAACTCCCATCCACGGGCATCAGTGGAAGTGGAGCAGGATATGTTCATCTGTGGTCTGAGGAGACATCCCTCCAGCAGGGATATGTCAGAGGCCCACAACCATCATAGCCATACAGCAGGGGACCTAAGTGGGCTCATGTTGGCAGGATTGGAGCTGAGTAGAGATGGTCACATGTTAGCTCCTTGTGTCGTCCATTCCAATGGCTCCCCCGCCGGGATCCCAGACCTGACTCCGTCGGAAGAGAACAGCAGCTCTGATTGTCAAGATGGAATCGGGGCGGTGGACGATACTATACCCAGGCCCGGTGGTGATGGGATGGACGATGCAGAGGAGGGCAGCGATGAAGAAGCAGGGGAACGTTCTAGTAACATCGTAGAGCACATCCTTAAAGAGTTGAGAGGCATTAACAAGATCCAAGAGGAGATTTCGGACCTGAGGCAGTACTTGAGCTCCGTGCGAGGCTCCGTGGATGAGGTGTCCTGTTGCGTGGACGCAGTACTCAACGAGATAGGAGACCTGTACTCTGGAGCTGCAGCTGCAGAGCCCCAGCCTCCTCAGTCTGTCCATAAAACACCCAGAGTCCGGAGAGGGAGCCTAGGGAGACAGAATGCCATCACGTCCCTTCACAGGAGAGCCACTAGCCCACTGTTCTGCCACCTTGAATTGGACACAGACTCCAGGCAGAGTCCGTGCTTGGTGCAACGCCCCGTATCACCTAAGCGTTGGAGAGAAGATCCAGTCGTTCGCCGATCGGAGCAAACTGATCAGGACAACTCGGACCAGAACTCAGATGTGCACTCCTCGGATCCCAGCGCATCCACCCTCTGCTACCTTGCAGGTCAATTTGAGCACAATTGCTACAGCACCAGCTCCCTGTCCACATGCCACAGCTCCACCTGCCCAGATAGAGGTAGCAGGTACCACTCCAGTGATACAGCATTTGATGGATGGACCTCTGCGGACATGCAGCACAGTGCAAGTGGAGAGGGAGGTTGGAGCGAAGAGGATCTCTGCTCCTGTGTGAACAGCAGAGAGGATCTGGAGAACAGTTCAGGTGTATGGGACAGATGCACCACCGAGGAGACCAGTAGCACACTGGGACTGTCTTCACACAGCAGCTCTGAGCACCTCTCGTTGCTCTTCGGACAACATTACAACTCCCCCTCCAGTTCTTCCAGTGTGCTGAACTGGAGGCCATCCAGGCTGCAGGCTTCTGCTGAGGGAAACATGGAGTGCGACTGTGTAACCAACTGCCCTTATTCTCGTAGCTCTGGTTACCACACCATGGATGCCTTTGCCGATGAACTTGGCAGTGAGCCCTCTAGGAGTCTGAGTTGCTCCACTGTGCTACTGACGGACTGCGATGATGGCTGCCTGGAGCTTCTCTCACCCTGCGACCACTGCCCGTCCTTGGCTGACACTTTGGATGTAGGCTCGGCCGAGAGTCTGGATCAAGAGTGTACGGAAGAGAACGTCTCCCAGGACAATGAAACACACCATTGTTCTCGAAAGCCTCAAGAGGGTCTCGAGTCTGAGGGCACAGATGAGACCCTCGGTGTAGGCTTTGATGTGAAGACTTTCACCAAGGCTGTGCTCACTTTCCGGTCTGCTTTAAAAGGAGCTTTTAAAAAGCTGGACGGTTCCAACGCTGAATATGCAGAAGCTGGCAGTGGGTCTGAGGCGGCTTCCTCCCCTGCCAGACGATTCAATGACGCCTCAAAGGGGGACAGCAGCACACCACAGCACACAGGGGAAGGTTTTAGTCCGCCAGAACACCGGACAGAGTTTGGTACTCCAGAGGAGGAATATAGTGAGCCTTCAGTCTATATGGACTGTGACCCGCCACATGAAAATGTGTCTTGCTCACGTATTCCGTCGCCCTGTGAAACAAGTCACTCTGCCGCCACCCCTACTGAATACCATTCCATGGAGCTCTCGCCAGGGAGAGGACAATCCCCAACCGATAAAGACGCGTCTATTCCAGAACCGATGCCAGACCACAGCCCCGGAGGGCAGGGTCCGGTAGGTCCTGTGGCCCCGGTGAGTCCAGTGAGGCAAGCGGTCAGTCCGGAAGGGCTGGCTTTAAGTCCCATCGGGGAGGAAAAACGTGCACTCGGCGACGCGGAGACGAGAACGCCATCCGATGACAGTCACAAAGCACGCATAGATAATTTCCAGCGCGTCCTGAGGGAAAAGAGGCAAACTCAGCACAGACTATCCGGGTCCACTCAGGAGTCCCAGGGGTCCCATGGGTCTCGAGGCTCTCAGGGATCCCATTCTCAGGATGCGTTTACCGCAGGTATCTTTCTGTATATTTTTGCCACTTGGCCATGCACCAAGCCCAGTAGAACAAAAAGCAAAAAAATAAATATGAAATATGTTAACTGGAGACTTTGATTGGCAGTGTTATATTACTAAGACAGAACTCTACGTCTTTCACGATTTATTTCTTTCCCCCCCCTTTTCAGAGTGTGGCAGAGACGATAATCAGGTCACTCATATAATGTGAACTCCCTTCTTAAAAGTTTATCTTTGTTGTTTTCGTGTTGATCCTCTGTGTTGTCCAGCATTGTTTTCCTGTTTTACACTGTATCAGTAGCATGATTCATGGTTATGATTCTCTTTTGATTTGCATTCGTCATAACATTTCAATGGATCTCTTCCATCTGTGGTTTATAATTCAAAATGTAACTATATACGAATGACAGCCTTAATCTCATTTATTGTAATACTTCACACCAGTGGTGGTCATACTGTAGGTGAATGTGTCAGTGTCCCTACTTACTGGACGTTCAAGGTTGTTCTTTGCGTTGTCGCAAAATACGCAGGTCTCATTGGAAATTAACTATAGGCGCGTTAAATCGCTTCGCGTTTGAAAGGCCCTTTAAGACTGAGACATCCATTGTGTGAGAGCGAGTTCTGCAGGGTTCCACAACTTCTATTCCCTTTAGCTGAGGCTGTCAAATAGTTTGTGAAAGAGGCTGATGAATGAGAAGCTATAGAGCGTCGCAGTCCAGGGCCCAGGAAATGATTCCCCGTTCATTTTCCTCATAGACATTTCAAAAAGTATTTATTTAAAGACCTTTTTAGCGTCGTACAAAGCCAACTCGAGTTGTGAGAAATCATGACGGTAAACACAATGTTTTGGGCCAAACAAAGAATTAGAAGGAAGAAAAAAACGGCAGGTTACAACACTTTTTTTTGTTGTTTTTATTCTTTGTAATTATTTGTTTGGCCCAAAATTTGTTTTGAATTCAAAAAGTTTGTTTTATGATTTGTCACAATTCGAGTTGGCTTTGTACAACGCTTATAAGGTCTTTAAATAAATACTTTTTGAAATGTATTTTGGAAAAATGCATTGGGAATTATTTCCTGGGCCTGGCGTCGTCATGAAAGGGGGCGGGACTGCGACGCTCTATACCTTGGAGGAATAACATGGAGTAGAGTTGTTCATCCCATGTCTTTCTTAAAAAAGAGTTATGGAAGAGGTTTTATATTTGTGTTTTACCAAAGAATGGAACTTATTCATCATCTTGGTGTAAATGCATACATTATTTATTTTCTCCATCGCATTCATGGCATCTTGTCTTTATCGTCCGTATGACATTATTAGCCTATAAGAGTTTGCCAACATTTTATCCCAGCGAGTGGTTCAGGGAGGTCTGTGGACATCATACTGTGTCATGTTGTTTCTTGTCTAACTTTGCATGCATTATAATAACCCAAGGGGTGAAACTCAACCAATCCCAAGTTTCCTTTACTCCCTTGTCCCTGTACCACAGTGTTGTACAGTTGGGTGCCACCGATATTGTCCCTTATCATTTGACCCATTTAGGCCTGACCTCAAAATTTTAAAAAATCCTTCTAAATCCTAATAAATATTTTCACGATTTTTCAAAAATAGCAGACCTACAAGCTCGTAGCGCGCCACTCAGTGGCGCGCTATGAGCTTGTAGATCTGCTATTTTTCAATAGCTAAATTATAACATAATGTTTAAAACACCAAAAGGGGTTTTGCGCAGATCACGCAAACCTCAGCAAAAAGAAAAGGACAATATCGATGGCCTCCAACTGTATCTCCGCAAGCATGTTATGAGGAATCTAAAGTCTGCAATTTCATATTTGATATAGGTACATGATGAAGATGAGCCCACCGCTAGGCAGGCCTGGCAACCGGGGTAAGTTATGCGTTTTTACAGACACATTTGGGTGCCAGCATTAACCCATTTATACCTGAGGCCGCATCTGTGGCGTGTCGCCTATAGCTTTTAACCACTTTAGCCATTATTTTATCTGTTGAAAAATAGCAGATCTACAAGCTCATAGCGTGGCACCGAGTGCCGTGCTGCGAGCTTGTAGATCTGCTATTTTTTTAGAAAAATCCTGAAAATGTGGTGCAAATCTTGGAATATATATTCTTTCAGAGCGAACGTTTTTTTTTAACTCAAATCTTTGCTTCTGGAGAGTCCCTGGAGCAACATATGTTCAGACTGGGGTCGGCGGCCCAAATACATATAATTTTTGGGGGTCCTTGACATGAAAAATGTTGAGCACCACTGACACAGAAACATTGTTTTTTCAGGAAACTGTCAGGGTTTAGAAGCCTTTTTTTTATTATTTTTTTAATCCGACTCGGAGGTCTAAATGGGTTAAGTTTGACCGTAGAGGAGATGTCCATGCTGGGCACATTTATCACCTAAATGTTAAATGTCAACTGTTTTGATATTTGCCTGTAGTGATGGATCCGGCCTGTATGGAATTGACAGCAAGCCGGACATGCGTAAGAAGAATGCCATCGTCTCGTTCGGCGATGTGGTAAGTACCGATCTTTTACTCATTCCCTTTGTTCGCCCAGTCATGCCGCTTGTTTTGTTCTGCTCTTTGGGAGTGTACTGTCTTATAATATATATGTTGATACCAACCCCAACAGGATCAGTTTGCAGTATGCTCCTAGAGCGCCACGGATTTGCGAGGGTAGACTTTAACTGAGTTTATTATGATCATCAACGAAATGGAGACTAATGAAATCAGTTTTTTCTCTCCCTCCTCTCTGAAATTCCCCCAAACACCTTACCCCCATCCACAACCACTCTCTTGAACGCAATCTCTCTCTCCTTGGTCAGGCTATGGTAAGTTAATAGAACCCAACTGCCCGCTCCCCTTTTCTACTGAATAGAAAGTATCAAGTAGGACTAATTCAACAGAGGATACGTCATGTAAGTACTGTATGTATGCATATACGGATGTAGACCATTGGTTCTCAACCTTTTCTGGAACAGGGCCCACTTGAAAAAAGTGCCCACTTGAAAAAGGTGTTCGTGGCCCACCCATCTGGTTTCCTTTTCTTTATTTTTTTTACTGATTGGTATCATTTTTTACATTCCTCTTTCAAATATTAATGTTATTATAAAGAAATCAATTCAATTTTGCCAATTAGGTTGAGAATCACTGATTGTGTACAACTAGTGTATACTTTATTGTAGACGTCCCAGTTATAGTGACACGTTTTCCACACCTCTTTGGTCCCAGTTAGAATATGTTCCTACTTGATACAGTCATCGAAAAATAAACTAACAAAACAAAACGTAATCCAACTAATCAAACGCATTTACCTGCTTAACAATGGTGAGCCCTTCATCACAGACCATCACAGATTCACAACCATCTGGGCTATGATCGCGCACACGCACACACACTCACTCACTCACTCACTCACTCACTCACTCACTCACACACACACACACACACGGGTAAGTAATGGTTCTGTGTGTCCACATGGGTACAACTAATATGTCCTCAGATATGGCAGTGGGTAAGTAATAGTTCTGTGTGTCCACATGGGTACAACTAATATGTCCTCAGATATGGCAGTAATCCCAGTGATAATACTTTCCAGAGTTTCCCCTAATATTACTCACCTGGGTTTTTCTATTGGTAATAATCTACTAATACTAATACCTCCTAACCCATAAGGCCTATTCATACTCCAATTTTAGGTGATAAGGTGACCACCGAAACGGTGGTTCGTAAGAACAAGACAGATGTGTTTGGGTGAGCGGTGAGTCGCTTAACACCGCAGCGTGACGTCATGTTGTAGTTTTTGGTGGTCACCGTATCAGCTAAACCTGGAGTATGAAGGCCTTTACTGACCACTTTAACTGATCCTCACTGTTCTTGTACCTACTGTACTTATTCTTGTCCCATACTGCAAAGATAAATACATTATTATATATCGTTGCTGTCGGCCAGAAACCTCTTATCTTTGTTTTAGTTTTTTTCGTAGATTAATGCCCTACTTTCTCACACTACAGTTTCACACAAAAGTAGCCAAAATAGCACATTTACAAGCTCAAACCGTGGCGCAATGCCAATTTATTTTTTGTTTGATCTGCTGTTTTTGCTACTTTTTAATCCTGAAAATTAACAGTATTGGTCATATGAGGATTCTACCGGACAGCAGTGATGAAGTATACTGTAAATACATATTTTTGCTACAGTATATGGGCTTAAAGCTGCTATAAGCAATAATATGTCAACATTTGAATGACCCTTTCTTTTTTTTTTTACCAGCAAGGCTGGTAGAACGCTCCCCAAAAATGTAGTCTCTGTGACACATCTAGGAGCCGGAATCTGCATTCAAAGATGTTCCTAGAAGCTTTGTCATTGGCCGGGAAAAAAACGGTCGCAATGACTAACCAATCAGGAAGCAGACAGGCAAATTGACCAATGACAAAGCTTCTAGGAAAATCTTTGAATGCAGATTGCGGCCCCTAGAAGTGTCGGAGACAAAAAAAAATTGGGAGCGTTCTACCCATTGCTGGCTGTCTGAATATGAATACAAAAAAAAGGTCATTAAAATGTTGACATATTATTGCTTATAGCAGCTTTAAGCTGGTTTGTGGGTTGTGTGTACAGTATGTTGTTGATACATTATCTGAATAACGTATGTTTCTCTGTGCAGTCGCTGGTTCAAGCCAAGAGAGCAGGGGTTGCCTCTGCTCTGGCTGCACGCACCTCAGTCAAAGACGAGGAGCTGGTGAGTACATGGATTAAATTACTCAACTCTGTAAGGACGTACGGTCTACTCTGTAGAGACATATTCCAGCTCTTATATCTCCACTAACCCAGCAGAAACACTACTCTCTACTTTCTCAGGTTTCTGTATTATCATAATAGACATTTGACCAAACTTTTAGTTCCAGAAATTATAAATGTTTTAATTCAAAGCTTGTTCTATTGTTGAACCCATATCACAACAAGTCACCTAAGAGAATGAACTAAATTGTTAAAGCAAAAAGTGTGAAATTTAAAACCCATCATCCGTATTGTGGGGAAAGCTTGCACAGAAAATAACAGAAAATACACCCAGAAAATACGCCCTGAGGGGCTCCAACCCAATCCCAAACTTTCTTTGTGTGAATAAAATGTTGTTATTTTGACCAAACTTGGTTGGTTTGATCAAACATACCTGGTAGAGTATGTTATACCAGTGGTTCCCAAAGTGGGGTCCTTGAGGGAGTTCCAGGGGGTCCCCAGCTAAATGATAGTTTGGAACCAAATGGACCCTTATGGGTCTGTAACTCTGAGAGTGTAAAAATGGAACCTTTGTACACAGTTAAATTAACATTGATTTTACAATATAATTTGGGGTCTCAGAGATAAAAATGCCATTAAATGGGGGTCCATAGCCTATTGCATATCAAACTGAGGGTCCTTGAAATTCAAATGGTTGAGAATCTAGAGCCGTAAAAATCTTCTCTTATGGGGGACCCTGGCATATCTTTTTGCATTAAACAATGTTAAACTCACTTTGCCACTCTATTTGCCATTCACTTTATGCATGCGCATACCCTGTCTATACTGAATTACTGATTGACGAGTTTTCAATTCAAATATAGCAAAAATAGCCGATCTACAAGCTCAAAACGCGTCGCATTGCGACATATTTTGAGCTTGTAGAATGCTTGAGGCTAAAGAAAGGCTAGAAACTCACTCTGGAGTGAGTGTGGAAATATATTGGCCCTCGCCATCGTCAAAGTTGCCCACCCCTGATATACACAGTCAAATTCAGAGTGCTAAAACTAGCAGGGTGCATTTGTTGTAACCTTCACAGTACATCTAGTCTTCATCTTCCCAGTCTGTTTATACAGCACATACCAATATGTCCTCCCAATACAAAATATTCAATGCTTTTCCTCATGCAGAAACAAGAAGTCTACAAGAAGACCGTGCAAGCTCTCATCTACCCCATTTCTTGCACCACGCCACACAATTTCGATGTGTGGACCGCCACGACGCCCACCTACTGCTATGAGTGTGAGGGTCTGCTGTGGGGTATCGCTCGCCAAGGCATGCGGTGCACCGAATGTGGGGTCAAATGCCACGAAAAGTGCCAAGAGCTTCTGAATGCAGACTGTTTACAACGTGAGTATACCCCCCCCCCCTCTAAAGAAAAATCAATCAGAGGAGAAAGTAAATGTGTTAGAGATAGTATAATCTCTGCAAACACATCCTGGTTTAGAATGCTTGAGGCTAAAGAAAGGCTAGAAATGGAAACTCACTATGTCAACCTTGTGCTAATATTCTCTGCCAAGTATTCTCTGTCCAAGTACTACAGGTGTACTGCCCTCAGTCTGAATTCACGCTTTTAGTGCATGTTAGAATCTCTGTATACGGCCCGGGCGGCTGGCGTAGCCATCTGGGCACCTTGGCTGGTAATCCAGTCTGGCAGTGTGCCGCGGGTTCGACTCCCGATCCCGACGGCCTTTATCTCTCCCCATTTCCTGTCAGCCTACTGTCACACTGTCCCTCTAAAAACAAAATAATAATCTCTGTATACATTGCCATTTAGATTACTATACTATACTATAGCCTACTAAGCAATGTAATCGTTTTTGAGTGGTGCTAGCCACTCCTATTACGTGACTTTGTGTGTATGTCTGTGTGTATGAGCACGGATGAGCACGGAAGTACCACGCCAATACCGCTGGATGGCACTGTTGAGCAGCGCCTCACACACACACACAGAGGCCAGGGAGGAGGGCGGTACAGTACAGTACAGCACCACTCACTTCAGACGGGTCTGATTTTCTTTTTCTTTCTTCTTCTCTAGGCGCTGCTGAGAAGAGCTCCAAGCACGGAGCGGACGACCGCACGGAACACATAATCATGTCCATGAAGGACAGAATGAAGATCAGGGAGAGGAACAAACCGGAGATATTTGACGTCATCAGAGATGTGTTTGTCATCAGCAAGGCCATACATGGCCAGCAGCTGAAGACCATCAAGCAGAGTGTCCTGGATGGCACCTCCAAATGGTCGGCCAAGATTACCATCACAGGTGAACTGGACTGTCCGTCAGTCAGTGTACTTACTCTCTTTGACCTGGGACTGACGCAGGGCATTGAACACAGCCACCCATTGTCAAGTCAAGTCAAGTCAATTTTATTTATGTAGCACATTTAAAAACAACAGCAGTTGACCCAAAGTGCTTTCCAGAGAACAGGTAGGCCGTATTCTACGAAAACAATTAACAACAATAAACAATAACTTTTTAGCCAGACTAAAAAGGTGTGTTTTCGAGTTGCATTTAAAAATCTCCAGGGTGGGGCTAGCCTTGATGTGGAGTGGAAGATCGTTGCAAAGTGTAGGTGCAGCTACAGAGAAAGCCCGATCACCTTTGGTTCTCAGATTAGAAGTAGTAACTAATTGTAGTAACTAATATACAGTAGTAGTATACTACTAGTAATAGTATAGTATACTAGTGGTAGTAGTAGATCCGCAAATTTGAGTGTCATTAAAAGTGGATCATGTTAAAACAAGGTTGTTTACATCGGAGATTCTGATATGGGTTGATCTGTATTGTTTGCGCAAATTCCAGCTTTTCACCAGAGGAGAAAACTTTTTTTTCCTTCTTTTTTTCAAAATGAGTTAATATCACAGGCAGACTCTTCACATACTAGAGCATGTCTGAAATAAGTGTCAGGGCTGAAATTGACATGTAAATATGAAATAGATGCTTAAACATGTAGCTAGGTGTAATGTTGGAGACCACAAAAGTGAACCTTTCAAGCCTGTTTTCTCAACTCGCTGTTTTCTGCAAGACATTACTCTATAAGCCACATCTCCAAAACTAGTGGGCCAAACTGAACAACCAATATGTCAATTTGAAGCTATGATTCCCTGCTTTCATATGACATGAAAAAACGAAAATTCAAAAAAATCCAATGGCAGTCCCTCAGTCAAATTTAGTCACAATTTATAATAAATGCCCAGAATGCGTCTTTACAGTGCATGGTTTTTCACTCGTTTCACTCAGGGAGAAAAAAGAAAAAAAAAACACACGTTGGTTGGTTTCAATGTATCTTATTGTGCTATCCAGGGGTTCCCAAACGGTGGTGCGTGCACCTAACCTGACTCCGCCAGATGGGGCAGCAGAGAGTAGGAGGGGGGAACCCTGTGTACTCTGCTGCCCCATCTGGCGGAGTCAGGTTAGCGTGCACCCCTTGTGGTGCTCGAACGCAGGGTGCGTGACATGAAAAGGGTAATGGCGGTTTTATGGTGATATTTAACAGAAACGGCAAAATCCTGTAAAACACTGTTGTAAGGAGATGTATTACGCAGCTGTGGGAGTATACAGCAGCTGCATGTCTCTCACTGCAGTCATATTCTGTGATTATTTGCCATAATCATATAAAAAAATATGTATAATTGTTGGCCAAATACATATATAGAGTTGGGGGTGCATCAGCATCAGGTCAGGAGGTAACAGGGGGTGCATGGCCTAAAAAGTTTGGGGACGATGCTACTCACTGCTACGTGTCTTTTAAATTGCATTGTCTGTGATTTCCTTCCTTTTGATTGTCATTGTTTTTCCTGTTTCCGTTTAGTGATTTCTGCCCAGGGCCTTCAAGCTAAAGACAAGACGGGTTCCAGTGATCCCTATGTCACCGTTCAAGTTGGCAAGACGAAGAAGAGGACAAAGACCATCTATAACAACCTCAACCCGTCCTGGGAGGAGAAGTTCCACTTGTGAGTTTGACCACCAACCAATGTGGTTTTTGGCAGAAAATCTCTATTTTAGTTTTAGTCACATTTTAGTGACTAAAATAAATGTATTAGTGTTAGTCTAGTTTTAGTCGACTAAATGTCATAAGATTTTAGTTGACTAAAATGTATTTTGACAGGCCTTGATGCCGTCGTAATGGCTGATTTTACACTTGCTGAAAATAGCCGATCTACAAGCTTGTGAGCTTGTAGATCTGCTATTTTCAGCATGCAACCAAGTGTAAAATGACTTATACTGGATCTCTTGTCCACTAGTCCCTTCCTAACATTTGACTCTAGTTTGTATCTGTTGACAAAATTGTCAACATATTTAGTCTTATAGTTTTAGTCATCATAGCTTAGTTTTAATTTAGTTTCCATGTAGTTTTCGTCAGTGGAAAGGTAGCTGACGGACATTTTTCGTCTTGGTTTTAGTCGACATTAGGGACATTAGCCCCGGGGTCTTCTGGGCCAAGGGCTCTGTTCTTGGCAGTGGTTAAAGTAACTAAGTACTTTTACTTAAGTACTGTACTTAAGTACAATTTTGAGGTATTTGTACTTTACTTGAGTATTTCCAATTTCCAGTACTTTTTAGTTTTACTTCTACTCCACTACATCTTGGAGCCAAAATGTGTACTTTTACTTCACTACAATTATTTGAAAACTTTTGATTAGAAAACATACATTAACCACTTCAACCCTATACATTTCGGCCATTTGAAAATAGCCGATCTACAAGCTCGTAGATCTGCTAATTACAATAGATTTTGTACACATTTTGAACTTGTGAAATGGAACATTCTGCACAATGAGTACTTTTACTTTTAGTACTTTAAGTACATTTTGATGCAGATACTTTTGTACTTTTACTCAAGTACATTTTCAATTCCGCACTTTTACTTGTAACGAAGTAGTTCTAAATTGCAGTATTGGTACTTTTACTTAAGTAAAACAATTGAGTACTTTTTCCACCACTGGTACTTGGTCCCCTTTTCTTCCACTTTACACCAGAGGGTATCGGCCCTCAGACTTGTGTGTGAATGTATTACATACAATACACTTAACGCCTGCTACGGGAATGTATTACATACAATACGCTTAACGCCTGCTACGGGAATGTATCCTATATTACAATTGAACTGTGCCCAACTGTGCCCAAAAGCACGCACAGGAACAAAAGGCACCAGCTACTACGTCACTGACACGCTGCAACACGCTGCAACACACACTGCAACAACACACTAACACGACACAGCCTTACCCTCCGCGTCGATCCACGGCTATCTCCTCATGTCGCGCCGCACGGCCACACTCGACACCAGCCGCGTAAAAATTGTCATCGCACTGCCACTAAAGCCGGCTCCCGTCCACACTCGCAAACAATATCAATATCAATAATAAACACAAACACGCCACAAGCACCGACACCCCCGCCTAATTTGTTGCCACGTCTATGAAAACAAGCCCAGAAAAAATGCCATTCAACACGCTACTTACAACTCGCTTACAATTCGCGGACCTGGCAACACTGCATCCTGTTTTCCCATTGGCTACGGTTGCTTACAACACGCATTTGCACTGCATCTTGGGAGCAACACAGCTTAATGTAGGGGTCACCGATTGCTGTGCTACATCCCCCTAATGTTCTCACCACCCCGTTCGGCTGCACCACACACACTAACCTACAGAATTCTCCACATGCAACACAGGGCCCTTATTGGCTAGCCCCCTCACATGGCGATCCCCACGCTGCAAAACACAGGGCAGCCAGACACACACACACACACACACACACACACACACACACACACACACACACACTCATTCTAACTTGGATGGACAGCGCCGCGATTACATACACAGTTTACCATACGTCCTCTTCTGGGGGCCTGTCCGGCCAGTCCGGGTGGTTTTATACATTCCTTCAAATGTCCGGGGTTTCACACGTATCGCCTGTAGTGTATCGCTACGCTCACAGACCATTCACACCAATGTGTATTACAATGCACGTTCAATGGTTCGTAGTGGCAAAACACTGTGAGAGGTGGACTTTCAGCCCGAACCCCGGAATGTGTATTCTTCATAACTCTGCATGCGCTGCACGCTCACACCACTACCACTGGTCCCGACCGCAGATCAGAGAAAGGCTCGCTGGCTGCTCCGCTGTCTGCAGATAGACAGACAGCGGAGAACTATCTCATCATTGACATGCAGAAAAAGTAGGCTGCTGTTTTCTTAGCTTTGTGACTGACCAATGAGAAGCACATTGTATTGTCTGCAAAGGAACTATGTGTCTGTCACAAATACAAGTTCTGTCCTGCAAGCCCATGTCATGTCAACACAGACAAGGCAGCTGTGCGCGCGGTGAGTCCTGCAAATTATAATGACCCAATATTATTTCGTACAACCTAGCAAAGCATAACATATGATGGTTTGGAGAATAGGCTGGTCTCTCTTTTTACAACAGATAAGCCATTGCATACAGGTTCTCAAACTTCTTAATTTCAAGGACCCCCATAACTCTGAGAGTCAAACCAAATGGACCCATAACAGTCCCATTTCATTCCATTTCTACAGTATCACAGTTAACAGTTATACAACACTCCATTTGGTTACATTTGTACACTCTCACAGTTACAGACCTGTAAGGGTCCATTTGGGTCCATGTGTTACACTCTCACAGTTACAGACCTATAATGGGTCCATTTGGAACCCCCTCAAGGAACCATGAGGGTCCCTGGATCACACCTTTCACAGCCACTGCTTTAAATACATACATAACTAATACAGAGCATATTTGATCCATTTATTGTTAGGCTATAGATTCTTTTGACATCTC
This sequence comes from Electrona antarctica, assembly GCF_951216825.1. NCBI lineage: Eukaryota > Metazoa > Chordata > Actinopteri > Myctophiformes > Myctophidae > Electrona > Electrona antarctica. The sequence continues at coordinate 13,361,236 of NC_136797.1, forward strand.
AATTTAACAGAACCGCCCACGCACGGCACATGCACGACGTGCACGACGTGCACGCGCATGAGCACATCCACATCCACATGCACGCGCGCATGTGTCCTTTTTGGTAATTCAGAATATGGTATGCCTACAGTTACAATAATGCAAACACGCCAATCGCACAAACGACTGCGTCGACACCTGGCGTGGAACAAACGGGACGAACCGAGGCGCATATATGGATAACAACAACACTACACGCGCGCGCGCGCACGCGCTGCAACACAAAACAGCTGCATACAACGCGTGTCACTGTGGACTTCTGTATCTGTGGACTTCTGTATCGCAACGCGGGGCAACGCAACTCTGGGATGAGCGGGCCGAAGGCCCGCGAAATTCTAGTTACATACAATACACTTAACGCCTGCTACGGGAATGTATTACATACAATACACTTAACGCCTGCTACGGGAATGTATTACATACAATACGCTTAACGCCTGCTACGGGAATGTATTACATACAATACGCTTAACGCCTGCTACGGGAATGTATTACATACAATACGCTTAACGCCTGCTACGGGAATGTATTACATACAATACGCTTAACGCCTGCTACGGGAATGTATTACATACAATACGCTTAACGCCTGCTACGGGAATGTATTACATACAATACACTTAACGCCTGCTACGGGAATGTATTACATACAATACGCTTAACGCCTGCTACGGGAATGTATTACATACAATACGCTTAACGCCTGCTACGGGAATGTATTACATACAATACGCTTAACGCCTGCTACGGGAATGTATTACATACAATACGCTTAACGCCTGCTACGGGAATGTATTACATACAATACACTTAACGCCTGCTACGGGAATGCATTACATACAATACGCTTAACGCCTGCTACGGGAATGTATTACATACAATACGCTTAACGCCTGCTACGGGAATGTATTACATACAGTACGCTTAACGCCTGCTACGGGAATGTATTACATACAGTACGCTTAACGCCTGCTACGGGAATGTATTACATACAGTACGCTTAACGCCTGCTATGGGAATGTATTACATACAGTACGCTTAACGCCTGCTACGGGAATGTATTACATACAGTACGCTTAACGCCTGCTACGGGAATGTATTACATACAATACGCTTAACGCCTGCTACGGGAATGTATTACATACAATACACTTAACGCCTGCTACGGGAATGTATTACATACAATACGCTTAACGCCTGCTACGGGAATGTATTACATACAATACGCTTAACGCCTGCTACGGGAATGTATTACATACAATACGCTTAACGCCTGCCATTTCTTGTTTGACAGTGAATGCCACAACTCTTCAGATAGAATCAAAGTGCGCGTGTGGGATGAGGATGATGACATCAAGTCCAGGTTGAAGCAACGCATGAAGAGAGAATCGGATGATTTCCTGGGCCAGAGCATTATTGAAGTTCGAACATTGAGCGGAGAAATGGATGTTTGGTACAATCTGGGTCAGTATGTTAAAAATGTTATCAAGTGCTTTAAAAAAAAGTGTACTGTACCTGGGGTATACACACACACGCACAGCCACTCAATTATTTTCTATTCACCTTTTCACCCCTTTATTATCACAAGAGTATATTTATTTTTTCCAAGCCATCATATACTGTTCAGGGAAATATGTTGTTGTTCTTTCTACTGGTGTAATTCTTACTGTGGAGCTGGCATGCATCACTCTGAAATTTGTGAGAAACTTTGTAGTTTGTTCAATTTTGGTTCAATTTCCCACATGGAAGTGCGTCAACTTTCAGTGGCTACATAATCCTTATTTTTGTTTTGTCTCTGCTTTCTGTTTTATGATGACGGCTGAGGGATAATATTTCTGACCATTGATAATATCCTTTTGGCATCCGATAATAACATATTAATGTGTTCTACTGTAAGTTTGTTTCCACTTTGTCTCATCACCAGTTGACTCGAGAGTACTGTGGTTAACGTTTCCAAGATGTCTGTGTTTTTTTGTTGAATTAATTATTAGCCTGAGTGAGGAGTCTGCTATAAACACAACATATATATATAGCTAGATAGCTATAAACACAACACAACACAGATATATATAGCTAGATAGCTATAAACACAACATGAGATCACGACACTGGTATCGGTATTCGGTATCAGTATCGGCTAACACAGAAATTGAGGTATCGGGATCGGATCGGAAGGAGACATCCCTACTAAATATGTACATTAATCATGGCACACCTTGAAGTGCTTGAAGGTACTGTGTGCACGTGTAACTACAGTACATCTAAGTAATGATATCCATATTATGTGCGCTCTGCTCTGTATATGGACAGTTTCTTTCTGTGTTTAACCCATCTGCCCTCCTCTCAAACTGCTTTCTCTTCTTGTTCTTTTCCCCATCCCTTCCTTCTCCTCCACAACCACATGCCTCCCCCACCACCCACACACACACACACACACACACACACACACACACACACCACTCTCCCTCCCCCTTCCTTTCACTGATTGGTGATCTGTGATTACCATGTACGAGCACTGCAGTCGGAAATCGAGCAGTGTGGTCGACACGTATAAATTACCACTAATAACACTGCTGTCGGGGCTAAATAGTGGGTGTGAGTCGGTGAGCCTTTCTGCTCCTGAGTAGCATGCTGGCTCACGTGTCTCCCCTTAAATGGGAGAGATATAGATATCCCACTGTTAACGTTCTTAGCTTACGTATGATTCATGATAACTACTTATGTGATGTGTTGCCATGCTTTTGTTCTTGCTTAATGTAAGTCGCTCTGGATTAACCCATTTAGACCTGAGGACGATTCTACAAATTGCCTTCTAAATCCTGACAGTTTTCTGAAAATCCCATGTTTCTATGTCAGTCGTTCTCAAACATTTTCATGTCAAGGGCCCCCAAAAATATATGCAATTGGCCGCCGACCCCCATCTGAAAATATGTTGTTCCAGGGACCCCCCAGAAGCAAAGATTTGATTTAAAAACGGTTTGCTCTGAAAGAATATATATATTCAAAGATTTGCGCCACATTTTCACGATTTTTAAAAAATAGCAGATCTACAAGCTTGTAGTGCGGCACTCGGTGCCGCGCTATGAGCTTGTAGATCTGCTATTTTTTAATAGCTAAAGTATAACATAATGCTTAAAACACCAACAGGGGTTCCCGCCCCTGTAAGAGCGTCTGCTAAATGCCTAGATTGTAAATGGGAGAGATACACACGGCCCCCCTCTCCCCCCACCTTATCAGCTGGAGGTGTTCTGTCAGTGTAACACAGGGTCTCCCGAGTCCCCCCCCCCTCCCCCCCAGCGCGGCCATCAAATTAGAAACACTGGTACTACAATAGAGCTGCCATAATAATAATAATAATAGTAGTGTAATTACCGCTGTGTTAACTGATGTGGTTTGTATCCTCCTTCTGCCTTCTGAGGCAAAAGACAGACTCTGATCGCAGTTATGAATCGAGAGGGCTACAAGCTTGTAGATCTGCTATTTTTGAAAAAAATTGAAAATGCGCCGCAAATCTTTGAATATATATTCTTTCAGAGCCAACGTTTTTAACTCAAATCTTTGCTTCTGGGAGGTCCCTGAAACAATTTTCAGATGGGGGTCGGCGACCGATTACATATAATGTTTGGGGTCCTTGACACGAAATAGTCTGAGAACCACTGACGAACCACTGACATAGAAACATAGGATTTTCAGAAAACTGTCATGATTTAGAAGACATTTTGTAGAATCTGGTCTCAGTCCTAAATGGGTTAAGTTGGACCTTTTTTTTATGTAGCCGTCTGTATAATATAGCCATGTGTGTAGATCAGCTGTGTAACTTGATGTGTTTTGTGTGTTTATCACAGAGAAGAGAACTGACAAGTCAGCTGTGTCTGGTGCCATTCGCCTCCAGATCAGTGTGGAGATCAAGGGAGAGGAGAAGGTGGCTCCATATCACTGCCAATACACCTGTCTCCATGAGGTATTGCACCCAGCTATGATGCATCTTTTCTAAGTGCATAAGAGTCTTTTTACTCCCAAAGTTTGTCCTTCCAGCTGCCAGGTTCAGTACATTTTCAGTAGACTCTTTCATGACTAAATATCTCATAGCAAATAACTGTGTGTTTGTGTGATTTTTATCTGGCAGATCTTCTTCTACAACTGTTCAACTATTCTTTCCAGTCTTTTTTTTAACCCATGTGTCTATCTATAAAATGCTTCACTTCACAAATCTGATAAAAACTAAACTTTGCGTGCGTTTGTCCTAGATCCTATTCAACCATTACACGGACCAAGGTATCGTGAAGATACCGGAGGCCCGTGGCGACGATGCTTGGAAGGTCTACTTTGACGAAACACCCCAGGAGATAGTAGATGAGTTCGCCATGCGTTATGGGATCGAGTCCATCTACCAGGCTATGACGTAAGAGACGACGTTGCTTGCTCTCGCTCACGCTCTGTCTGTCTGTCAAGCTGCACTTAATGTGACACAGCAGTTATGGTGTCCAGAGCCAATCTTGCGTAAATTTTCATTTCATTGTCAATGGCATTTCATGTTTGTGTTGCCACAAATTTACATCATATTTGAGGCACATATGTAAGGGATAATATCTGGCTAGGTGGTCATTGTCGGGAGATAATTCACCGACAGGGAGTTTAACCACCGAGGCTTATTACATGGCTAACTAACATAAATTAATACATTGACCCAAAACACAACAAAAAAAGTATTCCATAAGTTCGCGCTGGCTGCGTCTGCCGCTGCAGGGCTGCAGCACTGTCGGAAAACAAGGAAGTGAGTTGATCAAATAGAATCCATTTTCGGGTCCTGCTTCGTCTATTTCTCGCTCAAATGTTTAGCTGTAAATGACATTGTGTGTCACTAGTGTGTGTTTACATGGCTGTCATGTTGGAAACAGCAGTAAATCAAGCGGGGCGCAGCCGCGCAGCTGGTGCTCAGAGGGTTTGATTAGGCAGCGGTCTGTTATACAGCGTAGCGGTCATTATCGACACATAATTCACAGCTGAATTAAGCGATTGACCAATCAGAATCAAGCATTCAACCAAGCCATGTAATAAGACCTAATTTCTCCTTTCATTGTCAATGGCAAATATGAGACGTGTGGGGGCAAAAGCTGTATATAGGAGGGGCGCTAGCTACCAAAAATGGAATTCAATGGATTGTGCCCAAAGCCCAAATTTGGCATCATACGTCATAGCTACTGTACATCACAGGATGGCCACATGAAGTCTGAGATCCACATCGGAGTCACACTGTTCCAATTTGATCCCGGAGATCCTCAGGGTTTGATTTTCCTTCATCTCTATCGGCTTACTAGCTCCTTCCTCTCTGACTGCATTGTCCGTGTTGTCTGTCAAATGTACGTTAACCCCATTCCAACCCCTCCACACACACACACACACACTGCCCTCCTTCCTCTCCGCCGTTCTCATTTACAGCCATCCAGAGCTGTTGCCATTCCCCTATGGCCTTCAAATGAAGGAAAGTCAATTGTGAATGGGCTGAGGATGGATTTGTCTCAATGAAATGTCATACTGGATACAGATGCCTGTTAGCGGGTTGCTATCGCTCACACGAACCAGTGTTGTTTTCGTCGACTAAAACTATGACGAAAAATGTTCGGCGACTACCTTTTTTCACTGATGAAACTAAGCTATGATGACAAAAACTGAGACGGCATCAAGGCCTGACAAAATACATTTTAGTCGACTAAAATCGTATGATATTTAGTCGACTAAAACTAGACTAAACACTAAAACATTCCAGGTGACTAAAATATTCCGAAGACTATGACTAAACTAAAAGATTTTTACAACACTTGTTTCATTCGCGGAGAATGTAAACAGATTTGTAAAGCTTATTTCCTTGAGCGGTACTTCCGCCAAAATCCTGCTATACTTCCGCCAAATTCCAGCAATGCAATCTACAGCGTATAGGTCTTGCCCAGCGTGATTTGACAGGACACTACAGAGGACCAAATTCATGAGCCTGGTCAGTGTGTTCTTAACGTTAGCATCACAAAAAAATATTACCTCCATAATGATAAAGACTAATTCAAGTGTTGTGAGTAGATTAAAACATATTTAATTTCTTCACTAACCTAAATGCATCATAACACAAAGCTTCTTTGCATACATACATGGGGTAGAGTAAATCATAAAAACTCCTTAATCCTTGGCTAAAATGGCATTCACTATATGTAACAACTTATGCTTTAACTGATTTTAGGTACCAAGAAAAGCGCTATTATTTAATTGGATGTATTATTATTATGGATGAACAAAATACCTTGTATCTTCACGTTTTATTTTGCATAAATAAAAAAAAATCACACCTGTGTGAGGTGAGTGGCGCTCTTGTCGTCATACATCAACTCATTCTGGCCAATCACAATTTGCGTCCTCACTTTTGTCTTCAATGTTTGTTTACACAAACCCAAAGCTGGACATAGGGGCTAGCGCCCCTCAAAAATAACAAAGTATTAAAAATAGTGTGTAACTATCACAATACACTCTGGTTATTTTATTACCTGAAATGAATGCTTGGGACATTCGGTGGGTTTCCACCGACGGCGACGAATCGTTCCTCAGAAAATTATGGATATGAGCATCGCGCCTGTCACCGACATGCGCAAAGCAAGTTCAGTCAGGAAACTCGGTGCAGTCGCCGGCTGCCGTTCATTGGGCATCACGTTATCATTCACATGATTCACTTCATCCAATCACACACTCATTCCATCTTCATACCGGCTATTTAAACTGGAAGTTTGCACTGCTTGCTTGTTGCGGCACACACTGTTACTGCTGCGCTGCTGTCTGCTTAAACGTTTGCTGCGCACCCTCCTCCACCCCCAGCTACCACCTGTCTCACCCTCCTCCACCCCCAGCTACCACCTGTCTCACCCTCCTCCACCCCCAGCTACCACCTGTCTCACCCTCCTCCACCCCAGCTCCCACCTGTCATTTTGGATCTTGTTTAGGTACGGGGGGGATTCGGAGTCCCTATGGTTGGGGACTGATGCGCTTGATCCGAGTACCTAAAAAGCAGATCCAATTCATCGCCAAACCAAAATAAATTGATATTCAATACATATATATTTCATCCATTCATGAATCATGAGTTGTCCTGACAGAACTATGGCTTTCATCTGTTCAAATCAAATTCATGCTGGTCTGCCGCAGGACACAGCAGGACTGATGCGCACATCGCCGGTCTACTATGACATTAAAAGGGTTTGTTCGAGTACATGACCATTGTTTCTTCTCGTCCTCTCTTGTTTCCAGGCACTTTGCCTGTCTGTCGACTAAGTACATGTGTCCCGGGGTTCCTGCTGTGATGAGCACCCTGCTGGCCAACATCAACGCCTTCTACGCCCACACATCTGCCTCCACCAGTGTGTCTGCCTCCGACCGGCTTTCCGCCTCCAACTTTGGGGTTTGTACAGTCGTGTGGGGCACAGAAACACATAGACATACTGTGTGTGTGTGTGTGTGTGTGTGTGTGTGTGTGTGTGTGTGTGTGTGTGTGTGTGTGTGTGTGTGTGTGTGTGTGTGTGTGTGTGTGTGTGTGTGTGTGTGTGTGTGTGTGTGTGTGTGTGTGTGTGTGTGTGTGTGTGTGTGTGTGTGTGTGTGTGTGTGCGCGCATTAAACACATACATGCACGTACAGTATGGTGTATACATGATACTGCTGTACATACGGTACACAAACATGATATGATTAAGCTTGCTTTGTCTGTATTTGCCTACTGCATCTTTCTGTCCCTGCATTTTGCACACACACACACACACACACACACACACACAGTGCCATAATCCTCTTTGTCTCCATAGACTGCAACTGTTTATGGTCTGACTGACCATTCAGCTTCTCTATCCCCTCATCATTCCCCAACATGTTCTATCTCCCTCATGTTTTATCCTCTTTCCACCATTACAGAAAGAACGCTTTGTCAAACTGTTGGACCAGCTGCACAACTCCCTGCGCATTGACCTTTCCACTTACAGGGTAGGATTTTGATTGGTTGAACTGAATAAATAACTGCATGCTGCCACCCTTTGATGGCATTATTTTCCCAAAATGTCCATTGTTGCTTTCAGACTAAATTCTTCCAACTCAACTTCTTTATGCTTAACCTAGTTTTTCCTTGTCTCACACAGCTTGTTGTTGTGTTGGCGAGTATAGTGAAGTGTATATTTTCATTAGAATCATGTTTTTTTGGGAAGGGAGGGAGAGGAAGGAGACTGTGAAAGAGAACTTATTTCACCCATGCAATAACTCAGCCAAAACCTGAATACGCTGATCAAAGCAGGGAAGCTGATAACATGCCATGAAGTTAGGGTTACTGGCTGCTGAGTGCTGACAGCTGTTTGCAATACATTAATCAAACAAGAACAATTTAAATAGCTCAACACAACCAATTTTGAAGTGTTTTAACAACAATACCCCTTTTCAATGACAACTGCCGTTTCAAAAGTATTACACTCCCTGTCGCAAGCACACCTGATGCAAATGATAAACTAATCTAGGGCTTCATCAGCCTCGGAGACTGCAGGGCCCTTTTGTAAACTAGCCCCTCGCCACTCGCCCTACACACTTCCACTCGGTTTGAGCATTGATATATAAATAATAGAGATGGCATCCAGTGCCGTCTCTAGTATTACTATTTATACATCTATGCTCAAACCAAGTGGAAGTGTGTGTAGGGCGAGGGGCTAGTTTAAAAAAGGGGGCAGGCGTTTTGTTTTCAAAGGAGAAATAAAAATCACACCCGTGTGAACTGAGTGGTGCAGGGTCTTATATAGTCTGATCAGCTATGTCAGTGACGTCACATACTAACCATAGCAACCATGCTCGTTTTTTTGGTTGCTAACCATAGCAACCATGCTCGTTTTTTTGGTACGAACAAACACGGGTACACGGGTACAAAGCCAGTTGTTGGAGTGGTTTGCACCACTCAAAAACACCTGGGTGTGACATGCATGAGAACTGGCATACGTCATATTTTCTCTAACCAATAAGAGTGCAGAGGGGCGTCACTCCAAATGCGGTGACGTCAGTGTTCTCCGCTGTGTAATCGGGAGCTGAGGCGGGGGGTGGGGAGGAGGAGGGAACGTAGGTCGGTGAACCAATAGGAAGTCGCCCAGCGGAGATGGTTCCGCCCCTCTATGCCCAGAAAAGCACAGGTCTCTTTCAGGGCTGTGGCTTCATTAGTTGCATCAGGTGGGCTTGAGATAGAACACACCTGGCCTAGTATAGATACTTTAGCTATAAGGTTCAGTTGAAGTTTTATTGCATGATAGAAATATGGCTAAGTCAAGAGAATTGTACAAAAAGTTGAGAGAAGAGATAATTTCATTGCACAAAAAGTTCAAAGTTAAAGGAACAGTGGCTACACTACCTAAACGTGGCCGAAAGAGAAGAGTGTCAATGGCTGCCACCAGATTCTTGAGAAGGCAGGTGGTGAGTGACCAACGAATCTGCAGCAAGACGTTGTGACAACAGGCAGGCACCAAGGTTTAGGTTTGCACAGTAAGGGGAGTACTAGCACTGAAGGGCTCCATGCCCCAACTAGGATGCAAACACGATATACACAAGAATATTAGTGAACTGGAGGCCATACATCTTGTTTGCATCAGTTCATAACAGCAAAAGGGTGCTCCACTAAGTGCTAAAGATGCTTGTCATGAAGGGACGGCAGTAGTTATTGAAAGTGTCATTTTGTGCTGAATTTGGAGAAACCACTGCAAAACAGCATTTGCCAATTTTGCCTTTATATACTTTAAGTCGTTTTACAAAGACCAAATAGCTTAAAGTATTAAACAAAACTAACAGAAAAACAATAGCTAAACTAAAATGGTTAATATTAGGATGGTAAAAAGGGAAATTAGATTAAAGTGGAGACTGAAGAGGTGCTTCTGTAATCTGTATACATACTTCCCCCTTGCTCTCCTGCTGTAGAACCACTTCCCAGCCAGCAATAAGGAGCGCCTGCAGGATTTGAAGTCGACCGTCGACCTTCTTACAAGCATCACCTTCTTCAGAATGAAGGTAAGGTCATCATATACTCATATTTCCACAGTAGATTGTTCCTCGATTCTGTCCCCACATGATCTTGCTCTGTGTCAATAATAATTGCACCTGCCAGCCTTAATGACTTCCTGATTTGAACAGTAGATCATATTAGTTCTCTAGCAACAGTACAAAGATGCCAGAGGAACAGTTTTGGGGAAACCCCCGTCAGGGTGGAAGAGATGACATAGGGAATCCTATCCTCCAGATTCAATATCATCAGAACTAGTCACTACCAGCAAATGTAATGAGTTTGCATCATTTTTTAACCACAAGATTCAAGGTATCAGGCATGCTGCTAACTCCTCTGTGTCAAACGCGGCCATCTTATCACTACCACAGACACACAGAAACAACATGGTATTTATGGTGCAATTTTTCTATTGATGACAAAACACTTGAAGATGTTGTCTCCAGTTTGAATTCATCTACTTGTTGCCTTGATGTTTTACCCACTAGTTTTTTCAAAGCTGTTTTGGGCAGTCTGTTGAAAAAACTAGTAAATATTGTAAATGATTCTCTTCAATCTGGTAATTTTCCTGAGGACCTGAAAACTGCAGTTGTCAAGCCTCTCCTTAAAAAGAGGAGCCTTGATGCTGCTGTGCTGAATAATTACCGGCCGATATCAAATTTACCCTTTATAGGTAATATTATTGAAAAAGTTGTTCATCAACAACTTAGTCGCTTTTTACTTTTAAATAATAGTTTTGACAAGTTTCAGTCAGGATTTCGGCCCAATCCTAGTACTGAGACTGCACTTGTAAAGGTTCTAATTGACATTCGGCTTAACACTGATTCTGCCAATGTCTCTGTTCTTGTTTTGCTGGATCTTAGTGCCGCGTTTGACACTGTGGATCATTCAATATTATTACAAAGATTAGAGCACTATGTGGGACTCTCTGGAACTGTTATTCAGTGGTTCAAATCTTCCCTTCAGAATAGAAAATACTTTGTCTCTATTGGAAACTGTGTGTCCAAACAGATGGCTATGACCTGTGGGGTTCCACAGGGGTCAATTCTAGGACCCCTCCTATTTAATTTATATATGCTTCCCCTAGGACAAATAATAAGCAATAATAAAGTAAATTACCATAATTATGCAGATGACACGCAAATCTACATATCAGTTACATCAACTGACTATGGTCCTGTTGATTCCCTCTGTCATTGCATTGAGGAAATCAATGAGTGGATGCGGCAACATTTTCTTCAATTAAATAAAGATAAAACTGAGATCATTGTTTTTGGACCACAGAAACAGAGACAGAGTGTAATTTCTCACCTTGAATCGCGGTTCTCTTATACCCAAGAGTCAGGTGAGAGATCTTGGTGTTGTCCTAGACTCAGATTTAAATTTTAACAGTCATATCAAAACTGTAATTTCATCTTATCATCTTATCACCTTAAAAATATCTACACTTATACATGCTTTTGTTTCCAGTAGACTCGATTACTGTAATGGTCTGCTCACAGGACTTTCAAACAAAGCTCTTCGTCAACTCCAACTGATTCAGAATGCTGCTGCTAGAGTCCTGACAAAAACTAGGAAATATGACCATATTACACCAGTTCTAAAATCCTTACATTGGCTACCAGTGTCCCAGAGAATTGATTTAAAAATGTTGTTACTTGTCTATAAATCTGTTTGTGGCTTTGGGCCCAGCTACATCTCAGACATGCTGGAGCCATATGAACCCTCTAGAACCCTCAGGTCATCTGGGGCTGGCCTACTGATAGTTCACCCGATAGTTGGAACAAAACATGGTGAAGCAGCATTTCACTATTATGCACCAAAAACCTGGAATAATATTCCAGGTTACATTAGGAAATCCCCAACCATAGCCATTTTTAAGTCCAATTTAAAAACGTATTTATTTAACATTGCCTATCCCAGTGATGTCTAATAACAGCTAGGTCTTGCCTGGGCTTTAAATTAGCTGTGTTTTCAGTTTCTATTAAAGGTGGGGGTATTTGTTGTAATGTATATGCTCCTATATCTTATTTTAATTGTATCTATTATAATCTGTATTCATTTTAAAGTGCACTGTTGCACTCTGTATTTGTTTTTATCCTGTAAAGCACTTTGAATTGCCTTGTTGTATGCAACTCTAGATTTTTTTATAATGGGATGAATCTAGAGTTGCAATGCCCTCCATTGACTCCCCATTCATCCTATTTGCGTTTGCGATCTGCTTGTATTAAACGACAAACTCACCAACATTGCAGCTCTAGACCAAGCTTGAATTATCCTCTTTCAATCTGCTGAGCTTTTGTGTCAGAAAAATAATCACTTGAAAGAGGATAATTCAAGCTTGCCCTACAGCTGCAATGTTGGTGAGTAACGCAAATTGGATGAGTGGGGAGTCAATTGAGGGTATTGCAACTCTAGATTCATCCCATTATAAAAGAAATTGCGGCTAGGGTTGTTTCGACTATTACTGTATATTACTGTAGATGGCACAATATTCCCCAGTACAATATCTTTCTGCTAAAAGTGTTAAATAGCTATATTCCGATAGTCATTGCGTGTTTGTCTCTCCAGGTCTTTAGTAAACAGAAAATTCATTTTCAGGTTATGATACCAATTTCATTCAATCCGGAGGCGAGAACTCGGTAAAGCCTGTAAGATAAACAAGTGAAATTGGAAGTAATGAAACCAAAACATTGGCAGACAAAATTAGAACTGGAACACGTTATAAATTATAATAATAAATGGGTTCTCTCTCCTGATTAGATTAAATTGGTGCACCACCTGCAAATGTATTTTCTGTTTACTATCTTATTTTTCTGAGATCATTAAAAAGCACAGCAACAATTCACGCATGTTATTTGCTACATTTGACAGACTGACTAATCCTCCAGATTCAATATCATCAGATAGTAAGGGCACCTATCTGGGAACTAAATCGTTACCAAGAAATTTCTTCACCAATGTGTTTCTAAAGGTGTCTAATAACATGTACTAAAAGTTTGAAATTCAACTCCTGTGGGAAATTGAGTTTATTAGCATAATATGTGACCATACCCATAACATCCTATATAAGGCAAAAAAGTCCAAATTTCATCATTCTTTAAGTAGCATGTGACATATGAAACTAGGGTGATTTCATGATTCTGAATCCATTCCAAGCATTAGTTTTGCACAAAAAACACTCCTTGGGCTAAATTAGACCATATCCACTTGACCAAATATGCTGACCTCATCACGTTTGTGTGGCCGTTTTCCTCCCAAGGAGTGTTTTTGTGCAAAACTAATGCTTGGAATGCAAACACCCTAGTTTCATATGTCACATGTTACTTAAAGAATGATGAAATTTGGACTTTTTTGCCTTATATAGGATGTTATGGGTATGGTCACATATTATGCTAATAAACTCAATTTCCCACAGGAGTTGAATTTCAAACTTTTAGTACATGTTATTAGACACCTTTAGAAACACATTGGTGAAGAAAGTTCTTGGTAACGATTTAGTTCCCAGATTTTCATAGATTTCTCTTACTAAGAACTAGTCACTACCAGCAAATAAGCAAGACCTAGAAACACTTATACATGCTTTTGTTTCCAGTAGACTGGACTACTGTAATGGTCTGCTCACAGGACTTTCAAACAAAGTTCTTCGTCAACTCCAACTGATTCAGAATGCTGCTGCTAGAGTGCTGACGAAAACTAGGAAATATGATCATATTACACCAGTTCTAAAATCCTTACATTGGCTACCAGTATCCCAGAGAATTGATTTTAAAATGTTGTTACTTGTCTTTAAATCTGTTTGTGGCTCTGGGCCCAGCTACATGTCAGACATGCTGAAACCATATGAACCATCTAGAACACTTAGGTCATCTGGGGCTGGCCTACTAATTGTTCATCCCATAGTTGGAACAAAACATGGGAAAGCAGCATTTAACTATTATGCACGACAAACCTGGAATAATATTCCTGGTTACATTAGGAAATCCCCAACCATCGCTGTTTTTAAGTCTAATTTAAAAACATACTTATTTAACATTGCCTATCCTCCTAATGATGTTTAATAACAGCTAGGTCTTGCCTGGGCTTTTAATTAAAGGTGGGAGTATTTGTTCTAATTTATATGCCAATTGTGTAATGTTATCTTACAGTATTTAATTGTCTATTGTAATCTTTGTTTATTTTTTAAGTGCACTGTTGCACTCTGTATTTGTTTTTATTTCTGTAAAGCACTTTGAATTGGTGTATGAAAGGTGCTATATAAATAAAATTGCCTTGCCTTGCCATGTGATGTTTTTGTTGGTATTCTCAATGGTCACTTACCTCCCTCTGGTGTTCAGGTCCAGGAATTACAGTCTCCACCCAGAGCCAGCCAGGTGGTGAGGGACTGTGTGAAAGCCTGTCTCAACTCCACCTACACGTACATCTTCGACAACTGCTATGAGCTCTACAGCAGACAGTACCCTCCTTTGGACCATGTGAGTCTTATCGGGAGCGTTATTACATGGTGAAGTATGCATATATGGACTAACCAGTGTGGTTTTTGGCAGCAAGTTTTAGTCCTAGTCTCTTGAATCGTTTTCATTTAGTTTTAGTCACCTGGAATGTTTTAGTGTTAGTCTAGTTTTAGTCGACTAAATATCATAAGATTTTAGTCGACTAAATCTACAGGTGATTTAGTCGACTAAAATGTATTTTGGCGGGCCTTGATGCAGTCGTAATGACACGCGTTGTGAGCTTGTAGATCTGCTATTTTCAGCATGCAACCAAGTGTAAAATGACTGGATCTCTTGTCCACTAGTCCCTTCCTAACATTTTAGTGTAGTTTTTATTTGTTGACAAAATCGACTTAAAATCGATTTAGTCATGGTTTTAGTCACCATGGCTTAGTTTTCATTTAGTTTTTATGTAGTTTTCGTCAGTGGAAAAAAGGTAGTCGACCAACATTTTTCGTATAGTATTAGTCGACGAAATCAACACTGGGACTAACGGCTGACGGGATGTTGATGTCTGCAACAATAGAGCGTCGCAGTCCCGCCCCCTACCATGGACCAGGAAATGAATCCCAATGCATTTTTCCCATAGACATTTCAGAAAGTATTTATTTAAAGACTCTTACGCCACGGACAAAGCCAACTCGAGTCGTGACAACTCATGACAACACAAACAATATTTTGGACCAAACAAATAATTACAAAGAAGAAAAACAACAAGTTTTTTTTCGGCCCCAAAAATTTTGTTTGTTTGTCATGATTTGTCACGACTCGAGTTGGCTTTGTCCGCGGCGTAAACGTCTTTAAATAAATACTTTCTGAAATGTCTGAGGAAAATGAACGGAGAATCATTTCCTGGTCCATGGTAGGGGGCGGGACTGCGACGCTCTATAGACATGTTAAAGCGATCTATGAATGAGCCTGACTGTTGGGTTTCTAATGCAGAACAAGTCCCCAGAACTCCCTCTGGAAGAGCAGGGGCCCAGCGTCAATAACCTGGACTTCTGGCCCAATTTCATCACGCTCATCGTCTCCATCATCGAAGAAGATACGAACTCCTACAGCGCTGTGCTAAACCAGTTAGTAAATCAGCTACACTCAAAACACACTACACCAAAACACCATGACTAATTATTATGAGGAAAGATTATTTTTAACAAATCATGGAACCGTCATGTTTTCCTCTGAACAGGTTCCCGCAAGAACTAAACGTGGGGAAGGTGTCTGCTGAGGTGATGTGGACTGATTTTGCTCTGGAGATGAAATATGCCTTGGAGACTCACCGTCTCCCTAAAGCAACGGATAGTAATGGTAGTTATACAGTCTCTGTCTCTTTGTCTCTATTGCAACTACAAACATACGTTTTACTACTGTTTTCGGTCATTACACATTTAACCCATTTTGACCTGAGATCAGATTCTGAACGACAGTTTTCTGAAAAAGCTATGTTTCTATGTCAGTCGTTCTTTGATTTTTCAAAAATAGCAGACCTACAAGCTCGTAGCGCGCCACTCGGTGGCGCGCTATGAGCTTGTAGATCTGCTATTTTTCAATAGCTAAAGCATGACATAATGCTAACACCAAAAGGGGTTCCCGCCCAAAATGGTTAACACACACACACCTTGTTTTTGTGTTGTTTAACAGAACATGAGAAACATAGGCGCTGCAAGATGGCCGACTACATGAACCTGCACTTCAAGGTGAAGTGGCTCTACGAAGAATACGTCAAGGACCTGCCAAACTTTAAGGATGTCATCCCCGACTATCCCTCGTGAGTCATACGTATACACAACACACGGATATTGGAAATCGGTAAACGCGCATTTTCAGGATTCTGACTTGGGTATATGATGATGGTGCACAGTAAGGCCTCACTCAGACCTTTACAGTGTTGTGAGTGTCATGGCCCCAATGCATTTCCAATGGAGGTCACATGGTCTGTTGTATGGCTTTCAGCTGTGTTTCGACTGCCCCCTCCCCCTCACACAACACAAATGTTGTGTCAAACCATGTGACCTCCATTGGAAATGCATTGGGGCGGCCATGACACTACACAACATTCATCCAACAAGCATACAGCAATGCAGTAAAGGTCTGAGCTACGCCTTACACGTGACTAGTGCCATTGGCCCAGAGTAAGTGGCAAGAAGTCTGCAAGGCTACCTGGTGGCCATAGCTGAACGGGTAGACAGGCCATCTGGGAATCGGAAGGTCCTCGGTTGGGCCCCTCAGGCGTGGCCCAGTCTGTGGCAAAGTGTCCTTGAGCAAGACACTTAAGGCTCATACATAGTCTGGATTTTCGGTGGTGAGGTGACCACCGAACTACAACATGACGTCACGAGCCGCTGTGAAGAGCAAACCACCGCCACCGCCCCAGCCCTTCTCTCTGTTTTTACTCACCACCGCTCAACGTTATTTCAGCTCCGTGGTGGTCACCTCACCACCGCAAATCCAGACTATGAATGAGCCTTCAATCCCCTAACTGCTTCCCACTGAGCGCTCATCCGGGAGTAAGCCATCTGCTGGGTGAATGCAGAAAAGTGTGTTGCGACCAGGGACACTTTGACATGATAACCAGGGCTGGGAGGCAAACCAGAGACTCTTATGATTACAAGACGGCTACCCTACCCACTGACTTAAGACAGCTACCCTACCCACTGACTTAAGACGGCTACCCTACCCACTGACTTAAGACGGCTACCCTACCCACTGACTTAAGACGGCTACCCTACCCACTGACTTAAGACAGCTACCCTACCCACTGACTTAAGACAGCTACCCTACCCACTGACTTAAGACAGCTACCCTACCCACTGACTTAAGACAGCTACCCTACCCACTGACTTAAGACAGCTACCCTACCCACTGACTTAAGACAGCTACCCTACCCACTGACTTAAGACAGCTACCCTACCCACTGACTTAAGACGGCTACCCTACCCACTGACTTAAGACAGCTACCCTACCCACTGACTTAAGACGGCTACCCTACCCACTGACTTAAGACAGCTACCCTACCCACTGACTTAAGCTATTGCTGCCCCAGAAATGGCCGCTCTATTGCTGCCCCAGAAATGACCGCGCATGTATTATAATACTTACCTACTGTAGACGTAGTACCAGTGGTGGAAAGTAATTAAGTACTTTCACTTAAGTACTGTACTTGAGTACAATTTTGAGGTATTTGTACTTTACTTGAGTATTTCTAATTTCCAGTACTTCTACTCCACTACATCTCAGAGCCAACTTTTTTACTTTTACGCCACTACAAT
Organism: Electrona antarctica; assembly: GCF_951216825.1. Lineage (NCBI taxonomy): Eukaryota > Metazoa > Chordata > Actinopteri > Myctophiformes > Myctophidae > Electrona > Electrona antarctica. The sequence goes on from NC_136797.1 coordinate 13,379,079, forward strand.
TATTTGAAAACTTTAGTTACTAGTTGCTTTGGCGATTTTGATTAGAAAATCATTAACCACTTCAACCCTATACATTTGGCCCATTTGAAAAGAGCCGATCTACAAGTGACGCATTGAGAGCTTGTAGATCGGCTCTTTTCAATAGATTTTCTACAAATTTTTAACTTGTGAAATGGGGCATTCTGCAATATGAATACTTTTACTTTTAGTACTTTAAGTACATTTTGATGCCGATACTTTTGTACTTTTTCAATTCCGTACTTTTACTTGTAACAAAGTACATAGTTCTAAATTGCAGTATTGGTACTTTTACTTCAGTAAAACAATTGAGTACTTTTTCCACCACTGCGTAGTACATTAGTCATATATAATGTACATACTGTATACCGTATAGTTAAACAATTATGTACGGTATAAAAATGACAAGCTGTGATTGGACAATTAACACTTCATGCTGGACTGCCAACCAAGAACACAGGCTTATTCCCGCCTTACCGTATCCTAGTTGTCCCATCGCAGGTGGTTCTTGCCGTATCCTAATTGTCCCATCGCAGGTGGTCCTTCTTACCGTATCCTAATTGTCCCATCGCAGGTGGTCCTTCTTACCGTATCCTAATTGTCCCATCGCAGGTGGTTCTTGCCGTATCCTAATTGTCCCATCGCAGGTGGTTCTTACCGTATCCTAATTGTCCCATCGCAGGTGGTTCTTCTTACCGTATCCTAATTGTCCCATCGCAGGTGGTTCTCCTTACCGTATCCTAATTGTCCCATCGCAGGTGGTTCTTACCGTATCCTAATTGTCCCATCGCAGGTGGTTCTTACCGTATCCTAATTGTCCCATCGCAGGTGGTTCTTCTTACCGTATCCTAATTGTCCCATCGCAGGTGGTTCTTACCGTATCCTAATTGTCCCATCGCAGGTGGTTCTCCTTACCGTATCCTAATTGTCCCATCGCAGGTGGTTCTCCTTACCGTATCCTAATTGTCCCATCGCAGGTGGTCCTTCTTACCGTATCCTAATTGTCCCATCGCAGGTGGTTCTTACCGTATCCTAATTGTCCCATCGCAGGTGGTCCTTACCGTATCCTAATTGTCCCATCGCAGGTGGTTCTTCTTACCGTATCCTAATTGTCCCATCGCAGGTGGTTCTTACCGTATCCTAATTGTCCCATCGCAGGTGGTTCTTCTTACCGTATCCTAATTGTCCCATCGCAGGTGGTTCTCCTTACCGTATCCTAATTGTCCCATCGCAGGTGGTTCTTACCGTATCCTAATTGTCCCATCGCAGGTGGTCCTTCTTACCGTATCCTAATTGTCCCATCGCAGGTGGTTCTTCTTACCGTATCCTAATTGTCCCATCGCAGGTGGTTCTTCTTACCGTATCCTAATTGTCCCATCGCAGGTGGTTCTTCTTACCGTATCCTAATTGTCCCATCGCAGGTGGTCCTTCTTACCGTATCCTAATTGTCCCATCGCAGGTGGTTCTTACCGTATCCTAATTGTCCCATCGCAGGTGGTTCTCCTTACCGTATCCTAATTGTCCCATCGCAGGTGGTTCTTACCGTATCCTAATTGTCCCATCGCAGGTGGTTCTTACCGTATCCTAATTGTCCCATCGCAGGTGGTTCTTCTTACCGTATCCTAATTGTCCCATCGCAGGTGGTTCTTACCGTATCCTAATTGTCCCATCGCAGGTGGTTCTTACCGTATCCTAATTGTCCCATCGCAGGTGGTTCTTACCGTATCCTAATTGTCCCATCGCAGGTGGTTCTTCTTACCGTATCCTAATTGTCCCATCGCAGGTGGTTCTTCTTACCGTATCCTAATTGTCCCATCGCAGGTGGTTCTTCTTACCGTATCCTAATTGTCCCATCGCAGGTGGTTCTTCTTACCGTATCCTAATTGTCCCATCGCAGGTGGTTCTTACCGTATCCTAATTGTCCCATCGCAGGTGGTTCTTCTTACCGTATCCTAATTGTCCCATCGCAGGTGGTCCTTCTTACCGTATCCTAATTGTCCCATCGCAGGTGGTCCTTCTTACCGTATCCTAATTGTCCCATCGCAGGTGGTCCTTCTTACCGTATCCTAATTGTCCCATCGCAGGTGGTTCTTGCCTTTTGTGCTGCAGTGGCTGGATGAGAATGAAGATGTTTCCATGGAGTTCATGCATGGCGCCTTGGAGAGGGACAAGAAAGATGGGGTAAGAGTTCATCATTTGATGCCCAGTCTACAAGTGTTGTACAGCAACACGTTTGTTCTTAAGACATTTTTAGGACTGTTATTCGATCGGTTAATCTAACTAATTGATTTGATTATAAAAAATATTAGAACTTAAATAAAACAATTTTGTTAGTTATTTGTTTGAGGATCCAAGGTTGGCATTAACATCAAATCAGCTCCTTAACAAGCTTTTCAAAGTATTTGCTCATTATGGGAGTGAGTGAGCAACAGGACTCCATTCATTGTAGCATTAGTTGCCTTGCTTTTCTTCAGCATGAGACTAATTAGATGCACGTGTAAAATCAACGCCACCATCATAACTGAGGTCATACATTCTTTCATCCTTTTTAGTTTATATAAATCAAGGCTTTCTTCATAATACCTGGGAAAACTAAGACTAAAACAAAATGAAAACTGAAGAAAAACTAGTAAATTCCAAAAAGTGAGTGGGATTCTCACTCGGGGGGGCAAATCCCAAGCTTTAAAAATGGCTGTTTGTGTGACCGTTTCCAACGTCCTCCCTCCAGTTCCTGCAGACGTCGGAACATGTTCTCTTCTCCTGTTCTGTGGTGGACATCTTCACCCAGCTCAACCAGAGCTTTGACATCATCAAGAAACTGGAATGTCCTGACCCCGGTGTCATGGTGCACTACAGTCGCAAATTCTCCAAGGTAAGCCGGTTCTCGACTCCCCCCCGGGGTTGTTGAGGGGGTTCCAGGGAATCCCCCCCCCATCAAAATGAGTTAATATATCTGTATATTTCAATGTACTGTGTACTGCATCCCTAAAAACAAGTAACAACCAGCCTTCTGACTCATAGTAGTGCCCTGATAATATTCATGACCATATGGGGGATATGGGGGTTGAGATATTATTATTTTTAAAGAAATACTATATTTTAAAGAAATACTCTATTCTGCATAGTGTTCTAATCAATAACAATGTTAACTTTTAATACCTTTTACCCTCATCTTCTCAGACTATCACCAAAGTTCTTCTGCAGTACAGTGCCATTCTGACCTCTTACTTCCCTTCTTACGTTGACAAAGAGAAGATTGTAAGTTTGAATGTATTATTATTAGTCAGCGGCCAATTACATATATTTTTGGGGGTCCTTGACATGAAAATGTTTGAGAACGACATAGAAACATGGGTTTTTCAGAAAACTGTCAGTATTTAGAAGGGTGTCAGCCTGTCGGGTACGGTCGCCCCTAAACCATCTCGCCCCTCGATTTTTCCGCCGACCTCACGCCGACCGCTCGGTCCGACGATTATTGCATTCTTTATTTTGTTTTACTGAGAATAAGGTTAGAAATAAGTTTAGGGTTAGGCATAGTTTCACTGGGGTTAAGTTTAGGAATGGGGTTAGGTTTAGGCATAGTTTTACTGAGGTTAAGGTTAGGAACAAGGTTAGGTTTAACCGTTTAAGCATAATTTACTCGGCTTACTTTAGGAATACCAGGCCGTGCTGTTCCGCCGGCTGTACGCCCCGGGGCGAGTTGGTAAAGGGGCGAGTCGTTTGGTATTCTTTAGAAGGCATTTGTAGAATCGTCCTCAGGTCTAAATGGGTTTAACCCATTTTGGGCGGGAACGCCTTTTGGTGTTAGCATTATGTTATGCTTTAGCTATTGAAAAATAGCAGATCTACAAGCTCATAGCGCGCCACCGAGTGGCGCGCTACGAGCTTGTATGTCTGCTATTTTTGAAAAATCGTAAAAATGCAGCACAAATCTTTGAATATATATTCTTTCAGAGCTGAATGTTTTTTTTATTTCGACGTCAGGCCTAAATGAGTTTAAATTCCTGGTATGTTCCCTAACCCATACTTGGCAATGAAGGGTCCGGGTCTGACCCTGATTTGTCCTGATATGTCTGTCTGGTTGCAGCCCTGTGTCCTGATGAATAACCAGCAGCAGCTGAGAGTTCAACTGGAGAAGATGTTTGAATCCATGGGTGCCAAACAGGTAGGTGGATTATATTCATTGTGAATGAATCAAAACATTAACTTGATTTGTACAAAGATCGTTTTTACTGGAATCAAAGAATTAAACCATTTTGTGCGGGAACCCCTTTTGGTGTTTTAAACATTATGTTATACTTTAGCTATTGAAAAATAGCAGATCTACAAGCTCATAGCGCGGCACCGAGTGCCGCGCTACGAGCTTGTAGGTCTGCTATTTTTGAAAAATCGTGAAAATGTGGCGCAAATCTTTAAATATAATTATACTCTTTCAGAGCGAACGTTTTTAACTCAAATCTTTGCTTCATGGGGGTTCCCTGGAACTACATATTTTCAGATGGGGGTCGGTGGACAATTACAGATAATACTGGAGGTCCTTGACATGAAAAAGGTTGAGCACCTAAGAGCACCACTGACATAGAAACATGGGTTTTTCAGAAAACTGTCAGGATTTAGAAGCCATCTTTGTAGAATCGTCCTCATAATTTTTACTGGAATCAAAGAATGAAACCATGCAGCTTGCATCTTCAATAATCGCACAAATATCTTCTGAAGAAAACAAGAGATTGGCAGCTGAAGAGATATGGGGGGGGATACGAGAATGAAACCATGGCTATTTTCTTTGTTGGGCTTCTTTGTTGCAATTCAAGTTTTTATATATTAGTCGTGTATTAACTAAAAACATTCCCAGCATGCAGTGCGTCGGTGTCCATTATGAAGTGGTTCTGCTTTCTGGATAATACATTTTTTTTATTCATACTGCATCTGCTTTTATTAGATTGCCACAGAGGAAAAAATGGTATGTACAATAGATGGATGGATAGATAGTTGGATAGATAGCAGGGCGGCTGTGGCTCAGGAGGTAGAGCAGGTCGTCCAATGATCCATGGGTCGGCGGTTCGAATCCCGGCTCCTCCTGTCCACATGTCGAAATGTCCTTGGGCAAGACACTGAACCCTACATTGCCTCCAATGAGTCGGTCGGTGTGAGCTTGCCACCATTGGTGTGTGAATGTGGGAAGTGAGGACGCTGGCGTCGACTGTTCGCCGCTTCACCTCCCAATGTATGAATGAATGAACCATTGTAAGCGCTTTGAGTAGGCACGTAGTGCATAGAAAAGCGCCATTAAAAATGCAATTCATTATTAGTTGGATAGATAAATAATAGACAGTACAAGATTGTGTCCATTAGACTTAGTCACCCCTACCTCAAGCGCACCTCAACTAACGCGTTTCACTTCACTATTCAAAGCGAGATGAAGTACTGGTGGACGAGGAACAGGGCGAGAAATCTGAGGAGGAAGGAGAGGAGGTGGGTTTCCAATCCCATCACGGGACTCAAAAGTTTAAAGTGTTATGAATAGAATAACCACTAAGAACATAATTATTAGTTGCAGTTGTCGTAGTTTAGAAGCAGCATTCTTTTAATGTGGGGTTCTCACTCTCCTCATGGCTTGGACAGCAGGTCAGAACAGAGGATCAGGAGGCAAAGTCTACGGTTGGTATAGAAATCAATCGGATGGTTTTTAAGATTACAGCTCCCTCATTTCAGAATTACTGACGTACCGGTATTCACTTTTTTTTTTCCTTTAACCCATTTTGGGCGGGAACCCCTTTTGGTGTTTTAAGCAATGCTTTAACTGTTGAAAAATAGCAGCTCTACAAGCTACAACTTGTAGGTATGCTATTTTTGAAAAATCGTGAAAATGTGCCTCAAATCTTTGAATATATATATATATATATGAATATATATATATATATATATATATATAATAATTTTTTCAGAAAAAAATACATTTTTAAAAAAGACATTTTTTTAAATTTCGACGTCAGGCCTAAATGGGTTAAGATTAATTGAGTAATATAGCAAGAGAGAATGAGATATAGAATGAGAGGACGTACTGTAAACCCAGAGCCAGACGTAAACCCACGTCATAATGGTTAGTTATGTGATTATGGTACAGTACTGCATGTGCTAACTGGTTGAGACTCCAAAACGCTGCCAGGAAAAATATCTTCGTATTTGATTACTGTGTAATTGCACAGTGTGGACATGAGTGAGCTGCAATTTAAAAGACACTTAAATAGAGCTAGTTGAATCTAGTTGACCAAGCCCTGCCTATAGGATAGACTTCCCTGCTAGAATCTTTTAAAATCCTGACAAACCTGTGTGTTCATTTATATTTCACCGACTGACTTTGATTTATTTTCCATTCTTGTTTTCCATGTGGAAAGCTGGAGTGTATTCATTTCTTAGGTTATTAGTTTCGTAGGTAGAAAGCATCCTTAAAACCTGGCTTGGCAGTGGTTAGCGCTGTTACCTCACAACAACTTGGCCTTCCTTTTTCTTTTCTTTTTTTGCTGTTGTATGACATTAAAGATGTAGTCCTCCAATGTGGTCTCTTTTGTAGCCTCTCCTCCCCTTGTATTCTGTTATACTGGGTATTGTCCTAGTGCAGCCCATTATGTCCCTTTTTTAATCCCTGTCTTCCTGTCGTCATAGGCAAAGTCAGTTTTTATAAGTTTTCACTGTTAAAAAAAAGTCATACTTAATTTAAACATGTTCTATGTCTGTGTTTATCCCTATTTGTTTGCTTGTTTTTTATTTGTTCTTGAAGTTAAATATTCTCAAATATCGTAACTTTAATCGAATCGAATTGATTCCAAGATTTTGCAAATCATTGGTCAAAAAAAGTCTAAGTGGGCTAGGAGTCGGACTCTCCTTTTTCTCCCTGGAAATAAAAACGTCTGGGTTTCCGAGGCTAGGGCTCGCCAAACCCGGGATTGGCATCGGAGAGTCATAAGATTATCACTCTGTGCTGGAGTTGACGTTGAACGAGGTGCATGCGTGTAGTAGTAGTGTTGTTTTTGGCAGGAGATTTCTATTTTAGTTTTAGTCCTAGTCTCTTGAATAGTTTCCATTTAGTTTTAGTCACCCGGAATGTTTTAGTGTTAGTCTAGTTTTAGTCGACTAAATGTCATACGATTTTAGTCGACTAAATCTACAGTTGATTTAGTCGACTAAAATGTATTTTGGCCGGGCCTTGATGCCGTCGTGATGACTGATTTTTACACTTGCAACCAATTGTAAAATGACTTATACTGGATCTCTTCTCCAATACTAGTCCCTTCCTAACACTTTTGTCCAGTTTTTATTTGTTGACGAAATTGTCCGCATATTTAGTCTTAGTTTTAGTCGACGAAATCAACACTGGTTGCAGAGAGACATGGAATGGTTCCATGTGCAAATGATCAGGAAGCCTTCTTGTGAAAAAACCTGAATGAAATCGACAAGTCTGAGAGAGATGGTCACACACTAACACCAGGGCTCCACCGGGCGCGTCAGCGTCGCGTCTCCGTCACCGTCAGGGAATGTTCCCTTTTTAATCAATGAAGGGTGGCTCCACTGCCCGTGTTGCGTGACATTAACGCGTGCATTAAAATTGAACCGGTGCGTTTTTTGACGCACGCGACGGAGACGCAACGCGTCCGGTGGAGCCCTGGCGTAAGCATGAGTGATAGCAGGACCGAGTTGTGTACGTACTTGCGCGCACTGGTGTTTCATTTGTTCATGACGTAAGCAGCATTACCAGACGTCAACAAATAATCCATTATTTTATTTCCTTTGTATAATTTTTATCTGAGGGTCTGGTGTTGGACAACGACAGCCCTGTGTGTGTGCTTCCACATTGTGTTTTTATCAGTTCCTTTGGAGTGCATTTCAATCTTATAAAAAATAGTTTGTATAATATGAATGAACTTCTCAATTGTGAGGATTTCTTTTCCACTGTGATTTGAAATGGAAATTATTTTCTCATATTCACATCTTGAGAATAATGGTTTAGTTTTTCATCACAATAATGGTTCGGCTTTCTATTATCTCCTTATTCGTCTAGACTCTAGTGCAACAAGAGTATGATTGCATGGCACGTGGTTGGTATGCCTACATGTGTTGGATACATGGCTGCAAATGCAGGCTCTCTTAATCTGTAGAATAATGCAATATATTGCTAATTTGGTAAAGAAAATGTAGACGCCGAACATTTATTTTGTTTTCAAATAATACCGTTGGATTTCATTATAGTGGACTACCTTTTAAACGTTTGTTTTGTTTTTATTTTTTCGTGTTCTCTGATTTGTGTTTGTGATTTTCAAAATAGTTTGAGGAGGATGAGGAAGTGGTAGATGAAGGAGATAAAATAGAGGTTAAGGTTTGTGTCTCAAACATTCGTTGTATTCCCGTCATCGTCACCGTTCTGTTCGACCCTGTCATTGTTCTGTATCACTGGCCCAAGCTTCCCCGTAGAGTAACTAAACACCATTTTCCTTGTGTTGTCCACATCAGTCTCAAAGTGGCACTTAGTTTTTTTCATATAAGATCACAATAATGGTACGGCTTTCTATTATCTCCTTATTCGTCTAGACTCTATTGCAACAAGAGTATGATTGCATGGCACATGGTTGGTGTTATATCATGAGTTGCCCATGTACATACATCTTAGTCTGTGTACTTGAACTTCAGATACAGTGTACTTGATATGTATTGTGTACTGCCTGTACTGTAGCATACTTTATGGATAGGCTACGAGAGACATCTCAGCGCCAGCAAGGTCAGCCTTGCTGCATTAGTCATTATCATGTCACGTTTCTATGTCTCATATCTTGTTGTCACGTCATTATGATCCAGCACTATATATGTTCCAGTTTGTGTAATACACTTTGTGAACCTTTAGCGTGATACTGTCTCGTGTCGCGTTATAGTTCTCTCCGGGCCCTCGTCTGGTTCTGACAGACTGGTAGTGTGTGATCATCCGGTTGAATTATTCCTTTGCTACGGCGACTGCGGCGAGGGGTCCGGGAGAACAATAACGCGACACGAGACAGTATCACGCTAAAGGTTCACAAAGTTTATTACACAAACTGGAACATATATCGTTTAAACGTTTGTTTTGTTTTTATTTTTTTGTGTTCTCTGATTTGTGTTTGTGATTTTCAAAATAGTTTGAGGAGGGTGAGGAAGAAGAGGAAGTGGTAGATGAAGGAGATAAAATAGAGGTTAAGGTTTGTGTCTCAAACATTCGTTGTATTCCCGTCATCGTTCTGTTCGACCCCGTTATTGTTCTGTATCACTGGCCCAAGCTTTCCCGTAGAGTAACTACACACCATTTTCCTTTCCTTGTGTTGTCCACATCAGCCTCAAAGTGGGACTCGTCACTCGACCCCATTGGGGTTGGTGTCTTTGAACGTTCTTGTCCTCTGTTGTGTTGAATTTCAAGCCTACACTGACCTTGTTGTTTTTACCCCACCCCTTGCTTTAAAGGAGAATTCCATGCGAGAAGGCTTTATTTGTAATTGTTACCAAAGAGGTCCAGGTGTTATTTTTGCATTATTGGCTATTTCCCCTAATATAAGCCCTCAATTAATTGAATTGAATGGGGCATTGGGGTGTAATTCGCTTATTTCCATTGCTCAAGAATCAATAGTATCTAAATAGTATGTAAATAGTATCACAAGCGGCACACTACTTTACTACTTATTTTGATGGGAATAAGCAAATTAGCACAAAAACCCAAACCCCTTCAGGGCTTATATTAGGGGAAATGGCCAATAATGCACTTCTGCACAAAATAACACCTGGACCTCTTTGGTGGGGACTTAACAACTACAAATAAAGGTAAGAAAGCCTTCTAGCATGGAGTTCTCCTTTACATTTAAAGTAGGTTGCTGTCACTCAGTGCCAAACATAATTACATTTTTGGGTGGCTTGATATCAATGTCTCCAAAACGAGCACATGCGTTGTGCTTTTGCAATATTTTAGGGCTGTACAATTATTGCTAAAATGATAATCGTGATTTATCTTTTGCTTGATATCGTAGTCGTGATTAATGACCGTGATTATTGGTAAAGTTTTGTGTCTTGTGTTTTGTTGGTGACACATCATCTTTGGTCAAATGCTATGCAATGGCCTCTGTGATTTTATTGTGCCTCTTTGAGCCTGAAGGAAACGTAGTAAACGGTGTGTAACTCGTGGAAAAGGGCAATGTACAACCTCTGACCAAATGGGTGTGTGTAGCGTTAGTCCGACGTCCCGATAATCCAACATTACTAACCCTACCTCCAACGAGGGCTTTAAGCAACTAGTCGACTATTCAACTAGTCGACTAGTTGCTTAAAGGGGCGGGTACCGTCCTAAAGTCGGCTCTTCGGTGCTACCGAAAATTTCTGACGAGCCGAAATCATTTCGGCACTACAGCGGTAAAATAGGATTATGAATCGGCCCTTACCCTAACCGCATCAGGAAGCCACGGGTGAGTCTTAACCGACCGGCGGCCACCTATGTGGGACTAACTGGACGTCGTACTAGCGTGTGCCCCACTGGTCAAATGAGGTTTTAAAATTAATTTCCAACTTTCACAATTGCATAATGATGAAACATCATTAAGAACTTTTGCATTAACTCATTTTGGGCGGGAACCCCTTTTGGTGTTTTAAACATGTTATAATTTAGCTATTGAAAAATAGCAGATCTACAAGCTCATACGAGCTTGTAGGTCTGCTATTTTTGAAAAATCTTTGAATATATATTCTTTCAAAGTGAATGTTTTTAACTCTGGTCTAAATGGGTAACTGTGCAGCCCTAACATCTGCTACCGTATTCTTTAAAAGCAACCTTTTGAATTGCCTCATGTTGCTGAGATGCAAAGATCAGAAATGCTGAAATACACGCCTACACTTGATTCTTGTGTACCCTTTTCATTGTGAAATTCTTTAAGTTTTTAGAACATTTGTTTGACAGCTTATTTTTTTCGTTTGTCTGTTTTCTGTCTTTGCATAAAACATTTCTTTTGCATAAAGATGGATGCATCAATAGAAAAGGTATGACATTCCAATAATAAGGGTGGTGAATGATGTCAGTAATCGGTAGACTGTACCAATAGTGGGTTCATTCAGATGGGTGGTATTGTAGCTGGAACTAAAGATTATACCAATGGAAGGAAGGTTTTTACGCACGCATGCACACAAGCACTCACCTGTACACATACGCACAATACACACACACACACACACGTGCATAAAAAACGACATGGGCATTGGGTGCTCGCACGCAAATGCACACAAACTTGTGATAAATGCATTATTAAACACATTGACGTGTGCCGTACACACACAAACTAATTCACGAACCTATCAATACATACTGGTATCGACCTTCTCTAAAACCTGAAGCTCTCCTTTTTGTGTGTGTTCTAGCAGAACCTTCTCTCTGTCCTTATTTTATACCCTTACCTTGTACTCTGCACTGACACTATGAATCAGAAAGTCCAATGGAGCATTCACTTAATGAGCCAAATAATGTTTTGGACTAGCCCCAAGCAAGGCCTTGTTTGTTTGGGTTGAGGCTAGTAGTACCTGGTCTGTCTTTGACTTGTTGCTGGGAAGATGCCATAATCAGCTTTCCAAAAGAATGTACTATAATGAATCCTATGAGGCAAAAAGGAAAATGCACACTATTAAAGGGGAAAACCACCCATTTTCCAACATTTTACTATGTCATTAATATACCTTAGAGTTGTTGTGTGGACATAATAAAAAGGTCCCCCCATTCTGTGTTTCCTAGAACTGTAATTATGAAAAAAATCATTAACATGGTGAAACACATCTTGATGACATCATCAAGATGTGTTTCACCATGTTAATGATTTTTTTCAGACCTCTAGTTCTAGGAAACACAGAATGGGGGAACTTTTTTATTTTTTATTTCCACACAACAGCTCTAAGGTATATTAATGACATAGTAAAATGTTGAAAATGAGTGGAATGCCCCTTTAAGTGTTCTGTTCCATGTATCATTCCGTAAACGAAGTAAGAGAAAACGTGATGAATGGCATGATTAAGGAAATGTAGAAGTGTGTCACAATGATATAGGATACTAGATGTGGACATTGTGATAACTTTGACTAATATTGCCCAGCATTAGTTACTGTACATTAGGTGCAATTTTGAATCCTTCAGTTTCTTTTACCCTTCAATTTTTTATACCCCCTTAAACCACAATCCACCTTGTGCTGTTATGGTAAATGTTCTATACTGTATCATATTAAACTATTTTTGAATGTACTCCCCCTGAAAGCCGGAGGTTGCAGGTGAAAAGGTGGGTTGGTTTTAGTGTGTTTGTGTGTGTGTGTGTGTGTGTGTGTGTGTGTGTGTGTGTGTGTGTGTGTGTGTGTGTGTGTGTGTGTGTGTGTGTGTGTGTGTGTGTGTGTGTGTGTGTGTGTGTGTGTGTGTGTGTGTGTGTGTGTGTGTGTGTGTGTGTGTGTGTGTGTGTGTGTGTGTGTGTGTGTGTGTGTGTCGCGAGATTGTGTGTGTGTGGCGTGTGTGGCGCGAGATTGTGTGTGTGTGGCGCGAGATTGTGTGTGTGTGTGGCGCGAGATTGTTTGTGTGTGTGTGTGGTGAGATTGTGTGTGGCGAGATTGTGTGGCGAGATTGTTTGTGTGTGTGTGTGTGGCGAGATTGTTTGTGTGTTTTGAATTGTAGTATTAGCAACTATAAGTGAAGAAGGGAGACTTTAGTGAGTCATTAAAGTGTGTTTGTGGACACTGAATTTTATTTACTTTAAAAAAGTCTGTTCCCTACAGTATGTCACTTCTGCTAAGAATTGCATGGTAATGCCTGTGTATCAAACGGCACCATCTAATTATAATATTTATGATACATTTTTAGCTTATATCAGAGGTCTTCATAGAGCAAAAAAAATACTATGTGATCTCGTGCTGCTCTGTCCGGTGATGATCAGGTTCCTCACTAATCGAGCCTCTTGTTTGTGTTTTTTGTGTGTTTGTGTCTGCAGCTGGACACGGAGGCCAGTGACGAGCTGAGTTCCCTGCAAATCAAGCTGAATATCAAGCTGGATGAACTCTGTACTATGTTTGCAAACAGGTGATGCCTCTCGCGCTCTCTGTCTGTCGGTCTCTGTCTTTCTCTCTGTCTGTCTGTCTGTCTGTCTGTCTGTCTGTCCGTCTGTCTGTCTGTCGGTCTCTGTCTTTCTCTCTCTCTGTGTTACATTATGCACAGTGTTGTTGCACACATGCAACAAGTGCGTCGTGTAGGCCAGGGGGTTCTCAACGTTTTTTGTCTGGGGCGACCCCCGGAAATGCTTTGTCCATGTCTTGCGACGAAAATATTGTATCCTGGGAAAATAAATCTGACGGATGATATTCCGGCCCGACACTTCCACCGATACCGTCTCTGCCTTCAGGTTGTGACCAGGCTTTTCTCTTCGCAGAGGAGTAAGCCTGGGACCGAGGCTACTGGCACAGTATGCTTAAAGCAGGGGGTCCGAGGCCTAATGCGTGTCAATTGGGGGATATTTTAGAAAAGAATATGCATGACGACCACGGCACCGACATCTTTTTATCTTCTCTCCACCTGCTGTAGCTTCCAGCCCCGAATCAACGACTGTATGAAACAAATGGCCTCACTGCTGTACCAGATCAAAGGACCAGCCAACGACAAAGACAAAAACCAGCTGGATCTTGATGCTGGCGACATGCTCCGCCCACTGATGGAGTTCCTGGATGGGAAGTGAGTAAATAAATGGAAAAGTGGGCACTTACAGTATGATACCTTTAGCGTTACATTTAGCCCTGTATGTATAGAGAGGATTGCAATGAGCAGCACGACCCTAAAATCCTGTATTGCCAGTTGCTAAGTTAATACCTGGAATTTGGACTCCCATTTTTGAGATTTCACACAGTAGGATATTGCTGCGTTCACACAAGGCAGATGTAAACTGTACGGTTATTTATGATTTATTTAGCTCACCTTAGCAAAGACACTCTGGGCGGGAACCCCTTTTGGTGTTTTTATTCATTATGTTATACTTTAGCTATTGAAAAATGGCAGATCTACAAGCTCATAGCGCGGCACCGAGTGCCGCGCTACGAGCTTGTAGATCTGCTATTTTTGAAAATACGTGAAAATGTGGCGCAAAGCGAAAGTTTTTAACTTTGCTTCTGGGGAACAACATCCCTGGAACAACATATTTTCAGATGGGGGTCGGCGGCCAAGTATATATAATTTTTGGGGTCCTTTGACGTGAAATGGTTGAGAACCACTGACATAGAAACATAGGTTTTTCAGAAAACTGTCAGGATATAGAAGACATTTGTAGAATCTGTTCTCAACCACAGGTTGCAGGTGTTTGCCCGCGTGTGTGAGAAGACGGTCCTGAAGCGAGTCCTGAAGGAGATGTGGAAAATCACCATGAACAGCCTGGAGAAGACCATCGTCCTGCCCCAGGGCACTGACACCTTTGTAAGTTCGAAGTGCAGCTTGAGCTTGTAGGTCTGCTATTTTTGAAAATGTGGTGCAAATCTTTGAATATATTCTTTCAAAGCGAACGTTTTTAACTCAAATCTTTGCTTCTGGGGTGTCCCTGGAATAACAGGTGGGGGTCGGCAGCCAAATACAGATAATTCTTGGGGTCATTGACATGAAAAAGGTTGAGCACCACTGATATAGAAACAGAGGGTTTTCTGAAAACTGTCATGATTTAGAAGACATTTGTGACCAGATTTGACAGAGCCTGCCATCTCGCAAATTCCAGCTTTTCACCAGAGGAGAAAAACTTTTTTTTTTTTCTTTTTTTCAAAATGAGTTAATAGCACAGGCAGACTCTTCACATACTAGAGCATGTCTGAAATAAGTGTCAGAGCTGAAATCGACATGTAAATATGAAATAAATGCTTAAACATGTAGCTAGGTGTAATGTTAGAGACCACAGAAGTGAACCTTTCAAGCCTGTTTTCTCAACTCGCTGTTTTCTGCAAGACATAACTCTATGAGCCATATCTCCAAAACTGGTGGGTCAAACTGAACAACCAATATGTCAATTTGAAGCTATGATTCCCTGCTTTCATATGGCATGAAAAAACGAAAATTCAAAAAAATCCAATGGCAGTCCCTCAGTCAAATTTAGTCACATTTGTAGAATGAGTTCTCAGGTCTAAATGGGTTAATCTGAGTTTGACTTTGTTTGTTTCAGGGGGCTCAGATCCTCTCTGCTGCCAAAGAACTAGGCCAGCTCTCCAAACTTAAGGTACTGTATACTTAAAATTAGACTACGTTAGGATGCCACCATGCTTTCTTATGCCATAATATAATCCTGTTAATTTCAATCACAACAAGTTCTCTCAAGACACTTTACATGTAGAGCAAGAGCTTCTAAATAGTTTTGTGATGTGGTTTGTGTTCATAGGATCACATGGCAGGCGATACTAAGAGCTTGTCTCCCAAGCAGTGTGCAGTGATGGACGTGGCGCTGGATACTATCAAGGTACGCTTTACACTATGGTTCTGGTTAAAGCTAGCCTGACACTCACTTCATTATTCAAACTGAAAGCCCTCCCCACGGCAGCAGTTTATGGGATGGGCGATGTCAAAGCGGCAGTCTTCGGTGATGGGTTCATACCAACCAATCGGAATCGTAGGAAAGCAGATGACGTTGTTAATCATGTGGCTATGGCTAACCCGTTTGCTAACCAAAGAAACACAGCCAACGAGCGCTACTAGCATGTAAACGAAAGCGGTAAAATATGTCTGATGTTTATAAAACCTGTCGTTTCTGTAAAGAAACTATTTATCATACGCCGATTTAATAGCCAGATTGATACGGTCATGAGTCACCGCAGTGGGGGCAGCCATGTTTGTTGTCCGATGCTGTCGAGTGACGGGGCTGATGGCCAATCAGCTGTCGAGTGACGGGGCTGATGGCCAATCAGCTGCTGCGTTCGGATTTTCGAACGACACTGACACCGCCGTAGGAACAGTAACTCAACGCATTATATTGCTGCTCATCTATCTACTTTCCTATCTCGCTTTCTCCGGCGTTTGGTATTATCGTATTCTCTTCACAGGAATACTTCCACGCTGGAGGGGTCGGGCTGAAAAATGCCTTCCTGGAGAAGAGTGCCGAGCTGACGTCGCTACGACACGCTCTGTCTCTCTACACTCAGACCACCGACACCCTCATTAAGACCTTCGTAACCTCACAGCACGCTCAAGGTAATGCCAGTGTTGTTTTTGGCAGCCCATTTTAGTTTTAGTCATCGTCTCTTTGAATAGTTTTCTTTTAGTTTTAGTCACATTTTAGTCACCCGGAATGTTTTAGTGTTAGTCCAGTTTTTGTCGACTAAATATAAGATTTTTAGTCGACAAAAACGACAGTTGATTTTGTCGACAAATGTATTCCGGCGGGCCTTGATGCCGTCGTTATGGCTGATTTTGCACTTGCTGAAAATAGTACTACCTGTCAGTGGGGAGTGTTGGCTGATGAAGGAATATCAACATCCTAATACTGGGGGGTCAAATTTTGACAGGCAATTCCTGCTGCCAAAATATGACCCCCCCCCAGTCAAAAAACACTTATAAAGGACAAATGCCTAAATAATAGAAATAAACATTTTTTAAATTCAAAAGGATGAGAAATCATACTTTTACATTGCCAAAGCAAGTGTTAAAACATAAAAACAATTTAAGAAAAAGTTGGAAAGTATGAACAGTAAGAGGTTAACACAAAATACGCTTATCTTGTCTCTGAAAAGGGTGCTCTGAGCAAGTAAGTAGTCTCGTAAGGTCAAAGAAGACCACCCCACTGCTCTTATAGATCAGCTATTTTCACTATGAATTTAACACTTGAGACCTATTTAAAAAATAAAGTCATTTAATAAAGTCATCAGATCCCAGGGTTAATTCAGAATTTCTCTTTTGGGTCTCGAGCGTAAACCCTTGCTCTACAAATGTGTATTCAAAGTGTTCCTTAACTCAAAGGTTTTTGACTCATTACACATGTCTTCTCTCGTCTCTTGTGCTGCCTCATGTGCCAGTGCACAATGGGAAGGGTATTAGGTATACTCCCGCCGAAAAAATACAGCCCAGCAGGGGTAGGTTACATGGAAACCATCCAACAACAATCTCATCCCTGTCTCAACTTTTCCCTTCCCTTTTGTACAATATCGGCTCCAAAAACCCTGCCACTGGTAGATAGGTCTACTCGACTGTATACTAACCCAATCCCTCCTGTCTACATCTCTGAGTGAAGAGTGCTGTCTATACTAACCCAATCCCTCCTGTCTACATCTCTGAGTGAAGACTGCTGTCTATACTAACCCAATAATACCTCCTGACTACATCTCTGAGTGAAGACTGCTGTCTATACTAACCCAATAATACCTCCTGACTACATCTCTGAGTGAAGACTGCTGTCTATACTAACCCAATCCCTCCTGACTACATCTCTGAGTGAAGACTGCTGTCTACTCTATACTAACCCAATACCTCCTGTCTACATCTCTGAGTGAAGACTGCTGTCTATACTAACCCAATACCTCCTGACTACATCTCTGAGTGAAGACTGCTGTCTACTCTATACTAACCCAATACCTCCTGTCTACATCTCTGAGTGAAGACTGCTGTCTATACTAACCCAATACCTCCTGTCTACATCTCTGACTGCTGTCTATACTAACCCAATACCTCCGGTCTACATCTCTGAGTGAAGACTGCTGTCTATACTAACCCAATACCTCCTGTCTACATCTCTGAGTGAAGACCGCTGTCTATACTAACCCAATCCCTCCTGACTACATCTCTGAGTGAAGACCGCTGTCTATACTAACCCAATACCTCCTGACTACATCTCTGAGTGAAGACCGCTGTCTATACTAACCCAATACCTCCTGACTACATCTCTGAGTGAAGACTGCTGTCTATACTAACCCAATCCCTCCTGTCTACATCTCTGAGTGAAGACCGCTGTCTATACTAACCCAATACCTCCTGTCTACATCTCTGAGTGAAGACTGCTGTCTATACTAACCCAATCCCTCCTGACTACATCTCTGAGTGAAGACTGCTGTCTATACTAACCCAATCCCTCCTGTCTACATCTCTGAGTGAAGACCGCTGTCTATACTAACCCAATACCTCCTGTCTACATCTCTGAGTGAAGACTGCTGTCTATACTAACCCAATCCCTCCTGACTACATCTCTGAGTGAAGACTGCTGTCTATACTAACCCAATACCTCCGGTCTACATCTCTGAGTGAAGACTGCTGTCTATACTAACCCAATACCTCCTGACTACATTTCTGAGTGAAGACTGCTGTCTATACTAACCCAATCCCTCCTGTCTACATCTCTGAGTGAAGACCGCTGTCTATACTAACCCAATACCTCCTGACTACATCTCTGAGTGAAGACTGCTGTCTATACTAACCCAATCCCTCCTGACTACATCTCTGAGTGAAGACTGCTGTCTATACTAATAACCCAATACCTCCGGTCTACATCTCTGAGTGAAGACTGCTTCTATACTAACCCAATCCCTCCTGACTACATCTCTGAGTGAAGACTGCTGTCTATACTAACCCAATACCTCCTGACTACATCTCTGAGTGAAGACCGCTGTCTATACTAACCCAATACCTCCTGACTACATCTCTGAGTGAAGACTGCTGTCTATACTAACCCAATACCTCCTGTCTACATCTCTGAGTGAAGACTGCTGTCTATACTAACCCAATACCTCCTGACTACATCTCTGAGTGAAGACTGCTGTCTATACTAACCCAATACCTCCTGACTACATCTCATCTCTGAGTGAAGACTGCTGTCTATACTAACCCAATACCTCCTGTCTACATCTCTAAGTGAGGGCAGCTCTCTCTCTCTCTCGCTCCCCCCCCCCCCCCCTAGTTTGGTATCAAGTCTTTCTATTTGTTCTGGATTATGCCTCATTAAATACATTTCTATTATCTTACTATAAGTGTGCTATATCTGTATTTATACTAGGCTCAGGAGTCGACAAGCCAATAGGAGAGGTGTCCATTCAAATTGATTTGCACACCCATCCTGGGAACGGGGAACGCAAAGCTACTGTCAAAGGTAAGTTGTGGGCGAAAGGGCCTTTCTGTGTGGAGTTTGCATGTTCTCCCCTGTGTCCCCTATAGGGTAGGTACCCTCACATGTTCTCCCCCGTGTCCCCTATCGGGTAGGTACCCTCACATGTTCTCCCCCGTGTCCCCTAGGGTAGGTACCCTCACATGTTCTTCCCGTGTCCCCTTGGGTAGGTACCCTCACAAAAAACATGCAGTAATCCTGGTCTCTAAACTACCTCCCCCTGGCCAGCCGGAGGGGAAAGAAACTGGTTGGAATAACGTGTTCCTTCCACGCGCTACGTCCAACCGGGGAAACTCCCCCCTGTCAGGTGAAAAGAAGCAGCTTGGACTCCTTCGATTTCCTCATGCATAGAAGGAAGCATGAGGCCAGTCCGCTGCCCTACCCAGGTTGGCAGAGGAAGTGTAGCGCCCAGGATTACATTATTAGATCATTGACACTGGGTGAAAAAATTGGTTGCAAAATCGTTAAAATAAAATAGGATATGTATGCAATCTTGACATTATGGCCAGATGATGACGACGTAGGAAAGGCCATGGGGGTCACTCAGATAAGGGTTCATCCTCCTGTTAGATCGTGAAATATCTTGTGTGCAAGTTGAAAGTTTGGTCCTAAGTAGGATTCATCCTCCAGGAAGCATGAATATGTTCAGGACATTTCATGGCTTTCCAGTCAGATTTGGAGATATTTTGTTTTAGTAAACTAATGCTGTAAGGATACTTTGCCCATACAGGGACCAAAAGTGTGGTATTTTATGTGGTATAATTGACCTATAGCTAATCCCCTCCCCAAACTGATATGGTCCAATCACAGCTAAGCATAATAAGCACAATAATGGGTGAGACAAACCTCCACCAATAGTTTTCCTATGTGATAAAACATTGTTTTAAAAAAGAAATGTCACGCACATATTTTTCCAGTGCATAGGGCAGGCCTTGTTGATGGATTTGGAAGAGATTTTGAAGGTCTGCTTCCAAAAATTAACCAGTATTTAACACTTTGACGCCATACTACGCGTTCCCCGCATTTTAATCAAATATCCAACGCTGCCGACATTGTTTTATTACCTTTGGAGCATACGCTGAAGTATTTGCAGCTTTCAACCACGAAAATCCGGTAAAAAATGGTTTGATGGTTTGTCATGATGAGACGAGCCAGCGGCCATGACAATGTGAAACGAAACCACAGTGCAGAGCAAGTTGTAGTCCAAACAAACCCCCGTTCACTTGCATTGGGCTCAATTTCCCAGAAGCCCTAGCAGCCCAGATGATGACTTGATTTCCGGTTTCGTCATAACGCGTCATCAGGTCCCGGATAAATGCGCTGTTTCTTTTTAATTATTTTAAAACAGAGAATTAAACGCATTAAACAAATAGCGGGAATGTTGTATTATTATTAAGCAAACTGTTAATGTGTAAAATCCATGATATTTACATTGGAATGAATGAGCCCAGCTGGAAAGTGTCCAAGTGGGAGGGCTTAGCTAAAGATGAATTGTCTCTCTGTAAAGTTTGTACCTTATGCCTGCATGTGTGTGTGTGTGTGTGTGTGTGTGTGTGTGTGTGTGTGTGTCCTCCTAGTTGTGGGAGCCAATGACCTGAAGTGGCAGACGTCTGGGTTCCGCCCCTTTGTGGAGATCAACCTGATCGGACCGAACCTCAGCGACAAGAAGCGCAAGTTTCAGACCAAGTCCAAGAACAACAGCTGGGCACCCAAATTCAACGAGACCTTCTACTTGTATGTCAAGCGACCAATATGCACCTTTTTTTCAAACTCACAAATATACACGCTGAAAAAGCTATTAAAAAAACATAAATGTTTTACGGTATCAATCTTTTATCTTTATCATTAATTTATTGTTGTTCGACACATTGTAGCACAACACAATACGTATTTTACTCTATAGCAATTATTGCTACTGTATCAAAGCTATTTAATACTTATTTTGACCAAATTTAACCATCACTTACAGTACCCTAACAAGAGCATGTATTACTACTGTTAAATTAACAACAGCTTGTGACTACATTATATTGGAACATTTTATTTTTCCATTTCCTGAAAAGTAACGGTTTTGGACATACAATGTTTCCGCCTGACGGTGACGATAACATTAAGATAGACTGGACTGGCCCAGGCGGTGGCGTAACCGTCTGGGCACCCGACTGGTAATCCAGTCGCAGTGTGCCGCGGGTTCGACTCCCGAGCCCGACACGGCCTTTACTGCATGTCTTCCCCCATCTCTCTCCCGTTTCCTGTCAGCCTACTGTCTGTCCCTTCAAAAACCAATAAAAGGCGTAAGCCGCAAAAAAATATATATATAAAAAAAAAAAAAAAAAAGATAGACTGGACTGTGTAGACATTTACACAGAGTGCACAATGAGGTAGACATTACTGTTATCTGTCCTGTTTGTGCAGTGTTTAGGTTAGGGTGGAGAGTTCTCAGTGCGACACCTCCACATACAGTTGGAGGCCATCGATATTGTCCTTTTCTTTTTGCTGAGGTTTGCGTGATCTGCGCAAAAGGACAGTTAACCTATTTTGGGCGGGAACCCCTTTTGGTGTTTTAAACATTGTTATAATTTAGCTATTGAAAAATAGCAGATCTACAAGCTCATAGCGCGCCACCGAGTGGCGCGCTACGAGCTTGTAGGTCTGCTATTTTTGAAAAATCGTGAAAATATTTATTTCAGAAAACTGGAGGATTTAGAAGGATTTTTTAAAATCTTGAGGTCAGGCCTAAATGGGTCAAATGATAAGGGACAATATCGGTGGCACCCAACTGTACACATAAAACCCTTCCCTCTTCTCCCTTTTACAGTGTGTTGGGAAAACAGGACGGATTTGAATGCTACGAGCTGCAGGTGTGTGTGAAAGACTACTGTTTTGGCCGTGCCGACAGGGTGGTCGGCATGGCCGTCATACAGCTGAGGGAGGTCGTGGAGAAGGGCAGCTATTGCTGCTGGTGTCCGCTGGGCCAACGCATCGACATGGACGACACTGGCCTCACCGTCATGAGAATCCTCTCCCAGCGCAACAACGACGACGTCGCCAAAGAGTTTGTGAAGCTGAAGTCTGAGACGCGGTCAGCCGAGGAGGGCAGATGAGCAGGGCTTTGAGGGGAGGAGTGAAATAAAGTAAGGAAGTTGTTTTGGGATAAGAACGGACAGCTCCAAGAGAGCATGAGCTCTGTCAACTGGAGACTTGTTTAGTTTGAATAACGTTGTGGCTTTGCTGCTGCTGACTATTAAGGCTCCCAGCCTTGCTCACAGGCTCACTGGCTCACGACACCGGGCAATTGAATACTTGTATTTCTGCTGTCCTCTCCCGCCTTTGCACGCTTTGATTAGTTAACGTATTAGCACACTATCATGTGGACTACAGGCCATTTACTCGTCGTATGGTGACTGTTACTCAAGACAACAACAAAAAAACATTGGGGGGGGGGGGGAAACGAATACAAATAAAGACATTTCTATCCTGGACCTGGCTCAGTGGGCAATGCCAATAGCTTCATGGGAACCGAAGGTGTATGGTGGGTGACTGACCCTGCCAGGGGGCCGTGAACACCCTGCCCCAGCCATCCTCCTTGTGTTCTTCATGGGAACCGAAGGTGTATGGTGGGTGACTGACCCTGCCAGGGGGCCGTGAAGAACACCCTGCCCCAGCCATCCTCCTTGTGTTCTTCCGCAGATAACAATCAGCCCCATGTGTTCAATGCCTTACTCTCTGCAAACTGTGAATGTGTGAAGTTGGACAGTCTTTTGGAAGCTGTTTTTTTTCTTCTAGCTCCAATGTGGGTGTTTTTTGTTTATCCCCACCATCCTTGTATTTTATTTTTTTTAGTCAATGTGAAAATCCAATGTATTTGTTGTAAATTATATTATGTATTTGTATTTGTATGGGAATTTGTACAGCTGAGAATAGGGTGGTCCCATTGTATAGTTTCACAGCAATTTAGCTGAATTCAGTGCTGAAAGTAAGTTATTGTTCTCATTGGTCTCTTGTTTCTAAGTTTTCATATGTATTTGTTAATTTTGTATGTGTTTTTTAAATGATGGACTCTTGAAAGATTTGCCCCTGGGGCAAAAAAAAAAAGATCCATACAAAATCAAATCAAATGTAGACCCACCAAGACGTTGAGGTATACTGAAGAATCAATCGTTCTGTTCATTTGTGCCTTGCCATGTATGTAAGGTCTGTCTTCATGACCCTGACAACTGCCATTCCCCTTTTTTAATCTCCAAAAAAAAGGGATTCCCTGAAACCTTAAGCCAAGAAAATGAGTGAGGATATTTACCATAATGTCAAAACTGTTAAAAGGACCAAAATAATATATGAAGCGTTGCCCAATGTGTGTATCGATATGTTTGGAACAATTGCAACCTTGCTTGTATAATCGCAGTCACAACAATCCAACTTTTGGGGCTCTATTTTCGTCCATGTCTAAACCCCTTATCCCTAAAACTTCTTTGCCTTTTTCCTTTTACTATTTTGAAAAACATTTTTGAATAGTTCAACTGGCCGATCTACATTGACACATTGTGAGCTTGTAGATTGGCTATTTTAACTATTGAAAAATGTTTTGCAAAATAGTAAAAAAAAAAAAAAAAAAAAAGGCAAAGAAATTTAGGGATGAGGGGTTTAGCATGGACGAAAATAGAGCTCTTGGTGTCCAAACTGATGTAACCATTTAATTTTATTTAACTTCTTTTTTTAAATATGTATGTATTTTGTCTATGCTTTTTTGTCTACAGTGTTTACTGTTGGAAAGGAATACTGGTACGTGGTGTATATTATACACACGCTGTATACTGTAACACTATTTGCACAGTGAACAGTGGCGTGCACAGATAGACACTAGGGGGTGCTAGAGCTTCTAATGTATTATTTAGGCCCCAGAATCTATAAATCTCACACTATTAAGGCAACCGGCCGGTTCCACGCGCTGCACAAGGTGCCCTTTTTTCACTTGAGCACCTGCCCCTCTAAATGTCTGTGCACGCCACTGATATACACACGCTGTATACTGTAACACTATTTGCACAGTGAAGGGTTTCAATTGGCTATTCTACAGTGTTATGCAGTGTTGGAGAAACTTGGTTTCAACTGCAGTTTACTGTCAATGGAAAGCTCTGTTCCAAAACGAGACATCCCCAGTTTGACAGTCTATAAAATGCATTACTGGTAGCTAAAATAATTATATAATGGACAATGTTTTCTTTTTCTTTTCTTTTTTTATATAAAGTTAATGAGGAATGGACTTCAGGTATTATTATATATTTTTCTTCTTTTTTTTGCTTTCCAAAATTGATATAGATTTTGGAGCCAAACTCTTTTCAATTTGAGTTAATGATGACTACAGGGAATTAAAACCTGGGGTTTACATTCATTTTAATATATTTTTACTTTATTCTGTTCAGTGGCCTTATTTAGGTGAAAATTGAAAATGTGTGTGCATATTTTTAACTGTTTTTATCTGTGTATTCCCTTAAAAAAATAAATCTGTTTTCTTGAAGCAACCATCTTTATCTGTACAAAAAGGAGAAACGGTGTTTAATTAACTGACTAGTCTGCTGGTAGTAGAGGGGTAGCTTTGCCTGCCTTATCAGACACACGGGGGCCTGGGCCGCAGGTACATGAGATGGGGAGAGGTGCCTCATTTGAAACACTATCATCCTAATTGCCCTTGTTTATTGGTAAGGGCGCGTACCGACGCAGGTATTGTCCGAATCTAGCCTAGTTTTTTTTTTTTTTCATTTCATTGTTTTTACAGCTTGTCCTATGAGCCTGAGGCAAACCATCTAGAAGAAGGTCCTGGCTGATTGGTGCTGCTGATGGAGTTGACCTTGAACTGGTGTTCAACAGGCAAATATGTTTTACTTATTTGACTGACTTATTAAAAAAAAGAAAATGACACGTCAAAAAACAGTTACTGTATGTATGCCTAATGCCGTTCATACTCCCACTTTCACTGAATGGTAGGAACTGTAGCCGTCTGGGCACATAATAGGCTGGTAATGGATGGCATGTCGTGGGTTCAACTTCCGATCCCAGAGAGGTGGCATTTTGGGAAAATGCACTTCCTTGTGCCTTTTCAGTCTTTGATGACTATGTCTATGTATTTGATGTATTATTATCTTGTGTTATTCTTGCTTACTGTAAATCACTGGATTAAGAGCGTCTGCTAAATGCCTAAATTGTATATAGACGCTCAGCCAAGCCGGACACACACACGCACACGCGCTAATCAAAACTTGTTGAGTTGTATCCTTATATCAATGTAAGTATGCTCTATGTAATTGTTGTCTTTCATAATCAGAGTAATGTTCTGTTAAAACATTTCATGATATTTTTCTTATTTAAATGTCCAGCATACTAGTGTATACAGTAGCCTACTTGTTCCTCTCGTACCCTTGGGAAGCTTATCTTCCTAAGAGGAAATTATATATATCTTTTCATTTGTTTGTATAATATGTAAATCCTGTGTATGCCTATGGACTGTATCAGGGCAGGAGAGTGTTCATCTTTGTAGGTTTTCAGGTTGTTGTAGACTTTGTTTTGCACACACACACACACACACACACACACACACACACACTCATCTGTCAGTGGGTCATGATGAGGTCTTTGGGTCTACAGAGCACCCCTTTGTTCTCAGACCTAGGTATTAAATTCCATCTATGAACGGCACTTGCATTTGATGTCAAAAATGTCCTGCATGCTCTATAATCTGAGAAACACAAGATACACATCATTTGACTTGGCAATATAACATCTGGCATTGGGAGAAATTACAAAAAGGTTATCTTGCATTAAATCAAACTGAAATTATAACGAAGAGAAAGTTACGCCTCACTATCTCTGAGCATGCGCACTAATGACTGGGTGTGTGACATACCTGAAATCCTCTGACCTTTCATATCATGGCCCTGTTGTCAGCTCTCATTGGCTAGAGAGGCAGTCCCCGGAATTGCCATTTTTACTGCTCACTCCCAGGCCCGTCGCACCATCCAGGTCCAAAGATCGCTCGTTCTGTTTGCTCAAGCCAGGAGCTGTTAGACAAAGGGGATCCCTCTCTTCCTGTACCTGCGCCGACTGTAGGTCCCGCTCACAGATCCGTCACAGCCCTGCCCGGTTCGGCCCACTTATCTGTCTGTCGCCCACCTGGCAAGACCCTGAAGGACCACCCTGTACCTCTTGGACTAGCTACTGCATCACTAATCCTGAGTTGTCCATGCCGAGACACCTGCTCTAGATCCTGGAATTTCTGTAAGTCAGAGAGGTGGGGGGAGAGGGAGGGAGGGAGAGCAAGGTTATATTGGTATTGTAGTTTTCATGCCTTCCGTCTTGTTGTATACAATATTTGTGTCTGTGTACAGTATGCGTTTGTGTGAGGACAGAACACAAACGACGGTTATATTGCACTGTTGCACCCTCAGATGGTCAAAGATATAATCTGCGACACTTGAAAGTGTAAGTGACCAATCGAAAGTCACGGCCTCGTCGTTCAATAACCTGCAAAATAACAAACGTATGTTACATATGTATGCCAAATTTATGACAAATCTCAATGGATTAGTATACCTCTGTATAATCATTAATAAGTTCACTCATGATTATTTTTCTTATTGTTTATTAATACTAATATTTGAGTACTTAGAGCTTAATTTCAAACTTGTAACAACTCAATTGGAACCAAATGCAATCATATTTTCATTCTGACTTTGATACTTTTTTATATTCTCTTAAATGTCTATACGTACATTACCGGTATGTACATTCTGAGAGTAAATAATAACCTATGGGCTTGATGAAACCTCCAGTACAGTAAATACGGAAATACGGAGTCTAATGTTCAATGTCAGTACTATCTTCCTCCTATGATCGTGTGGATTATCACTGGGGTACAAAAGGTTGAGAAAGGAGTGGCTAGGTAGATATATGTCCATGGAGTACTAGAACAGATGGGTTTTGTAAATGAGCATGTCACCACTGGTGGCGGCTGTTCAAAAAAAAAGTACTATAATTTGAATTAAAGTACTGGTACCTTTCTTTGGCTCCGACACACTTCTGGTGTGTAGACCTGTAGAGGTCGAGAGTAAAATCTAGATTCAAGATTGCTTTATTTGTCATTCTTTCCAACTGCAGCAGCAGAAAAAAACAAAATTATGTTTCTCCTAGTTAACCCATTAAATGGGTTAACTAGGAGAAACAATTTCGTTTTTTAGACCTGAGTTAAAAACATTCACTTTGAAAGTATATATATTCAAAGATTTGTGCCACATTTTTACGATTTTTCAAAAATAGCAGACCTACAAGCTCGTAGCGCGCCACTCGGTGGCGCGCTATGAGCTTGTAGATCTGCTATTTTTCAATAGCTAAATTATAACATAATGTTTAAAACACCAAAAGGGGTTCCCGCCCAAAATGGGTTAAAAGACAACAAAATGCATTCGACCTGACACTTGCCTCTCAATATCACCTCTGCTAAAGCTGATTTCATTAGTGAATTCAATGAGGAATCATGTCATCTATTCTAGACTGACTTGGTCAGGCTTTCCCAGGGTGGACCCACCACTGAAGGCAATCTCATGTAGCAGAAATGCAAAATGTTTTGTAAACGATCGATATTTTTGAAAGAAAATAACTCAAGTCATTTTTACTTCCTCCTGCTGCGGAAGTCTTAACCCATTTTGGGCGGGAACCCCTTTTGGTGTTTTAAGCATGTTAGACTTTAGCTATTGAAAAATAGCAGATCTACAAGCTCATAGCTATGAGCTGCTATTTTTGAAAAATCGTGAAAATGTAGTGCAAATCTTTGAATACATATTCTTTCAGAGCCAACGTTTTAAACTCAAATCTTTGCTTCTGGGAGGTCCCTGGAACAACATATTTTCAGATGGGGGGTCAGCGGCCAATTACATAATCTTGGGGGTCCTTGACATGAAAATGTTTGAGAATGACTGACATAGAAAAATGCAGTTTTTCAGAAAACTGTCAGGATTTAGAAGATATTTGTAGAATCGTCCTCGGGTCCAAAAGTCTGTGCTTCCATGTACTGGTTCCTCTTCCTTTACCACAATTTCCTGTTTCCTAACGAGGCGTATATTATTTATCAGCAATTTCTCCCAAATCTTTCTCTTCCTCTCTAGATGTAATATGTGAGCATACAGCTGAAGATGGGCTCACTAGTGTCATCCATGGGTCAGTTGTGTGGTGGGGAGAAAGTGCCAGGTGAGATCCCAGGCAAAGTGTCTTTGTGGGCCTATATAGGATTATACTTTTACCTTTTGATGTGTAGGCAGATAGCATGCCCACAATATGAGTACTGTTCCCTGCTCTACTATATATAATGTATTGAAACAAACCATACATTATCCATTATGTTCTACTTAACCAAGACACATTTCTGTACTTTTGCTATACATAGTGATAATGGTGTATTCTGTGTTGTCTCTTATAGAGACGGAGAGATTCCTACGAGCCAATGACAGACCCTTCAACTTGTCCTATCAGTATGCTGTGAGTGAAAGAGAAAACATAAGATAGTATGTGATTCTGATAGACATAATAGGATTTGTGTACATGCTCATACGTTATGCATTTGGGTGATTTGGAAACCCCCCGGTCCGCCCGGTAACAAGATGCACATGCACGCTCTACAGTGGGGGGGGGACACGACAGGCCAACAGCACACACACCAAGGCCCACCCCCGCTCGATCATGATTGGCAGAAGGCCCTCTCTATCCTGATTGGATGAACGTTTTGCCACCTAGCCAAAAATGAAACCTAAGGTTTTATGACCCCAGGGGTTAACTGGGGACAGGGAGGAACTCCTTATATGGTCAGCACACTCTATAGTAGGGAGGATTATCACAACAAAACAAAAAAATAAGTGATATTTGAATTAAGTGAAATCACTGAATATACCTTTTAAGTGGTAAATTATTGCAAGGTATACATTATTGCCTATTGACCTCACAACATGGTCAATGGTATGTGGACACACATACCATGTCCACATACCATTGACGGTGTCCACATACCATTGACCATGTTGTGAGGTCAATAGGCAATAGGCAATAATGTATACCTTGCAATAATTTACCACTTAAAAGGTCCTGTTTGTCTGGTGATCTCATTCTAAAATCATGGGCATTAATATGGAGTTGACCGCCCCTTTGCTGTTATAACAGTATTTTCAGCGAAGAGATTTTATGTAGGGGGGGTAAAAAAGGAGTGGATCAAGTATAGAGCCCTGTGGGACTCTGGTCAACTAAGTATATCACTTTCAGTGGTTAATGACTCCAGAGAAACTGCTCCAAATGCAATGAGTTTTTTTTAGCATCCCAGCTGCTTTGACATACTTGTTTCAAGTTGTTCGGTCATGAAAACGTACAGTATTCCACGACGAGCAAACCTTGTGCTGAGTGAGTGCTGCAAGTGAGGATGTGTGAGTTTATATGCTGCTTATATACATAATTCACTCACTGATTGTTGTCAGTTATCTGTTCATACCAGATGTCATATACACTACAGTGTAGTGGATGTTGTGCACAGCTGCTCAACATCGTTTGACCCATTATGCTTAATCTATTCTCTAGCTAGCACACAAGCTTGTAGATGTACTATTTTCAGTGCATGGGGACTGTTTTATGACAATGTATAAACGAGGCATTGCTCTCTTCTCAGGACAATGCCATCAAGACCTCCAAATACAACTTTTTCAACTTCCTGCCACTGAACCTCTTCGAGCAGCTCCAGCGACTTGCCAATGCCTACTTTTTTTGCCTCCTCATCCTTCAGGTTAGACATTTTCATCTATCTGGCTTTAAAACAAGAATTGATGAACATCAATTAATTACCAGCTGCCTTATTATATCTCAACTGAATTGTGCTATGAATGTAAATGTCTGTCAGTTTTGATCACGTCTGGTGCATGTGTGTGTGCGTGTGTGTGTGTGCGCCACACCGCGCCGTGCCTGTTATCCCTTGGTTTGCACGACAATGTTAAAAAGTACTTGGACCCCTTGGCCGCCTCGTTACCCGTTCGTATCACCGGCAGCGCTCGCTGTGACTTTCTTAAGTTTCATAAAAGTTAGTGTCGGATGTTGCTAGCATCCCATGGCTGAGACAGAGTCATGCCGTTCTGTTGCTGGCAAACAGTGTCTGGTTGCCTAGAGACGAGGCAGGCAATAATGGCAGCCAATGAGAATGATAGCTTGCTAGTACGTGAAAGCCAAAGTGATCGATCATAGACCAGCTCAGCTGTTACACAGCAGCTGGTAAAAACAAACACTAATGTATAAAGGTATAATTCTGATATGTTGAAATTCTCTACTTTGGATTATGCTTATACATTACCCTGTGTGAGCATTACATTGACTTTGTATCATGGAGAGTACAGGCTACTATATCTCTGATATAGTTTACAGTTAAAATGTATGTACTTAACAGACATTATTGTAGGTTATCAACTTTGTGTGTGTGTGTGTGTGTGTGTGTGTGCGTGTGCGTGTGCGTGTGTGCGTGTGCGTGTGTGCGTGCGTGCGTGCTCTGACCACAGGTCATTCCAGCGATCTCCTCTCTCTCCTGGTTCACCACGGTTGTTCCTCTGATGCTGGTGTTGTCCATGACGGCAATCAAGGACGCCAATGATGACATCGTGAGTTACAAAGACCCATATTTTCTATCATGACTGCTGAACATTAAATGAGGCTATAGATAGTCACGATATTAAAAAGTAGGGATGTCCCGATACACTTTTTTGTACTGTACTGTACAAGCCCTCCTCCCTGGCCTGTCTGTGTCTGTGTGTCAGGCTGTGCAACAGTGACACTTGGTGGTGAACAAACGCTATAACGCTATTTCCGTGCTTGGACACAGCCAGGGACAGACACAGCCACACACATAGCTGTCTATAGGAGTGGTTGCAACACTGAAAAAGGGGTGAAAAACTATTGGATAACATTTTTAATATAAAAAAAAAAGATAAACGTATCAATACTAGAAGAAGCTACTTATTATTTTTGAATAGTCCAGTCTGAAACCATAGATAGATCCAATGCCTGAAACTATACTGAACTTGCCAAAACCTAAATCCAATAGCTATGTTATGTCCATATACAGCGCTCTGACCTTCTGTATAAAACGGTTTGTTCTCCTTCCTCTGCTCTCCCGACCTAACAGAACAGACACAAGAGTGACCGGCAGGTAAATAACCGCAAGGTGGACGTCCTCATCAATGGAGAGTAAGTCACTTCTTCTTGCCCACAAAAACAAAAGTCTGGCTGGCCATCAGGCCTTGTCTCTCGTAAATCAACTCTCTTTGGTTGTATAGGTTTGACCACCA
Organism: Electrona antarctica; assembly: GCF_951216825.1. Lineage (NCBI taxonomy): Eukaryota > Metazoa > Chordata > Actinopteri > Myctophiformes > Myctophidae > Electrona > Electrona antarctica. The sequence goes on from NC_136797.1 coordinate 13,410,570, forward strand.
AAACAAAATGCATGTCTGTCCAAGTAATTCAATTCTCTTTGAGCCATTTAGGCCTGACCTCGAAATTAAAACAAATTCTTCTAAATCCTCCAGTTTTCTGAAATAAATATTTTCACGATTTTTCAAAAATAGTAGACTTACAAGCTCATAGCGCGCCACTCGGTGGCGCGCTATGAGCTTGTAGATCTGCTATTTTTCAATAGCTAAATTATAACAATGTTTAAAACACAAAGGGGTTCCCGCCCAAAATGGGTTAAACATTCAACCGGGAAAAACTTCATTCACCATAGTGAAATCTAAATGATCGTAATTTAAAGGACCTGTCTGACACACATACAAGACACTAATTTGTATTATCATTTTAAGCTTTGTCTTTGTAATTCACCAGGATGAGCAGTGAAAAATGGATGAACGTTCAAGTCGGAGACATCATCAAACTGGAGAACAACCAATTTGTCACCGTAAGTTTATGGACAAATGGAACTGATGTAAAATGTTAAATGGTTAAATTGCATAGATTTAAATACACATAGTCTTTTCTTCCTGTTCCGACATTACCAACTTTTTAAAAGTGCGTTTACTACAGGCAATGGTGCTTGCACATGAAGCTGCATTTTGCAAGTGACATAAATTCAGATATTGTTTGTATTGTTGTTGTTATAATACAGGTTGTACTACACATTGGATTTGATTATGTTTTAGAGATGGTAGCATCAGCATTGAATCACATGTGGTTCTATTTTCATGGATAGCATAGCCTCCCTCCCCCTCCCTCCCTTTTTATTTTCTGTTATTTGATTGTCCCACTTGCTGTTGAGTAAATGGCTGTTCTTTTTTTTGGCAATTTGTTATTTTGTGGTGTTGTGTGTCAGCTGGCTGATGTATCTTAAAAATCACACCTGTGTGAAGTGAGTGGTGCAACTCCGTGTGGAGGTTCCCTTGGGGGGGGGGTTACAGACCCGCAGGAACGCACCCAGGGTGCCGGCCCTGTTCCGGCGAGCCGCCCCGCGTCCGAAACGGTTGAGAAATGACAGAGTTAACGTGTGGCGGTCCCTCTACTGTACCCTCTACTCTACTGTACTGTCACTGTACTGTACTGGCACACCCGAAAGCATCATACTGTATATACAGTTAATACGTGCGTGTGTGTTAGGTTGCGCACAGGTGGTGAAAAACAACCATGCTGTTTTCGTGCTCATACCCACCCAGACACCCAGCCAGCCACCCACACACATAGCTCCGTAATCTAATCAAATATTAATCATAAAAAGTCCCCAATGGGGACAATAAAATGTATAATATAAACATAATCTACAGCGACAGAAATAACACCTGTGTTATCTCTGAGACACTGTTTACACCCAGCCTTACGGAGATACAATGCCAACGATAGCAACGATATAGGGCTGACAGGCGTTTAGAATCTGCCTAAATAATATCTGGACATGAGCTACAGGTGAGAATGAGATGCACGCTAATGCCAAATGTATTCTAATTTTCTTTATTGTATGCTTTATATTCTCTAGGCCGATCTTCTTCTGCTGTCCAGCAGTGAGCCTCTCAATCTGATTTACATTGAAACTGCTGAATTAGATGGGTAATGTATACATGTCCTTCCTTTTAACAATTACAAATATACTAAATTGTATTATTGTCGGGTAGCATATAGGTCCAAAAACGTTGCTTTTTAGGGGGGGAAAAACAAAATGGATCCAACGTACAGTAGTTATTATTTATTCACAAGCTCTTGTTAATACTTTTCATTTATTAATTATAAAAATCACAGACCACAAAAGCACTTTAACTTTCCTATCTATCCTTTGACCTAACTATCAAAAGTAGCTAAAATAGCTGACCTACAAGGTCACAATGTGTCACATCACGACCTTTTTTCACTTGAGCACCTGCCCCTCTAAATGTCTGTGCACGCCACTGCAAGTCACATGGCCTCTTGTCACCCCCCCCCCCCCCTCCCTCCCCCACACACAGGGAGACCAACCTAAAGGTGAGACAGGCCCTGACCGTCACTGGAGAGATGGGCAACAGCATTGAGGCACTAGCCAACTTCAACGGTAAGAGCCAGGAGAGGAAAGAAAAAAGATACTTATATATATTTTGGTTTGATTATGGCTAATCTTCTAGTCTAAACCTAGAAGCTACCTAAACCGAGAATCCACCACTCCTGTATTTTATTCCCTCTGTTTTAATGACATGTGACGTCTCCTGTGTGAACCAGGTGAGGTGCGGTGTGAGCCTCCTAACAACCACCTGGACAAATTCAAGGGGACGTTGACACTGAACGGAGAAGCATACTCCTTGGATAACGACAAGATTCTGCTCAGAGGATGCACTCTGAGGAACACAGGCTGGTGCTATGGCCTGGTGGTTTTTGGAGGTGACACCCGAACTTTGTGATGGATGGAACTGACTGATTTTTCGTTCGCAATGTTGCTTTATGATTTTGTGCTTGAACACCGTAGTGTTGTCTTGGAACTAGGGCTTTAAGCAACTAGTCGACTAGTAAATCCGCTAATCCACCTTGTTGGTACTAGCTGACTAGTTGATAAGATTATTTCCTATAACTATTTTTTATTTTATTTTTTTACATAATAGGTAGGCCTAGTTGACTAGTTTAGGCCTACTAGTCGACTAGTAAACAAGGCAACTAGTCAACTAGTAGAAATCACTAGAAGTGAATGCCCTACTTGGAACCCCTTCTTCTAACATCTGACAAAAGCTGAGCGTTATTACCGGTAGTTTCTAATTAAGGAACCAATCGTTGGTAAACTTTTGCACTAGTCTGGCACTTTCTTTTCTTCTTGTTACAGTATATGTTCATAAATAAAAATGAATGAGCGTTTTCAAGATTAAACAACTTGGATTTAGGCCCATGTACAACATGAAATTTCACTGAAACTAACCGTTGCGTTTATAAAGTGGCGCGTGCACGTAGTACAACTTGGAGACCGATGTCATGCCATCATTCGACTGTTCTTTGTATATTTTAATTATCTAAATACTGTAACCTTTTATGCCCTGTATTTTAAATTATACTTTTGTATATGACTGACTTATATGTCTACATGGAAGCGTATATATTTCATCCTCTCCAGGTCCAGACACCAAGCTGAAGCGTGTATATTTCATCCTCTCCAGGTCCAGACACCAAGCTGATGCAGAACTGTGGAAAAACGACGTTCAAGAGGACCAGCATCGATCACTTAATGAATGTGCTTGTGTTGTGTGTAAGTCTGTCACATCTGTCCAACAGACACGCACGCACGCGCACACACACACATAAGCACGCACACGCCAGACATACGCAATATCAAAGCAGAAAATGTTAGCAGTTCAATGATCATTAGCTGTGTGTGTGTGTGTGTGTGTGTGTGTGTGTGTGTGTGTGTGTGTGTGTGTGTGTGTGTGTGTGTGTGTGTGTGTGTGTGTGTGTGTGTGTGTGTGTGTGTGTGTGTGTGTGTGTGTGTGTGTGTGTGTGTGTGTGTGTGTGTGTGTGTGTGTGTGTGTGTGTGTGTGTGTGTGTACTGTCTCTCACTCCTCTCATCTCTCTCTGCCTCTCAACGGACGTCACACACAACAGAAACGCTCATTTGCGCTGACGTCAATAGTTGACCAACAACAGAAAATTTTCACTGGCTTTGGGCATGTCCGGTCTTTATACAGTACGGGCATTATTGTCCAGACGGACTCGGAGACAAGCCAGACAACTTTAACTTTATAGACAGAGACAGACATGAGTGGAAAGAAACAAACTTTATTTATCTTGAGTGAAACTGCACTGAATACACATAGTAGTGTAATCACATTATCAGTGGTGGAAAGTAATTAAGTACTTTTGCTTAAGTACTGTACTTAAGTATAATTTTGAGGTATTTGTACTTTACTTGAGTATTTCCAATTTCCAGTACTTTTACTTCTACTCCACTACATCTCGGAGCCAAAATTTGTACTTAATTATTTGAAAACTTTAGTTACTTTGGCGATTTTAATTTTGATTAGAAAACATACATTAACCACTTCAACCCTATACATTTCGGCCATTTGAAAAGAGCCGATCTACAAGCTCACAAAGCGACGCATTGAGAGCTTGTAGATCGGCTCTTTTCAATAGACTTTCTACACATTTGAACTTGTGAAATGGGACATTCTGCAATATGAATACTTTTACTTTTAGTACTTTAAGTACATTTTGATGCCGATACTTTTGCACTTTTACTCAAGTACATTTTCAACTCCGTACACCACTGCACATTATTATTATTCCCTTTCCTCCTCTAGATCTTTGGCTTCCTGGCCAGCATGTGCACCATCCTGGCCATCGGCAACGCCATCTGGGAGGTGCAGGAGGGCTCCGTATTCACGGCGTTTCTCCCACGGCCGGACGACATCAGCGCCGGTTTCTCTGCCTTCCTCTCCTTCTGGTCCTACGTCATCATCCTCAACACCGTCGTCCCCATATCTCTATATGTCAGGTAGAACACTGTAATCGCTGTTGTGTTTTTGGCAGCAAATTTTGTATTTTAGTTTTTTTAGTCTCTTCAATAGTTTTCATTTAGTTTCAGTCACATTTTAGTCACCCGGAATGTTTTAGTGTTGAGGCTAGTTTTAGTCGACTAAATATCATTCGATTTTAGTCGACTAAATCTACAGTTGATTTAGTCGACTAAAATGTGTTTTGGCGGGCCTTGATGCCGTCATAATGACACATTGCAGCGCGATGTGTTGTGAGCTTGTAGATCAGCTATTTTCAGCATGCAACCAAGTGTAAAATGACTTATAGTGGATCTCTTGTCCACTAGTCCCTTCCTAACATTTTAGTCTAGTTTTTATTTGTTGACGAAATTGTCAGTATATTTAGTCTTATAGTTTTAGTCATAATAGCTTAGTTTTCATTTAGTTTCCATTTAGTTTTCGTCAGTGAAAAAAGTCTGTCTGTCTGTCTGTCTGTCTGTCTGTCTGTCTGTCTGTCTGTCTGTCTGTCTGTCTGTCTGTCTGTCTGTCTGTCTGTCTGTCTGTCTGTCTGTCTGTCTGTCTGTCTGTCTGTCTGTCTGTCTGTCTGTCTGTCTGTCTGTCTGTCTGTCTGTCTGTCTGTCTGTCTGTCTGTCTGTCTGTCTGTCTGTCTGTCTGTCTGTCTGTCTGTCTGTCTGTCTGTCTGTCTGTCTGTCTGTCTGTCTGTCTGTCTGTCTGTCTGTCTGTCTGTCTGTCTGTCTGTCTGTCTGTCTGTCTGTCTGTCTGTCTGTCTGTCTGTCTGTCTGTCTGTCTGTCTGTCTGTCTGTCTGTCTGTCTGTCTGTCTGTCTGTCTGTCTGTCTGTCTGTCTGTCTGTCTGTCTGTCTGTCTGTCTGTCTGTCTGTCTGTCTGTCCGTCCGTCCGTCCGTCCGTCCGTCTGTATCATTGTCTCCACCAGGCCGAAGGCATGGGGAGAGAGTATGTTTTGCACTCTGTGTGTGTCCGTCCGTCCGTCCGTCCTTCCTTCCGTCCGTCCGTTACCAGCTAATCTCCGCCACCGTTGGCCCGATCGATGCCAAACTTTGCACACACACTCCCTGGATGCCAACGACGAACCTCTGCCCCAAATATTCTTCAACGGCCTGTTATAGCGCCACCATGAGGCTGATTTAGGCAAAACACATTTCTGTAGATTACTCGTACACATTTTATCCATACATCACACAATTCGGTATACACTATCTCCATAGTCATGTGATCAACACGGATCTGCACCATTTCCCATCTTCCATCCTGATTGGCTATAAGATTGGCTTCCAAAGCTCACATGATTGGTCCGTTTCGAACAAAATGCCACAAATCACAAACACAAACAAACAAAAAAACATGTTTATATTACTCCTAAACAGTTTGCCAAACATCTCACACAGTCCTATCCTCCTGGTGGAGACCTGTGCCCAGAAGGGCACTTTTTCTAGTTCTACATGCCGCTGTACCTGTATGCCTCCATCTAAACATGTGGGTTGTCTGTGGGTTGTTGGCTCAGTGTGGAGATCATACGTCTGGGCAACAGCTTCTACATCGACTGGGACAGGAAGATGTACTACCCCAAGAATGACACGGCCGCCCAGGCCAGAACCACCACCCTGAACGAAGAGCTGGGACAGATCAAATACATCTTCAGTGACAAGACGGGGACCCTCACTCAGAACATTATGACCTTCAACAAGTGTTCCATCAATGGAACGTCATACGGTAATAACATTATCAGGGGTTGTTAAATAAACCATCATTTTCTTAACCACTTAAGCACCCCCCCCAGCAAATCAAACACTGACATCAATACAATGTGTTTTTGCTGTGAATTTCTTTAACACCTTTCAAACATACTATGTATCGTTTATGACAGTCAGTCCCTCATATTTGATACAGTCTGTTTCTAGCGAAAATGTAACTAATTCAGCAGCAGTAACATTAGCGTTTTCTCACAGTCAGTAGATTCTTCATATCCATATGAGTGAAACGGCCAGGATGACTTGCTTATTTTTCAATTACAATTCTTATACAATGCAAATAAAAAGTACATGAACCCGTGGACTTATTAGCGCCATCTGCCGATATCGACGTCAGACTTCCGTGCTCTAAGTATACTCGTTGACTTTCACATGAAAGTGTGAAAGTTGTGATTTGCAGGGCTGCAACAGCAGTTGTGCGAATGAATTACGTAGAATGTGATCGACCACAACATTGGACCATTTGATTGAACATTAAGGTCTCTGGTCATCTTTTTCTTTTCATCCATTATCCAGGGGAGTTGTTCGACTTTTCTCGACAAAGGGTGGAAATTACAGAGGTGAGGGGACAGACGTAATTATTCTGAGAGAAACCTTGTATCATTTTTCTTAAAATTAAAATGGCCTATGTTATACATTGTCGTATGATAGTGTTCGTCTAAGGGTGCACTCACACCTTTGTGTGACAACATTGTGTTGTATGAGGGGGAGGGGCGCAGTCGAATGCGCCCCTCCCCCTCACACAACACAATGTTGTGTCAAACCATGTGACCTCCATTGGAAATGCATTGGGCGGCCATGACACAACACAGCATTGATCCAACGAGCACAGAGAATTGCATTAACCGTGTGAGTGCACCCTAAGGCTGAGCTCACACGGTTAATGCAATGCTCTGTGCTCGTTGGATGCTTGTTGTGTAGTGTCATGGCCGCCCAATGTATTTCCAATGGAGGTCACATGGTTTGACACAACATTGTGTTGTGTGAGGGGGAGGGGCGCAGTCGAAACACCCCTCCCCCTCACACAACACAATGTTGGGTCAAACCATGTGACCTCCATTGGAAATACATTGGGCGGCCATGACACTACACAACATGCATCCAACGAGCACGAGAATTGCATTAAAGGTGTGAGCTCAGCCTAAGGCCTCACTCAGACCTTTACTGCATTGCTGTATGCTTGTTGGATGAATGTTGTGTAGTGTCATGGCCGCCCCAATGCATTTCCAATGGAAGTCACATGGTTTGTAGTCCACATTTTGGACTACAAGCTGTTGTATGGCTTTTGGCTGTGTTTCGACTGCGCCCCTCCCCCTCATACAACACAAATGTTGTGTCAAACCATGTGACTCCCATTGGAAATGCATTGGGGCAAGCTGTGTCACACCCTTTGTATACAGCAAGCATACAGCAATCTGTTGTAAAGGTCTGAGTGAGGCCTAAGAGTAACTACGTTTCTCCTCACATCTTCTGGTCTGCAGAAGACGGAGAAAGTGGATTTCTCCTGGAATAAGCTGGCCGACCCCAAGTTCGTTTTTCACGACCACAGCCTGGTGGAGGCGGTGAGAGGCGGAAACCTAGAAGCCCAGGCCTTCTTCCGCCTGCTGGCGCTGTGCCACACTGTCATGTCTGAGGAGAAGAAAGAAGGTGGGTACAGGTATTATAAAAGATGAATTATGAACCAGGGACATTCTGAATCCACAGATGGCCTCTCTACCCATTCAGCTATAATCCATTATCCAACAGACATCATTTCTGAGCAAGCTAAACGAGACATTATGTAGAATGTGGTCAAATCAGCATGCCTTTATTATGACATTAACATTGGTTTTTATTTGTCTATATAAAGTTCTAATTGGGAGTTCACCTAAACTCTCTTTTACAATGGAAAACTATTTCTTATCGTATACACGCTCTCAAGATTATTTGATGCTTGAGACCATATACATGCCTCGATCCACTACATCTGGAAAATCTGCTTTCAAGTGCTCTGCCCCACACACTTGGAACACCTTACAGACTTCACTAAAGTACAGCTCTCTTCCTTTCTCTATGTCGCTTTCAACTGGATATATCAACGTTGGTAAATATCAACTGTACCCGTTTTCCCATTTAGACCTGAGCTCGATTCTACAAATGTCTTCTAAAAAACCTGAAAAACCTTTCTATATCAGTGGTGCTCAACTTTTTTGATGACAAAGACCCCCAGAATAATCTGTATTTGGCTGCGGACCCCAATCTGAAAAAATGTTGTTCCAGGGACCCCCAGAAGCAAAGATTTGAGTTAAAAACGTTCGCTCTGAAAGAATATATATTCAAAGATTTGTGCCACATTTTTATGTTTAAAAAAAAATAGTAAACCTACAAGCTCGTAGCACGGCACTCTGTGCCGCGCTATGAGCTTGTAGATCTGCTATTTTTCAATAGCTAAAGTATAACATAATGCTTAAAACCCCAAAAGGGGTTCCCGCCCAAATTGGGTTAATTGATGTTGATTCACTATGTAATGTTCTTTTATTACCAGTCATTTACTTTATTCATCTATGTTTTGTTTTTCCTTTGTCTCCCCCCCCTTTATTCCCTTCCTCTCCTTCCTCAACCTTTCCTCCCCTGCAGGAGAACTGTCCTATCAGGCCCAGTCTCCTGACGAGGGTGCTCTCGTGACCGCCGCGAGGAACTTTGGCTTTGTCTTTCGCTCGCGTACGCCAGAGACCATCGTGGCGATGGAAATGGGGAAGGAGGTCACCTACGACCTGCTGGCCGTGCTGGACTTCAACAACGTCCGCAAAAGGATGTCCGTCATAGGTGAGAGAAAAATGGGTGTTCTACACCAGAATTGGATCTATCGGATTCTAGCTTCGACCCCAGACGTACATGCAAGTCCTGTCGCTCCCGTGAGGTGAGAGGGTGGCAGGGTCACTCGTAAAAGGTTGGTTTGTGTGGGAGATTGTTTATTACAGTAGTTACACCAGGTCATTTTTTTAAGATTTGTTTTTTGGCTTTTCTGCCTTTTATTGATGGTATCAAGTGAAGACTGACAGGAAAGAGGGAGAGAGAGAAGGGGAGAGACACGCAGCAAAGGTCGAACACGCAACGTGCTGTCGGGCCAAAGCCTACATATATGTGGCATGCGCCTGGACCACTTGGCCAGCGGGCGCCCCCAGGTTACATAATCTCATGGCACTTGTTGGAAATACTGCCATATTTCTTTTCAATTACAGTAGATCTACCGTACCAACGGCCATTAATGTGAAACCCTAGACTCCTTCAAACATGTACATGTTTTCCCCTTTTTGAGGAGCGCTAGCCCCTCCTATATTCAGCAATAGTGTAGATTTTTGTCCTAACACAAAAATTAAATGCCATTGACAATTAATGGAGAATTTACGTCATATGTGGACGAGCAAATTGGCGGGTTATTTCGGTCGAAGCAATATAGGGCAAATAGACATGATGACAAATATTGATATCTTCTATATATATATGTACTAGACCTCTAATTCTTGATGTATACGATGATAAGAGCGCCCCTCACTTCACACGAAGTGAGGGGCATATATGATGATTTCCTGTTTTTCATAGAAGTGTATATTTGTACGTCTTTAACTGTTCTGATGAAGTGAAAATGGAGAACCCTGATGTAAACAAGTCTTAGTGCTTTTCCTGGTTTTATCCTCGTAGCAGTTTTTGTATTGACTTTGAAGCCATTCTACATACTGTGAATAACATTCATTGACCTCTGCAGTGACAGAATGTGATGCGTAATAACAAGGTTTTGGTGTAACACGGGTACCAATAGCCGGAATTCGAAAGTTTATTGAAGCAGATATTTCCATTTTTCTGGTAGACTACAGTGCACACTAGGCTAGTAGTGTAAGATCTGTGCACAGAGAGAGTTTATGTACATGTGAAAAATGCTATGTCCCTCCATCTTTTGTTCAGTCCGAAACCCTGAAGGTAAGCTGACTCTGTACTGCAAGGGAGCAGACACCATTATCTATGAGAGACTTCACCCATCCTGCAGCAAGCTGAAGGAGCTTACCACTAGTCACCTCAATGTGAGTGACCCATTATCTATTTACTTACCACTAGTCACCTCAATGTGAGTGACCCATTATCTATTTACTTACCACTAGTCACCTCAATGTGAGTGACCCATTATCTATTTACTTACCACTAGTCACCTCAATGTGAGTGACCCATTATCTATTTACTTACCACTAGTCACCTCAATGTGAGTGACACATTATCTATTTACTTACCACTATAGTCACCTCAATGTGAGTGACCCATTATCTAATTACTTACCACTAGTCACCTCAATGTGAGTGACACATTATCTATTTACTTACCACTATAGTCACCTCAATGTGAGTGACCCATTATCTATTTACTTACCACTATAGTCACCTCAATGTGAGTGACACATTATCTATTTACTTACCACTATAGTCACCTCAATGTGAGTGACACATTATCTATTTACTTACCACTATAGTCACCTCAATGTGAGTGACCCATTATCTATTTACTTACCACTATAGTCACCTCAATGTGAGTGACCCATTATCTATTTACTTACCACTTGTCACCTCAATGTGAGTGACACATTATCTATTTACTTACCACTAGTCACCTCAATGTGAGTGACCCATTATCTATTTACTTACCACTAGTCACCTCAATGTGAGTGACCTATTATCTATTTACTTACCACTAGTCACCTCAATGTGAGTGACCCATTATCTATTTACTTACCACTAGTCACCTCAATGTGAGTGACACATTATCTATTTACTTACCACTATAGTCACCTCAATGTGAGTGACACATTATCTATTTACTTACCACTAGTCACCTCAATGTGAGTGACCCATTATCTATTTACTTACCACTAGTCACCTCAATGTGAGTGACACATTATCTATTTACTTACCACTAGTCACCTCAATGTGAGTGACACATTATCTATTTACTTACCACTAGTCACCTCAATGTGAGTGACACATTATCTATTTACTTACCACTATAGTCACCTCAATGTGAGTGACACATTATCTATTTACTTACCACTAGTCACCTCAATGTGAGTGACACATTATCTATTTACTTACCACTATAGTCACCTCAATGTGAGTGACCCATTATCTATTTACTTACCACTAGTCACCTCAATGTGAGTGACACATTATCTATTTACTTACCACTATAGTCACCTCAATGTGAGTGACACATTATCTATTTACTTACCACTAGTCACCTCAATGTGAGTGACCCATTATCTATTTACTTACCACTAGTCACCTCAATGTGAGTGACACATTATCTATTTACTTACCACTAGTCACCTCAATGTGAGTGACACATTATCTATTTACTTACCACTAGTCACCTCAATGTGAGTGACACATTATCTATTTACTTACCACTATAGTCACCTCAATGTGAGTGACACATTATCTATTTACTTACCACTAGTCACCTCAATGTGAGTGACACATTATCTATTTACTTACCACTATAGTCACCTCAATGTGAGTGACACATTATCTATTTACTTACCACTAGTCACCTCAATGTGAGTGACACATTATCTATTTACTTACCACTATAGTCACCTCAATGTGAGTGACACATTATCTATTTACTTACCACTATAGTCACCTCAATGTGAGTGACCCATTATCTATTTACTTACCACTATAGTCCCCTCAATGTGAGTGACACGTTATCTATTTACTTACCACTAGTCACCTCAATGTGAGTGACCCATTATCTATTTACTTACCACTAGTCACCTCAATGTGAGTGACCCATTATCTATTTACTTACCACTAGTCACCTCAATGTGAGTGACCCATTATCTATTTACTTACCACTAGTCACCTCAATGTGAGTGACCCATTATCTATTTACTTACCACTAGTCACCTCAATGTGAGTGACCCATTATCTATTTACTTACCACTAGTCACCTCAATGTGAGTGACCCATTATCTATTTACTTACCACTAGTCACCTCAATGTGAGTGACCCATTATCTATTTACTTACCACTAGTCACCTCAATGTGAGTGACCCATTATCTATTTACTTACCACTAGTCACCTCAATGTGAGTGACCCATTATCTATTTACTTACCACTAGTCACCTCAATGTGAGTGACACATTATCTATTTACTTACCACTATAGTCACCTCAATGTGAGTGACACATTATCTATTTACTTACCACTAGTCACCTCAATGTGAGTGACACATTATCTATTTACTTACCACTATAGTCACCTCAATGTGAGTGACACATTATCTATTTACTTACCACTATAGTCACCTCAATGTGAGTGACCCATTATCTATTTACTTACCACTATAGTCCCCTCAATGTGAGTGACACGTTATCTATTTACTTACCACTAGTCACCTCAATGTGAGTGACCCATTATCTATTTACTTACCACTAGTCACCTCAATGTGAGTGACCCATTATCTATTTACTTACCACTAGTCACCTCAATGTGAGTGACCCATTATCTATTTACTTACCACTAGTCACCTCAATGTGAGTGACCCATTATCTATTTACTTACCACTAGTCACCTCAATGTGAGTGACCCATTATCTATTTACTTACCACTAGTCACCTCAATGTGAGTGACCCATTATCTATTTACTTACCACTAGTCACCTCAATGTGAGTGACCCATTATCTATTTACTTACCACTAGTCACCTCAATGTGAGTGACCCATTATCTATTTACTTACCACTAGTCACCTCAATGTGAGTGACCCATTATCTATTTACTTACCACTAGTCACCTCAATGTGAGTGACCCATTATCTATTTACTTGCATGCTTTTGTAAAGCCTGTGTAAGTAAAAGTAAAATTCATAACATTTGTATTATTACTAGCAGTGGTGTTTCTTGTTTCATTATTACTTTACTGTTATTCTTTCAGTGTAAAACTCCACAACAGGTCACTTTTGTACAGCATACATTTTAAAAGTAACATTATATATTATTATTTCAATCTGCAATGTGTTTGTTAGTATTTGCACAGGTCAACCCATAACGGGTTGACCTGTGGGTCGAGTAAGATTCAATAGAAATTTAACCGAAAAAAGCATATGGAGTATTGCTGTAGGTCCGGTCTTAAAAGAAAGCGAGATGGGAATATAGGAGGGGAGCGAGGGAAGGAGAGAGAGAGAGGCAGGCAGATGTGCCCTTAAGCACCATAGACAGCAACGATATCACAAAACTCATGCTATCCAAGTTTTACTAAGAGACGAGGTAGGCAATGGCTTTTTTTAATAAGACGGGCAATGACAATACATCATCTAGTCCCCTCCAAACCCACTCCCTCTCTCTCGCTGTCTGTCACTCTCTCTGGGAACCACTTCAATGGACTGGCTAATGTATTGGGGAACGAAAAGCAGGCACTTAAGTTTGTAATCATAATCTTGATTGACTGATTGTAAAAACATGATTAACACAAGAAGCAATTAACAAACTTTACATATTTGAATGACACATATTCTATTATATTGTATTCTAAACGGAACACAACCTCAGAACAAAACGTTGCTTAATAATTTATGTAAAATCTGTCTTATTTACACACAGACATTTCTTCTTTACAATTTGTTCTTAACCTCCTTGGACTTGGGGACCACCTGGGGTTGGAGTTCTGCTGCTGAGAAATAATGAAGAACTTCTTAAGCCTCAGTCCTGACAATTGTGTGCTGTACACACATGATGTGTCGCGTGTGTGTTTTAATTTCTTTCCGTTTGGCCTCGCCTCAACAGGAGTATGCTGGTGATGGTCTGCGTACATTGGTCCTGGCATACAAGGACTTGGACAACGCCTATGTAGAAGACTGGGAACGGCGCCACCATGAGGCCAGCACTGCCATGGACGGACGAGAGGAGATGCTGGATGAACTCTACGAAGAGATTGAAAAAGACCTGATGGTTGGTTCCCACACAGACACGTCTATACTGTAGCTACAGGATATAAAAGAAGGGATGAATGGATTTAAAATCAATTATTAGTTTGATTAACTGTTGAACCCCTAAATCTGTCTAATCTAGTTGCTGGGATCCAGTGCTGTGGAGGACAAGCTCCAAGACGGAGTTCCACAGACTATAGAGCAGCTAGCTAAAGCCGACATCAAAATCTGGGTGCTGACTGGCGATAAACAGGGTTGGTACAGAGATTTTCTACGCACATAACGTGCTACAGGTGCTACATCTCATCTAATCTATTTATTTTTTACACTCAGTACATATTGTTGTCGTAAAAAGGGGCAAGGTTTATCTCCATTCTAGCTCAGTCGGTAGAGCTCTCGCCTTTGGACCACAAGTTCATGGGTTCGATCCCGGGCACGGCCAACTAAGAGTATGAGTAGCACGGCTTGGTGCAGCAAGTACTGGGAGCTGATGGTAGGTGTGGCGCTCCACCTCAGCAATCCATCTCCCAGGACCAGGGGTTACCGGCTGATACTGACAATAAGCCACTCCCGACCTACTTCTTACTTCTTATTGGTACATATGTTCTAGGCATGTAACGCTATATCGTATATCGATAATAATTCCGATTAATTAAATCGATACTAATCGATTTAATACTTTTTTAGTGGGGCTGGTAAATTATGGTGGGTGTGATATGAAATGTGAGCTTTAATCACATTCCATCATATTCAAGTGCTTTTGGAGAGAAATGAGACAGACTCCATGCAGTCACTTTCAGTAGTAGAAGCCTGCAGAGGGGAGCTGTGACTGTGACCAGGTGATGGTCGTTGATGCTCATTAATACATCTATCCTAAGATGCCATCAAAGAAAGCTTTTTTTTTTACATGTTAACCTGAGCTAGGTTCTAAACAAGAAAGCTGTTTACAGTTCACAGAAATTAAGTAATTTTACATGAAAAGTAATGCTACATTTGCAATGTAGTTAAATACAAATAAAAATTGTGAAAAAAGCTCAGGGGGGGGAAGATAAATCATAAAAAGAAGATTTATTTTGGTCATTTGTCTGGAAAATAATTTTGTGTTTAAAATATCGTGAAAAATCGTATTGTGAACCTCATATCGTGATACGTATCGTGAGTTGAGTGTATCGTTACATGCCTAATATATGTTGGTTTTGTTTTTGATACAGAGACGGCAGAGAACATTGGCTACTCGTGCAACTTGCTGAGGGAGAAGATGAACGACGTGTTCATTGTGGCTGCCAACACTCCTCAGGAAGTGAAAGAAGAACTAGAGTAAGTTATGTTTATATGTCTTTGAATTAAAATGATAAAAGGTTAAATTAAGAAACCAATTTGTGTATGTAATTTGTAAGATAGGAAAAGGAGGGCTTCTAAGGGCATATAAGAAATGATAGCCACTGCCAGCACTCACGGTTCTGTCCATGATTATTAAGTAATAAGTAGGCAACAAGGGACCCCGGACGTGTTTCGGCTACAAAGCCTGCGTAAACATAAGGATTAAGCAGTATGATGCTTATGTTTACACTTTACGCTCAATATGATGTACTTTCGGAGCCATGCAACCGGCAAGTTTTTATATATATGTTGTTTTAGTGCCTGGTACCTGTGCTTGCATTCCTTCTAGTTTGGCCTAAGTCCTAACATTCAAAATAAAACTTTGGAGTTAACCCATTTTGGGGCGGGAACCCCTTTTGGTGTTTTAAGCATTATGTTCTACTTTTGCTATTGAAAAATGCCAGATCTACAAGCTCATAGCGTGGCACAGTGCCGTGCTACGAGCTTGTAGATCTGCTATTTTTGAAAACTTGTGAAAATGTGGCGCAAATCTTTGAATATATACTTTTATACTCAAATATATTTTGAGTATACTGGGGCAGTCACTGGAACAACATATTTTCAGATGAGGGTCGGCAGCCAAATACAGATATTTTTTGGGGTCCTTCACATGAAAAAGGCTGAGCACCACTGACATAGAAACATAGGGTTTTTCAGAAAACTGTCAGGATTTAGAAGACATTTTTAAAATTTCGACGTCAGGCCTAAATGGGTTCTAACACACCGGTCCTTTACTGTGTTAAGGAATGCAAGACGGAAGATGTGTCCAGATGCACCAGATCAGCCACATGTGGTCACAAGTCGTGCAGGTCTGTTCTGGCGCAACAAGCAACAGAGGGTGGAGGACGAGCCGGTGGAGGGAGAGTATGCCCTGGTCATCAACGGACACAGCCTGGTAAGGAGAGTATGCTCTGGTCATCAACGGACACAGCCTGGTAAGGTCAGCATGTGGAGGGAGAGTATGCCCTGGTCATCAACGGACACAGCCTGGTAAGGTCAGCATGTGGAGGGAGAGTATGCCCTGGTCATCAACGGACACAGCCTGGTAAGGTCAGCATGTGGAGGGAGAGTATGCCCTGGTCATCAACGGACACAGCCTGGTAAGCATGTGGAGGGAGAGTATGCCCTGGTCATCAACGATGGACACAGCCTGGTAAGGTCAGCATGTGGAGGGAGAGTATGCCCTGGTCATCAATGGACACAGCCTGGTAAGGTCAGCATGTGGAGGGAGAGTATGCCCTGGTCATCAATGGACACAGCCTGGTAAGAGTTAGTAGGTGGAGGGAGAGTATGCCCTGGTCATCAATGGACACAGCCTGGTTAGGTCAGCATGTGGAGGGAGAGTATGCCCTGGTCATCAACGGACACAGCCTGGTAAGGGTTAGTATGTGGAGGGAGAGTATGCCCTGGTCATCAACGGACACAGCCTGGTAAGGTCAGCATGTGGAGGGAGAGTATGCCCTGGTCATCAACGGACACAGCCTGGTAAGGTCAGCATGTGGAGGGAGAGTATGCCCTGGTCATCAACGATGGACACAGCCTGGTAAGGGTTAGTAGGTGGAGGGAGAGTATGCCCTGGTCATCAATGGACACAGCCTGGTAAGGTCAGCATGTGGAGGGAGAGTATGCCCTGGTCATCAATGGACACAGCCTGGTAAGGGTTAGTAGGTGGAGGGAGAGTATGCCCTGGTCATCAACGGACACAGCCTGGTAAGGGTTAGTAGGTGGAGGGAGAGTATGCCCTGGTCATCAATGGACACAGCCTGGTAAGGTCAGCATGTGGAGGGAGAGTATGCCCTGGTCATCAATGGACACAGCCTGGTAAGGGTTAGTAGGTGGAGGGAGAGTATGCCCTGGTCATCAATGGACACAGCCTGGTAAGGTCAGCATGTGGAGGGAGAGTATGCCCTGGTCATCAATGGACACAGCCTGGTAAGGGTTAGTAGGTGGAGGGAGAGTATGCCCTGGTCATCAACGGACACAGCCTGGTAAGGGTTAGTAGGTGGAGGGAGAGTATGCCCTGGTCATCAACGGACACAGCCTGGTAAGGTCAGCATGTGGAGGGAGAGTATGCCCTGGTCATCAACGGACACAGCCTGGTAAGGGTTAGTAGGTGGAGGGAGAGTATGCCCTGGTCATCAACGGACACAGCCTGGTAAGGGTTAGTAGGTGGAGGGAGAGTATGCCCTGGTCATCAATGGACACAGCCTGGTAAGGTCAGCATGTGGAGGGAGAGTATGCCCTGGTCATCAATGGACACAGCCTGGTAAGGGTTAGTAGGTGGAGGGAGAGTATGCCCTGGTCATCAACGGACACAGCCTGGTAAGGGTTAGTAGGTGGAGGGAGAGTATGCCCTGGTCATCAACGGACACAGCCTGGTAAGGTCAGCATGTGGAGGGAGAGTATGCCCTGGTCATCAACGGACACAGCCTGGTAAGGGTTAGTAGGTGGAGGGAGAGTATGCCCTGGTCATCAATGGACACAGCCTGGTAAGAGTATGCCCTGGTCATCAATGGACACAGCCTGGTAAGGTCACAATCAGAATCACTGTGAACCATGAATGATCACATGACAGGGACGTGCAGAGAGTGTTAGATGGGCAGGGGCTGAAATCCCGTAAGAGGGCACTTTTGGACAAAAATAACAGATTTTCGGGGCGCAACCCAGCACTCTATAGCTAGTGGAGATGCGGTGTATACGACATGGATTTCTAAACAAATTTGTTCAACGCAACGCTATGCTATGTTCAAGTTCAGGAGACTGAATGCTGCCTTCCCGGTTCGGCGGTATGGCATGGAAAGGAGGGGCATGTGCATTTCTTTCACCATAGGAAATGCTGCATTCATTCAGGGTCTGGAAAGGGCAGGGGCTGAAGCCCCCTTTGATGTCTATGTGGTGCACACATAGACATCAAAGGGGGCTTCAGTGCAGTCCCTGTTCACATGACAGGAGCTTTCAGAAATTGTAGTTTTTAACTAAAAAAATTGCTTCTGGGGGGTTAATCCCTGGAACAACATATTTTCAGATGGGGGGTCGGCGGCCAATTCCATATATTTTTGGGGGGTCCTTGACATGAAAACGCTTGAGAACCACTGACATATAGAAACATGGGTTTTTTCAGAATTTTTTTTGTAGAATCGTCCTCAGGTCTAAATGTGGCCACGCGTATGTCGGACTAACGCGTATGTCGGACTAACGCGTATGTCGGACTGACGGGATGTCAGGACTAACGCGCAGTCCCCCCTTTTCCACCATGTAAAACCCAGGCCTACGCTCTGCAAAAAGACCTTGAGGTGGAACTACTGAGGACGGCCTGCATGTGTCAGACGGTGATCTGCTGCAGGGTCACCCCTCTGCAGAAGGCCCAGGTCGTTGAGCTGGTGAAGAAATACAAGCAGGCGGTCACCTTGGCCATCGGCGACGGGGCCAACGATGTAAGCATGATAAAAGGTAAGCGTGTTTAACATAGAACACGTACGGAGGGACTGAACCATGACCTTCTGCCCTGTAAGACTCAGGTTTTCTTGCACCTCTGCACCTAACCTTTTCACCTTGTTTGTATGAAAGTATGTTACAATTACAATACATTACAATAGATCCGCTTTTGCACAACACTCTTCTACAATGAAGTAGTGCATTAAAACCCATTTTGGGCGGGAACCCCTTTTGGTGTTTTAAGCATTTTGTTAAGTGCCGCGCTATACGAGCTTGTAGGTCTGCTATTTTTGAAAAAATCACACCTGTGTGAACTGAGTGGTGTAAGGTCTTATATAGACTGATCAGCTGTGGTCTGACGTAATGTCTGACGTAATGAAATCACACCCGTGTGAACTGGGTGACCGTAGCAACCATGCTAATTTTTTTGGCACAGACAGACAGACAGACAGACACGTAAACTAACAAAGCCAGTCGTAGGAGTGGTTTACACCACTCAAAAATTGTGAAAATGTGGCGTAAATCTTTTAATATATATTCTTTCAGAGATAACTGAAATATGGAGAATTGGAGATGCAACACAATCTACTCATTGCTCTTTCTATTTGTACCCTCTCCATCTCACCCCCCCCAGCGGCCCATATAGGTGTGGGTATCAGTGGTCAGGAGGGCATGCAGGCGGTACTCTCCAGTGACTTCTCCCTCGCCCAGTTCCGGTACCTGCAGCGCCTCCTGCTGGTGCACGGGCGCTGGTCCTATCTGCGCATGTGCAACTTCCTGCGCTACTTCTTCTACAAGAACTTCACGTTCACCTTCGTGCACTTCTGGTACGCCTTCTTCTGTGGATTCTCTGCTCAGGTGAGTGAGAGGCAACATACATCGTGTGCTTCACAACGGGAGATCCCACATAAAAACTGTTGGAACGAGATAACCCATTTAGGCGAAAATATTCGCTTTTCTGAAATGCCTATGTTGCTGTATCAGTGGTGCTCAATATGTCAAGGACCCCAAAAATGATATGTAATTGGCCACCGACCCCCATCTGAAAATATGTTGTTCCAGGGACCCCCCCCCCCCCCCCCCCCCCCCCCCCCCCCAGAAGCAAAGATTTGAGTAAAAAACGTTCGCTCTGAAAGATTTTCACGGTTTTTCAAAAATAGCAGACCTACAGCTATGAGCTTGTAGATCTGCTATTTTTCAATAGCTGAAGTGTAACATAATGCTTAAGGGGTTCCTGCCCAGAATGGGTTAAATTCAGGGTGTAGCTGCCATATAATATACTTATTGGGATAGCTGTTTTCATTAATATGTACACTGTCCTATCAATAAACCTTCATCACAATATAAATTAGAAATGGTAACTAAATAGGATATTTGTAGAGTAATATGATAAGATATAACCTAAAACAAGTAGTAATAGGCAATAGTGAAAAGATGGGTTGCATTTATTAAAAAAACTGACTTTTACTCTGTCTGTCTGTCTGTCTGTCTGTCTGTCTGTCTGTCTGTCTGTGCCCCCCTACACCTTTCCTTTCTTAAATGCAGACTGTATATGACGAGTGGTTCATCACATTGTACAATTTGGTTTACACGGCTCTCCCTGTACTTGGTATGAGTCTCTTTGACCAGGTAAGAAAGAAAGAAAGAGTACACACATTGTATTCTGGACACTTGTGTCCCAAATATAATTTCTCTGTTTCTGTTAGTGTGTACGGCATATTGTGTGTAGACTCAAGACTGTATACTGTACTAGTGGTAATGTTTTGTGTAATGTATATTCTCTAAAAAAGAACATAAGTAAGTAAGTAGCCTTGCCGAGCCATGAGGCCCATAGGGCAGGAGCCTATCTCCTGTTTCTGTAGCGTGAGGCAGCTTGATGTACAAGTACACCCCCTGGACATGACGCTAGTATGTCGCAGGGACTTACCCCCAATCCAACCCTTGATGCTGAGTGTCAAGCAGGGAGGCACTGGGTCCCATTTTTAGAGTCTTTGGTATGACCCGGCCACGGGGATCGAACCCCCGACCTCCCAGTCTCAGGGCAGACACTCTACCCACAAGGCCACTGAGCTGGTATAAAAAAAAAGAACATACATACAGAACAATATACATGTATATTACTCTCTGTTCATCTTCTCACTCCTTCTGTCTATCCTTTGTTCCCCTATGTCTCCCTTGCCCTTTCTATCCCATGGACCCCCCCCGGCCACTTTGCAGGACGTGAACGACCGGTGGAGCTTCCAGTATCCTCAGCTCTACGTTCCCGGGCAGCTCAACCTCTACTTCAGTAAGAAGGCCTTCGTCCGCTGCATGATGCACAGCGCGTACAGCTCCCTCGTCCTCTTCTTCATCCCCTGGGCGACCATGTGTGACACGGTCCGGGACGACGGCAAGGACATCGTAGACTACCAGTCCTTCGCCCTGCTGGCCCAGACGTGTCTGCTCATTGCCGTTAGCATCCAGGTGAGAGGACTGACCGTAGACATTTTAGAAGCAGTGGCGTACTTGAGTACACATTTCCAGGTGCTTTTACTTTACTCTAGCACTTCCGATTTTCAATACTTTTGGGTTGGCCCACCTTGTGGAGCGCATGCTATTAAGGTTCAGTAGCCTACTTATGTCAGTCAGGCTTCAGAAAATCTCACTCCACTGACACATGTCTGTTGTACTTGACTGATTACATCAGACGTGAGGTGGACTCAGGCAAGTACTGCGGCATGGTCATGCTGGACATCTCCCATGCTCTGGTCGGACTCTTCTCTTAGGGTACCTCTTGTCCTATATGTATAGCTCCCAGCCTTATATATAAGGATTATTTGTTTCATGGTTGTTTTGTCTGTACAGTATATCACTGCGCAAAAAGCTTGGAATACGGATGTGTATATTACAGGAAACTCCCGCTAATCTTTCCAACAAACTCCCGTAAACTCCCGAATTGTACCATCACACCTGTATATTACCGTATATTACATGTATATGCCTGCTAAACTTGAGGTTTACGGGCAAAATACAGTTCCCGTAATTGCCCGTTAACTCCTCTTTTCACGCAGTGATATGTTTGAGTATAGTTTCATGTTACAAGGTGGACCACAATGGAAAGAAGCAAAGGCTTTTTTGTGTGTAAGTCCATTTGGCGTTTTTTAAGTTTTCTGTAATTTTCTTAAACTGCCAATAAAGTATTCTATCTATCTATCTATGCAGCCAACTCAAGTTCAAATATGCTCTGAGGCTCTTTGCTGCTTGTCCTTCCCCCTCTCTCTCTCCCTGTAATGTAACTATCTGACTAACTAAAGCATGAAAATGTCAAAAACAATCAAACAAAAAAAGAATTATCTTAATACTTTCCGCGCCATTGCCATTGATTAATGGCAATTGCGCTTTTATAGTGCATTCGATCGATCAATCAAGCCATAATGCTACTTACATTAGCATCGGGTAGCTATAGCTGTTGTTGTGACAAGACTCCGTCGCTGATTTTAGATCATCGGCACCATAATAATCCATTCTATCCGTTTCTTTCAATCACCTGTATCTCCTATTCCTTGTCCCAGATGGCATTTTTGGTCAAAACAGCATTTCTTTGACGGCACAGAGCCAGCGATGAGGAGCCCTCTAGTGCACCGGCATAGACCCATATTGTAAACAACAGTCGTCCTGGACCTGCTCACTTCCGGAAGTCTGGAAATGTGGCTTTTCAAAATAAGAGCTCGACTGGGAAAAATGTTGGCGTGAATTAGATCCTAATTTTTTAATAAATGCTAGCGGGCTAAGGGTTAAGGGAGACACACAAATCACTTATATTACATATATTGACACAAAAGTTTGACCACTGGTATACTGCATGTGTCACTCAAGAATGTCAAGATAGCTGTATGTGTGTCTTGCTTCTTAAAGCTGTGCCTGGACACCCATTATTGGACAGCGTTGAACCAGTTCTTTGTGTGGGGCAGTCTGTCTGCTTACTTCGCCATCACGTTCACCATGTACAGCAACGGAATGTTCTTCATCTTCACCTCAACTTTTCCCTTCATAGGTGAGTGGCACATGGCCCAATGTACAACTTATTTCAACTAAACTAAACTGTGTTTTAACCAGTGTTGATTTTGTCGACTAAAACTAAGACGAAAAATGTTCGTCGACTACCTTTTTCCACTGACGAAAACTAAATGAAAACTAAGCGTTGTGATCTGATATCAAATACGATGGAGACATCGAGGCTAACCCATCTGATCTGTTATCCATGCTTGGTAAACATCAGGTACGGCTGCAAACTCTTTGAACCAACCGAACGTGTGGCTGACAATTCTGCTCACCTCCACACTCTGTGCTCTCCCTGTGGTGGCCTATCGCTTTGTGCTCATTCAGCTGTCACCAACCATCAATGACAAGGTGAGTTAACTAACCACTTTAAACCAATGACCACAGCCGGCCTCACCATTAGATGAACCGGTTTTCTGAGCTGTTTCTCCTCTTTCTCCTCCATTTTATCATGCTATGACTGCAGAAACCATGCTGATTGGTCAGCTTTTCTCTAGGGAAAATATGGCTTTAGGTTGCCCTGATTGGTCTTATCACCCTCTCCCCTAAGGAAAATAAAGAAGACTGTGTATGTGATAAATTAAATAAATAAATAAATAGTCACTCTTTCTTTTATATAGATTCATATTCTTTATCCCATGGCTGACTTATCTATTTATCTTGACTTTGTTATTATTGTATCAATTTTATCGGCTGGCTAGGATGTGACAAAAACATCTTGAAACCTGATTGAAATACAGTATTTAAATTTAAAAATATGTATCTATTGTAAATTAAACTATAATAATAATCTCTGCCCAATCCCATTATAGGTGAGGTACAAGGTACAAAGGGAGGCCATACCAGCGCCGGCTCCACGCAGAATCCCTGTCCGACGGATCAGCACCCGTCGGTCGGGTTATGCTTTCTCCCACACGCAGGGCTACGGCGAGCTGGTGACGTCGTCGCGGTTCCTGATGAGGCGACCTCAGAAGTCACGGCCAGCACTGTTCACCCACACGGACTCCCCTCTCGCCCAGAGTCAGCCGCAGCACTACCGCACCATCGCAGAGGAGCACGAAGAACCGGCGCAAAGCACTTAGAAAGGGTGAGGGCTTCCAATGGAAGTCACATGGTTTGACCAAACATTTTTGTTTGATGGGGGGAGGGGGGGCAGAACACAGCCATCAAACAAAAATGTTTGGTCAAACCATGTGACTTCCATTGGAAATGCATTGTGGCGGCCATTAAACACGGACAAGACACACGACACAGACAAGACGGGTGTTTTTTAGGTGTGAATGAGGCCTTAGGGGGGATGTTTTTGTTGTTGTTGTTTTTGGTTTTGAGGGTGGGGGGGAGGCTTCAAAATGAGGGACCTATTAACCGGCACCCTTGCTTGTTTGGCATATGGCAGTGGTTCTCAACCTTTTTTCACCAAGTACCACCTCAGAAAATATTTGGCTCTCCGGGTACCACCATTATGACGTTAAAATACGTCAAACAAATACAGTAGCGGTACACCTAACCTATCCCATCCTATTCACACAGGAGGGAGATTTGAACGGCACTAATTTGTGCTGGGACCTCAACACCGGCATGGATGTCAACTCATTTCACTGGAGCAATATATAGTGCTGTAGGTCCGTCTGACTCCGAGACGTCCACCACAGTTTTTACGTGCCGCTGCTGCTGGTCAAAATATTCTCTTTACGCTTTTGTAGTTCCATTTTAAGCCACTGCGTTGCCATCGTTTAGTTTGTTGTGATCCGTGAACGCATCGTCGGCAGTGCTCGGCACAAAGCCAACAACAAAACTCCCCCCACACACACACACACACACACACACACACACACACACACACACACACACACACACACACACACCTTTGTCATGTTCAGGAAGATTTCAAAGGAGCACTGGTATAATTAACGGGAACACAGCCCGAGTAGGTTGGAGGAATGTAAGCCTGTTGCCTGGATGTCTGGCGTCCAAGACAACCCTGTAAAACTATCTTTGATTTAACTGCTTATTATTTTTTAATGGATGCAATTGTGTATACAGGAAGTCACTGTGAATAGTACTAGCCCCTGGCCTGGACACACTTAGATGTTATGAGATTTATTTGACTTGTAGACCTGATTTTTATTTTATTTTGTTTATCACCTGATTGTGGTGGCTGATCCCATAATGATGCCAACACTACCACAAACTTCAAAACAAAGGATGCCTTTTATACTTACTATAAATTATTTCTCTGAATGCCCAAGTGACCTGTTAGTGTTGGAATTAGGCAAAGTGATTGTAGTTTATATTGATGCACTGTATATGATGAACTTCTTATATCATTGTCAAAATGTTATTTTATTTTTGCTCTGAAAACCATCTTGGGATTCATACTTTACTAAATTGTATGACTTGAAATTAATCGTCCTCTCTCAATATTGTTTTTTTTTGTTTTTGTTTTTATAAACTTTACAACAATTTCGTTTCATAGTGTATTGTGCTTATTTACTGAAATCAGACTTTGGTCTTTGCTAATTTTGCTTTATCACAACAACCAGGATCCACATTAGTTTAGTCCTACTAGGTGGGATCAAGGATAAACTAGTACTGTAGCTGGGCAGAGATTAATTATTTGGTGAATTATTTCCCCCTATACACTGACACCACGCTAGACAGGAACGCCCAAAAACGTCACATCCGGGGTAAGAATTTACCCCGGAATTTTCTATGGCTGCCAATGCAACTTGGTCCAATCCTTAATCACATACGGACAAACATCTATGCCGATGCTATCTAACTTGCGGAGGTAGCGTGCCTTGTCCATGGGCAACAGATCTTTCAACGTATGGCATTGCAAATACGTTTGATAATCGCTACTCTGCTCAATATTGTTTTGAAAATGCCGCAAATTGCATTGCAGTGAACGAGCGAAAATCACAACTTCCCCCGTTTGTGGGTGGAGTCACAGTTTGAGGCGCTGTTTACGCGCCGTGGTGTCAGTGTATACTGCAGAAAGTTACATTTAAAATTAAGATTTTGTTTTTTACACACTAATACTGAATATTTAAAAAGAATACATAGGCTACTGTGGGCCTATTGGTAGCCGCAATTTGCAACTCTCGATTTCTTTTTAATAATGGGATGAATCTAGAGTTGCAATACCCTCCATTGACTCCCCATTCATCCAATTTGCGTTTGCGATCTGCTTGTATTAAACTACGTTAAACTCACCAACATTGCAGCTGTAGTCCAAGCTTGAATTATCCTCTTTCAATCTGCCGAGCTTTTGTTTCATAAAAATCCGCCGTAGACATGTCATGAGCTACTTAATTCTGTCAAGAAATTCTGTGCAGGTGATTATTTTTCTAAGTGTTGGAGTTTGGAAGCAAATTGGATGAATGGGGAGCCAATGGAGGGTATTGCAACTCTAGATTAATCCCATTATAAAAAAAATCTAGAGTTGCAAATTGTTGTTAGGCCTATTGGTAGCCTATCATCAGTGAATGAGACTATTTTCGGTTTATCATTTTTAAGCACCCAGAGGTGCTTGTCATCTTGATAAAATAAAAATAAATAACATATTGTGACAATGTGACTGGCACTGCACTGATATTAATAAAAATGTGAATTCTATGTAATGGATATATGCGTGTTACAAATTGGAAATTGCACACTGTTAAAGGACCACTTCACCACTTTTCAACCTACTGTATATCTTCATAGGTCCTCACTAATAATCATGATAAAATGGCATGATTTTTTTTCCTTCTCAGTCTGTGTCTCATAGGAGGGCTGTCTGGGCAGTTCAGAAACCCGTCCACCAGTGACATCATCGTTAGGCAGATTTATTTTTAAACAAGATTTGTTTTTAATATATATTTAGATATGCATTATCGTGAGAACGATGGCTTACATTTTCGCTTTGGAACTTTTCAGGAATAGAAAGCCTGCAGTTTCTATTAGCTTGGATTTCCCATCGATGATGTCACTGGTGGACAGGTTTCTGAACTGCCCACAGCCTCACAGACTGAGTAGAAAAGAATTGTATGATATTTTATCATGACCATTAGTGAGGACCAATTTGAAAAGTGGTGAAGTGGTCCTTTAACCACCAACCAGACAGATATACAACCATACATACAAACTGTATTTCTTTTTTCCTAATGTTTCCTACCAGTGTATTATAATTTTAAACAGCATGATCAAGCACTGTCCTGTTCTCCCTTGATCTACTCTATTGTTCTACCACACGGTGGCGGTATTGACTTCCAACATGTAAGCCCCGCACACACACACACACGCACACACACACACACACCCGTGTACACTGTACAGTACACACACACACACACACACACACACACACACACAGTGTACACTACACAGTACACACAGTGTACACTACACAGTACACACACACACACACAGTGTACAGTACACACACACACACACACACACACATCACACACAGTGTACACAGTACACACACACACACACACACCACGGCAAGTGAAGTCTCCCACTTGCCAAGGCTTTCACTTCACTGGCACAACGCAAAACCACGTGCACTTGCACAAAAACATACACAAGTGCTGTTTCCCCCCCCTGTGTGTGAGTGGGTTGTGCTCACTGGCTGGCGCTTAGTTACTACGCTCATCGTGCTCGTCTAGACTAGAGACTAGAGAGAGAGAGAGATGCGGTCTAGAGATTTGAGATTTCTGACCCGTGACCACCAGATTCGGGTGGAAATTGGAATATGAGCGTCTCCGGAGGTGCTGGGGACAGCGGACACCACCGGGGAGCCGAGGAGCGAAGCCCTTTGCAGTTACAGGTGAGCTACTAGGCCGGCGGCAGAAAGGTCATTTTGAGCGCGTGTTCAGTTCTTCAGCTGTTATTGTTACTTTGTTTGTTGCCATTTGAAGGATATTTATTTAGCTGTAGTAGGCCTATACAAAATAACGTAATTACACTTCAGAAGTGTGCACTGTGTATCTCTGTAGGTGAAAAATGTCTACCGGTAGGCGGTAAATCAATTAAGCTAAAGATTTTCCCCTGTTTCACACATTAGTGTAATATTAATTCAGCTGTTACCAATAATAGGCTGATTAAAGCTTAAAGGCAAGCTCTGTTACCAAATGTAACGTTACTTTGAGGTGCACATTATATTATATTATATTATATTATATTATATTATATTATATTATATTATATTATATTGACCAGAGAGTGGTTCTTAAAGTGGGGTCCGGTGACCCTGCAGGGGTCGTTGAGTGGGTTCCATAATGATCCCCAGCTAAATTAGGCACAATTTAACCACAAAAACAAAAAAGCAGATCTGCACATTGTGAGGTTGTAGTAATGCTATATATGTTTTTGAATCACACCTCTTAGTCTACTTGCCAGCCCATAGAGCCCCATTGTGAACCCGGACATGTTGAGTAGGCTACTACATGAAGGTTTTATGTTACAAATGTTGAGTATGGGTCCCCAGCATTTAGAAACTGCCAGATGCTAACTTCCATATGTTGAGCAATTTTCACAATTGGCACTGAATACCATACCATTAACAACCTATAGAAGGCAAAACAATTACAAATTCATCATGCTTTATGTAGCATGTGACATGTCAAACTAGGGGTTTTTGCTGAATCCATTCCAAGCATTAGTTTTGCAAAGAAAAACACTCCTTGGGCTAAAAACAGCCATAGCCTGTCACTCCCATTCCCATATCACTCCCAATCTTCCGCCGTAGTCTGAAAACCCACCTTTTCAGACTCCAGCATGGCCCATAGCACTTACCCTACCCCCTTTGATAGCACTTTTGTAGACTTAGATAGCATTTGATACAGACTTATAGCATGTTATGTAGACAGCACTATAATTGCATTGTATGTAGTCATAGCACTTCATAGTACATATGTATAGCATAGTATAGTATACAGTATATGTATAGTTTCATTATATAGATATTCCACTGTTACGTTCTTAGCTTTTACGCATGTTTCATGATAAATACTTTTTATATATGTGATGTATTGTCATGCTTTTTCTTGCTTAAAGGTATATTCAGTGATTTGACTTAATTCAAATATCACTTATTTTTAAAAAAAAATCTGGATAATCCTACCTACTATAGAGTGTGCTGACCATATAAGGAGTTCCTCCCTGTCCCCAGTGAGCCCCTGGGGTAAAAAAAACCCCCTAGTTTCAGTTTTGGTGGCGGGTGGCAAAAACTTCATCCAATCAGGATGAGAGGGGCCTTCCTCCAATCATGATCGAGTGGGGGCAGGCCTTGGTGCACATGCTGTTGGCCTGTTGCACCTCTCCCCACTGTAGAGCGTGCATGTGCACATTTTGTTACCGGGCGGACTGGGTGGTTTTCCAAATCACCCAAATCACTGAATGCTCTGGATTAAGAGCATCTGCTAAATGCCTAAATTGTAAATTGTAATAGCCAAATGTGCTGACATCATCACATTTGTGATGACGGATATGGCCCAAAACTAATGCTTGGAATGGATTCAGCATCATGACACCCCCCTAGTTTGACACGTCACATGCTACTTAAAGCATGATGAAATGTTGATTTTTGAGGGGCGCTAGCCCCTCCTATATACAGGTCTAATGTTTGTCTTTAGTTCGTTTGTTTGTTTAATAAACGCCATTGACAATGAAGGGAAAACTTACATCATTTTGTAACTCAATATGTCATATTGTCTCTTTATTGTTAATGGCATTTAATGTTTTGTTGGCACAGTTTGTTTTACATCACCATAACATCACCTAATCAACATGAGTTAGACTTTAATATATTGGCGCCCCTCACTTCACACGGGTGTGATTTTTTGTTTTCCTTATTGGTTGTTAATATTGACGTCAGACTTCGGTGCTCTATGCCAGGGGTTCTCAACCTTTTTGGCCGGGGACCCCCGGAAATGCTTTGGCAATGTCTCGGGACCCCCGCCCCCTCCCGACCCCCAATATAGATTGACTGCTACAATAACCTTAATAATAGAGACAATACACCATAAATAAATACTGAAACCAGATATAATCATTAGGGAAGGTGTATGCATGTACTATGTGTACTATGTAAACTCTTCATTTCCTTTTTCCAGCCATTCAGTTGTATTTGGGGACCCCCCAAAATAATTTGGCGACCCCCCAAGGGGTCGCGACCCACGGGTTGAGAACCCCTGCTCTATGCCACCTACCTACATACACCACACCACCTACCTACACTATACCACCTACCTACAGCACACCACCTACCTACACTATACCACCTACCTACACCACACCACCTACCTACAGCATAGACAGCTGTAGCATTCTGTAGCCTACTTAAAGGACCACTTCACTCATTTTCAACCATATCTTTATAGCCTAATGGTCCACTCCTCACCAATTACTCCGTCTAGACATTAATGGTCACAGTTATGAAGATAAAGTTTAAAATGGGTGAAATGCTTCTTTTAATCCAATCTAACAACCGCGGCCTAATACATATGAATTAATTTAGGGGCTCTTGACAGATAAAAGCCATGTCAAGAGCATGTGAGCAGAGTTGAGTTGGGTGGGGTGATTAAAGCTCTTCGGATTTCTCGGAAATCCGAATAGCTTTGAATCACCCCACCAGTGTCTCTCTCTCTCTCTCTCTCTCTCTCTCTCTCTCTCTCTCTCTCTCTCTCTCTCTCTCTCTCTCTTTCTC